>NC_090445.1:783333957-783633957 GCF_031143425.1 Pleurodeles waltl
CGACCCCGTAGGCAAGGGTCGCTCCCGGGGGCGGGGGGGCAAATTTATTTTAGGCCATTTCTGCCCCCCCTGGGGGCAGTTCGGCCTATTATTAGGCCGAACTGCCCCCAGGGGGGGGCAGAACCCTCAGGGCACCCAGGCAAATTTTTTTGTTGTGTTTTTTTTTTTGTTTGTTTGTTTTTTTTCGAGATGGGGAGCGACCCATCAGGCAAGGGTCGCTCCCCTGGGGGACAAATTGTATTTAGGCCATTTCTGCCCCCCTTGGGGCAGATTGGCCGATTTTAGGTCAATCTGCCCCCAAGGGGGCAGAAACCACTAGGCACCTGGGATTTGTTTTTTGGCGCCAATGTCACGCAGGGGGAGCGACCCCGTAGGCAAGGGTCGCTCCCGGGGGCGGGGGTGGGGGCTGGGGGGCAAATTTATTTTAGGCCCTTTCTGCCCCCCATGGGGGGCAGTTCGGCCTATTATTAGGCCGAACTGCCCCCAGGGGGGGGCAGAACCCTCAGGGCACCAGGGCAATTTTTTTTGTTGTGTTTTTTTTTTTTGTTTGTTTGTTTTTTTCGAGATGAGGAGCGACCCATCAGGCAAGGGTCGCTCCCCTGGGGGGCAAATTGTATTTAGGCCATTTCTGCCCCCCTTGGGGCAGATTGGCCGATCTTAGGTCAATCTGCCCTCAAGGGGGCAGAAACCACTAGGCACCGGGGATTTGTTTTTTTGGCGCCAGTGTCACGCAGGGGAAGCGACCCCGTAGGCAAGGGTCGCTCCCGGGGGGGGGGGGGGGGAGTTGGGGGGGCAAATTTATTTTAGGCCATTTCTGCCCCCCCGGGGGCAGATCGGCCTAATATTAGGCCGATGTGCCCCCAGGGGGGGTGGAGGGGGCAGAAACCTCTAGGCGCCAGGGCCAATTTTTTTTTTTTGGTTTGTTTGTTTTTTTAGAGATGGGGAGCGACCCATCAGGCAAGGGTCGCTCCCCTTGGGGGGCAAATTGTATTTAGGCCATTTCTGCCCCCCCCCCCGGGGGCAGATTGGCCGATTTTAGGTCAATCTGCCCCCAAGGGGGCTGAAACCACTAGGCACCGGGGATTTGTTTTTTGGCGCCAATGTCACGCAGGGGGAGCGACCCCGTAGGCAAGGGTCGCTCCCGGGGGCCGGGGAGGGGGCTGGGGGGCAAATTTATTTTAGGCCATTTCTGCCCCCCCTGGGGGCAGTTCGGCCTATTATTAGGCCGAACTGCCCCGGAGGGGGCAGAACCCTCAGGGCACCAGGGCCAATTTTTTTTGTTGTGTTTTTTTTTGGGTTTGTTTGTTTCGAGATGGGGAGCGACCCATCAGGCAAGGGTCGCTCCCCTGGGGGGCAAATTGTATTTAGGCCATTTCTGCCCCCCTTGGGGCAGATTGGCCGATTTTAGGTCAATCTGCCCCCAAGGGGGCAGAAACCACTAGGCACCTGGGATTTGTTTTTTGGCATCAATGTCACGCAGGGGGAGCGACCCCGTAGGCAAGGGTCGCTCCCGGGTGCGGGGGGTGGGGGGGCAAATTTATTTTAGGCCATTTCTGCCCCCCCTGGGGCAGTTCGGCCTATTATTAGGCCGAACTGCCCCCAGGGGGGGCAGAACCCTCAGGGCACCAGGGCAAATTTTGTTGTTGTGTTTTTTTTTTTTTGTTTGTTTGTTTTTTCGAGATGGGGGAGCGACCATCAGGCAAGGGTCGCTCCCCTGGGGGGCAAATTGTATTTAGGCCATTTCTGCCCCCCTCGGGGCAGATTGGCCGATTTTAGGTCAATCTGCCCCCAAGGGGGCAGAAACCACTAGGCACCTGGGATTTGTTTTTTAGCGTCAATGTCACGCAGGGGAGCGACCCCGTAGGCAAGGGTCGCTTCCGGGGGCGGGGGTGGGGGGGCAAATTTATTTTAGGCCATTTCTGCCCCCCCTGGGGGCAGTTCGGCCTATTATTAGGCCGAACTGCCCCCAGGGGGGGGCAGAACCCTCAGGGCACCAGGGCAATTTTTTTTGTTGTGTTTTTTTTTTTTTGTTTGTTTGTTTTTTTCGAGATGAGGAGCGACCCATCAGGCAAGGGTCGCTCCCCTGGGGGGCAAATTGTATTTAGGCCATTTCTGCCCCCCTTGGGGGCAGATTGGCCGATTTTAGGTCAATCTGCCCTCAAGGGGGCAGAAACCACTAGGCACCGGGGATTTGTTTTTTGGCGCCAGTGTCACGCAGGGGAAGCGACCCCGTAGGCAAGGGTCGCTCCGGGGGGGGGGGGGAGTTGGGGGGGGCAAATTTATTTTAGGCCATTTCTGCCCCCCCCGGGGGCAGATCGGCCTAATATTAGGCCGATCTGCCCCCAGGGGGGGTGGAGGGGGCAGAAACCTCTAGGCGCCAGGGCCAATTTTTTTTTTTGGTTTGTTTGTTTTTTTAGAGATGGGGAGCGACCCATCAGGCAAGGGTCGCTCCCCTTGGGGGGGCAAATTGTATTTAGGCCATTTCTGCCCCCCCCCGGGGGCAGATTGGCCGATTTTAGGTCAATCTGCCCCCAAGGGGGCAGAAACCACTAGACACCGGGGATTTGTTTCTTGACGCCAATGTCACGCAGGGGGAGCGACCCCGTAGGCAAGGGTCGCTCCCGGGGGCCGGGGTGGGGGCTGGGGGGCAAATTTATTTTAGGCCATTTCTGCCCCCCCTGGGGGCAGTTCGGCCTATTATTAGGCCGAACTGCCCCCGGAGGGGGCAGAACCCTCAGGGCACCAGGGCCAATTTTTTTTGTTGTGTTTTTTTTTTGGTTTGTTTGTTTCGAGATTGGGAGCGACCCATCAGGCAAGGGTCGCTCCCCTGGGGGGGCAAATTGTATTTAGGCCATTTCTGCCCCCCTTGGGGCAGATTGGCCGATTTTAGGTCAATCTGCCCCAAGGGGGCAGAAACCACTAGGCACCTGGGATTTGTTTTTTGGCATCAATGTCACGCAGGGGGAGCGACCCCGTAGGCAAGGGTCGCTCCCGGGGGCGGGGGTGGGGGGGCAAATTTATTTTAGGCCATTTCTGCCCCCCCTGGGGGCAGTTCGGCCTATTATTAGGCCGAACTGCCCCCAGGGGGGGGCAGAACCCTCAGGGCACCAGGGCAAATTTTTTTGTTGTGTTTTTTTTTTTGTTTGTTTGTTTTTTTCGAGATGGGGAGCGACCCATCAGGCAAGGGTCGCTCCCCTGGGGGGCAAATTGTATTTAGGCCATTTCTGCCCCCCTTGGGGCAGATTGGCCGATTTTAGGTCAATCTGCCCCCAAGGGGGCAGAAACCACTAGGCACCTGGGATTTGTTTTTTGGCGCCAATGTCACGCAGGGGGGAGCGACCCCGTAGGCAAGGGTCGCTCCCGGGGGCGGGGGTGGGGGCTAGGGGGCAAATTTATTTTAGGCCCTTTCTGCCCCCCATGGGGGCAGTTCGGCCTATTATTAGGCCGAACTGCCCCCAGGGGGGGGGGCAGAACTCTCAGGGTACCAGGGCAAATTTTTTTGTTGTGTTTTTTTTGTTTGTTTGTTTTTTTCGAGATGGGGAGCGACCCATCAGGCAAGGGTCGCTCCCCTGGGGGGCAAATTGTATTTAGGCCATTTCTGCCCCCCTTGGGCAGATTGGCCGATTTTAGGTCAATCTGCCCCCAAGGGGGCAGAAACCACTAGGCACCGGGGATTTGTTTTTTGGCGCCAGTGTCACGCAGGGGAAGCGACCCCGTAGGCAAGGGTCGCTCCCGGGGGGCGGGGGAGTTGGGGGGGCAAATTTATTTTAGGCCATTTCTGCCCCCCCCGGGGGCACATCGGCCTAATATTAGGCCGATCTGCCCCCAGGGGGGGTGGAGGGGGCAGAAACCTCTAGGCGCCAGGGCCAATTTTTTTTTGTTTGTTTGTTTGTTTTTTTAGAGATGGGGAGCGACCCATCAGGCAAGGGTCGCTCCCCTTGGGGGGCAAATTGTATTTAGGCTATTTCTGCCCCCCCTCCCCCGGGGGCAGATTGGCCGATTTTAGGTCAATCTGCCCCCAAGGGGGCAGAAACCACTAGGCACCTGGGATTTGTTTTTTGGCGTCAATGTCACGCAGGGGGAGCGACCCCGTAGGCAAGGGTCGCTCCCGGGGGCGGGGGTGGGGGGGCAAATTTATTTTAGGCCATTTCTGCCCCCCCTGGGGGCAGTTCGGCCTATTATTAGGCCAAACTGCCCCCAGGGGGGGGCAGAACCCTCAGGGCACCAGGGCAACTTTTTTTGTTGTGTTTTTTTTTTTTTTTTTTTTTGTTTCGAGATGGGGAGCGACCCATCAGGCAAGGGTCGCTCCCCTGGGGGGCAAATTGTATTTAGGCCATTTCTGCCCCCCCTTGGGGCAGATTGGCCGATTTTAGGTCAATCTGCCCCCAAGGGGGCAGAAACCACTAGGCACCTGGGATTTGTTTTTTGGCGTCAATGTCACGCAGGGGGAGCGAGCCCGTAGGCAAGGGTCGCTCCCGGGGGCGGGGGTGGGGGCTAGGGGGGCAAATTTATTTTAGGCCATTTCTGCCCCCCCTGGGGGCAGTTCGGCCTATTATTAGGCCGAACTGCCCCCGGGGGGGGGGCAGAACCCTCAGGGCACCAGGGCAAAATTTTTTGTTGTGTTTTTTTTGTTGTTTTTTTTGTTTTTTCGAGATGGGGAGCGACCCATCAGGCAAGGGTCGCTCCCCTGGGGGGCAAATTGTATTTAGGCCATTTCTGCCCCCCCCGGGGGCAGATTGGCCGATTTTAGGTCAATCTGCCCCCAAGGGGGCAGAAACCACTAGGCACCTGGGATTTGTTTTTTGGCGCCAATGTCATGCAGGGAGAGCGACCCCGTAGGCAGGGGTTGTTCCCGGGCAGAAGGGGGTTTGGGGGGGTCAAATTTATTTTAGGGCATTTCTGCCCCCCCCCCTCCCGGGGCCGGCTGAGCTAGAGGCCAAACTCCACAGGTAGGCACTTTGCAAAAAACACCTCTGTTTTCTGTGAAAAAATATGTTCTGTCCACGTTGTGTTTTGGGCCATTTCCTTTTGTGGGCGCTAGGCCTACCCACAGAAGTGAGGTACCATTTTTATCGAGAGACTTAGGGGAATGCTGGGTGGAAGGAAATTTGTGGCTCCTCTCAGATTCCAGAACTTTCTGCCACAGAAATGTGAGGAACATGTGTTTTTTTAGCCAAATTTTGAGGTTTGCAAAGGATTCTGGGTAACAGAACCTGGTCCGAGCCCCGCAAGTCACCCCTCCTTGGATTCCCCTAGGTCTCTAGTTTTCAGAAATGCACAGGTTTGGTAGGTTTCCCTAGGTGCCGGCTGAGCTAGAGGCCAAAATCTACAGGTAGGCACTTCGCAAAAAACACCTCTGTTTTCTTCCAAAACTTTTGATGTGTCCACGTTGCGCTTTGGGGTGTTTCCTGTCGCGGGCGCTAGGCCTACCCACGCAAGTGAGGTATCATTTTTATCGGGAGACTTGGGGAAACGCTGGGTGGAAGGAAATTTGTGGCTCCTCTCAGATTCCAGAACTTTCTGCCACAGAAATGTGAGGAACATGTGTTTTTTTAGCCAAATTTTGAGGTTTGCAAAGGATTCTGGGTAACAGAACCTGGTCCGAGCCCCGCAAGTCACCCCATCTTGGATTCCCCTAGGTCTCTAGTTTTCAGAAATGCACAGGTTTGGTAGGTTTCCCTAGGTGCAGGCTGAGCTAGAGGCCAAAATCTACAGGTAGGCACTTAGCAAAAAACACCTCTGTTTTCTTCCAAAATTTTGGATGTGTCCACGTTGCGCTTTGGGGTGTTTCCTGTCGCGGGCGCTAGGCCTACCCACACAAGTGAGGTATCATTTTTATCGGGAGACTTGGGGGAACGCTGAGTGGAAGGAAATTTGTGGCTCCTCTCAGATTCCAGAACTTTCTGCCACAGAAATGTGAGGAACATGTGTTTTTTTAGCCAAATTTTGAGGTTTGCAAAGGATTCTGGGTAACAGAACCTGGTCCGAGCCCCGCAAGTCACCCCTCCTTGGATTCCTCTAGGTCTCTAGTTTTCAGAAATGCACAGGTTTGTTAGGTTTCCCTAGGTGCCGGCTGAGCTAGAGGCCAAAATCTACAGGTAGGCACTTCGCAAAAAACAACTCTGTTTTCTTCCAAAATTTTTGATGTGTCCACGTTGCGCTTTGGGGTGTTTCCTGTCGCCGGCGCTAGGCCTACCCACACAAGTGAGGTATCATTTTTATCGGGAGACTTGGGGGAACGCTGGGTGGAAGGAAATTTGTGGCTCCTCTCAGATTCCAGAACTTTGTGCCACAGAAATTTGAGGAACATGTGTTTTTTTAGCCAAATTTTGAGGTTTGCAAAGGATTCTGGGTAACAGAACCTGGTCCGAGCCCCGCAAGTCACCCCTCCTTGGATTCCCCTAGGTCTCTAGTTTTCAGAAATGCACAGGTTTGGTAGGTTTCCCTAGGTGCCGGCTGAGCTAGAGGCCAAAATCTACAGGTAGGCACTTCGCAAAAAACACCTCTGTTTTCTTCCAAAATTTTTGATGTGTCCACGTTGCGCTTTGGGGTGTTTCCTGTCGCCGGCGCTAGGCCTACCCACACAAGTGAGGTATCATTTTTATCGGGAGACTTGGGGGAACGCTGGGTGGAAGGAAATTTGTGGCTCCTCTCAGATTCCAGAACTTTCTGCCACAGAAATGTGAGGAACATGTGTTTTTTTAGCCAAATTTTGAGGTTTGCAAAGGATTCTGGGTAACAGAACCTGGTCCGAGCCCCACAAGTCACCCCATCTTGGATTCCCCTAGGTCTCTAGTTTTCAGAAATGCACAGGTTTGGTAGGTTTCCCTAGGTGCCGGCTGAGCTAGAGGCCAAAATCTACAGGTAGGCACTTAGCAAAAAACACCTCTGTTTTCTTCCAAAATTTTGGATGTGTCCACGTTGCGCTTTGGGGTGTTTCCTGTCGCGGGCGCTAGGCCTACCCACACAAGTGAGGTATCATTTTTATCGGGAGACTTGGGGGAACGCTGAGTGGAAGGAAATTTGTGGCTCCTCTCAGATTCCAGAACTTTCTGCCACAGAAATGTGAGGAACATGTGTTTTTTTAGCCAAATTTTGAGGTTTGCAAAGGATTCTGGGTAACAGAACCTGGTCCGAGCCCCGCAAGTCACCCCTCCTTGGATTCCTCTAGGTCTCTAGTTTTCAGAAATGCACAGGTTTGTTAGGTTTCCCTAGGTGCCGGCTGAGCTAGAGGCCAAAATCTACAGGTAGGCACTTCGCAAAAAACAACTCTGTTTTCTTCCAAAATTTTTGATGTGTCCACGTTGCGCTTTGGGGTGTTTCCTGTCGCCGGCGCTAGGCCTACCCACACAAGTGAGGTATCATTTTTATCGGGAGACTTGGGGGAAGGCTGGGTGGAAGGAAATTTGTGGCTCCTCTCAGATTCCAGAACTTTCTGCCACAGAAATGTGAGGAACATGTGTTTTTTTAGCCAAATTTTGAGGTTTGCAAAGGATTCTGGGTAACAGAACCTGGTCCGAGCCCCACAAGTCACCCCATCTTGGATTCCCCTAGGTCTCTAGTTTTCAGAAATGCACAGGTTTGGTAGGTTTCCCTAGGTGCCGGCTGAGCTAGAGGCCAAAATCTACAGGTAGGCACTTCGCAAAAAACACCTCTGTTTTCTTCCAAAATTTTGGATGTGTCCACGTTGCGCTTTGGGGTGTTTCCTGTCGCGGGCGCTAGGCCTACCCACACAAGTGAGGTATCATTGTTATCGGGAGACTTGGGGGAACGCTGAGTGGAAGGAAATTTGTGGCTCCTCTCAGATTCCAGAACTTTCTGCCACAGAAATGTGAGGAACATGTGTTTTTTTAGCCAAATTTTGAGGTTTCCAAAGGATTCTGGGTAACAGAACCTGGTCCGAGCCCCGCAATGCACCCCTCCTTGGATTCCCCTAGGTCTCTAGTTTTCAGAAATGCACAGGTTTGGTAGGTTTCCCTAGGTGCCGGCTGAGCTAGAGGCCAAAATCTGCAGGTAGGCACTTCGCAAAAAACACCTCTGTTTTGTTTAAAAAAAATGGGATGTGTCCACGTTGCATTTTGGGGCGTTTCCTGTCGCGGGCGCTAGGCCTACCCACACAAGTGAGGTATCATTTTTATCGGGAGACTTGGGGGAACATAGATTAGCAAAACAAGTGCTATTGCCCCTTGTCTTTCTCTACATTTTTTCCTTCCAAATATAGGAGAGTGTGTAAAAAAGACATCTATTTGAGAAATTCCCTATAATTCACATGCTAGTATGGTCACCCCGGAATTCAGAGATGTGCAAATAACCACTGCTCCTCAGCACCTTATCTTGTGCCCTTTTTGGAAATGCAAAGGTTTTCTTGATAGCAATTTTTTACTCTTTATATTTCAGCAAATGAATTGCTGTATACCCGGTATAGAATGAAAACGCACTGCAGGGTGCAGCTCATTTATTGGCTCTGGGTTCCTCGGGTTTTTGATGAACCTACAAGCCCTATATATCCCCGCAACCAGAGGAGTCCAGCAGACGTAACGGTATATTGCTTTCCATAATCTGACATTGCAGGGAAAAATTACAGAGTAAAATGTAGAGAAAAATTGATGGTTTTTTCACCTCAATTTCAATATTTTTCTTTTTCAGCTGTTATTTTCTGTAGGAAACCCTTGTAGGATCTACACAAATGACCCCTTGCTGAATTCAGAATTTTGTCTACTTTTCAGAAATGGTTAGATTTCTGGGATCCAGCATTGGTTTTATGCCCATTCCTGTCACTGACTGGAAGGAGGCTGAAAGCACAAAAAATTGCAAAAATGGGGTATGCCCCAGTAAAATGCCAAAATTGTGTTGAAAAATTGGGTTTTCTGATTCAAGTCTGCCTGTTCCTGAAAGCTAGGAAGCTGCTGAGTTTAGCACTGCAAACCCTTTGTTGATGCCATTTTCAGGGGGAAATCCACAAGCCTTCTTCTGCAGCCACTTTTTCCACTTTTTTTGAAAAAAACGAAATTTTCACTGTATTTTGGCCAATTTCTTGGCCTCCTTCAAGGGAACCCACAAAGTCTGGGTACCTCTAGAATCCCTAGGATGTTGGAAAAAAAGGACGCAAATTTGGCTTGGTTAGCTTATGTGGACAAAAAGTTATGAGGGCCTAAGCGCGAACTGCCCCAAATAGGCAAAAAAAGGCCTGGCACAGGAGGGGGAAAAGGCCTGGCAGCGAAGGGGTTAAAAAAGTAAAGAAAAACATTCAAAACTCTGGAGGAAGAGTAAGCACATGGACCTCAGAACTGCACATTGAATTCAGCGTTTTCAGTTTTCATAAACTGCAAGATTTATTTTTCAAATACTTTTCACTAAAGAAATTCAAAACAGAATTTAATCAGAATAAGGAAGTGTCAGGATGTAAAGAGGAATGGTTGTCAAGGCCTAATTGTCTTACCACAGGATTCAGCCTTTTGGTTTTCTACAGCCTTGGGAGCAGATTCATGGGCCTCCAAGAGAAGTGTCATGATACCTTCTGCCTTATACGTTACCTGAGTGAGTGCAGAAGGTGGCCCTTCCTCAAAGCCATTAAAGTATATGTGTGCCAAATCTTGTGCTTTTACTCAATATGTGGAATGCAGAACATAAAACAAAAACAACCCTTAAAGTCTGCTTTGCAGTTATAGCCCAGCACAAAATATCCCTGTTGCTGAGCTATTACAGACGTGCTGGGGGAGGAGCTAGCCACACAGCATGGTTGGGGTGTTTGAGAAGGGAAACAGCACAAGAAGCAAAGAGCTAGCAAACACATGCAGTCTCGTGGAGTGCTGAATGAAAAAGAAAAAAAAATACTACCTTAAATGTGAGCAGTGAACGCATACAAATCAGTCAATCAAAATGATCATCAAGAGGCTATGCCCCAGGGGGAAACAAAACAGGAAGGTAAGCAATAAAATAGCTGTAATCCCTCTGTAAGTTCACAGTAGTTCTTTTACAACTAGGCTGCCTGCACTGCCTGGTGGGCTCGTCCTAAAAAGTACAGTGATCCCTCATCCACACTATGTAGCATGCTTCATCATTGGAGTCACTCATCGTATGCAATGACCTATTACTGCTGGGCTCAACATGAGCTCTTTATTAAGATTTATCTATAGAGGAGTGTCTTAATTGTCCTGTAGTTATGCTGACTGACCACCTGCTGGGGTTTGAAAAAGTTAAAATTGCATGAAGATGCTCAATATGTGTTTTACTATGCATTCAACTCCACAAGATCCAAAGTTGGGGTAGGTGAGAGGAAGCCGTACAAAGCCTGCCTCTTCTTGGGACTGCATCAACATGTTTCAGCACCTAGAATCCTGCCTTTCGGTCAGGAGGCATTCGCAGGGGCTACAAAAGACTACTAAATTTATTCTACCATGCATGATATGGCCAAAACACCACTGTGTTACATGTAGGCAAAACAAATTTAAAATACCGGTATTCAAGGGAAATACAGCATTCCCTCCTGCATGATTTATTCAGAGTACAAATACATTATGATATAAAGTCAATGGAGGTGCCTATTGTGCCACACTTCTCTTATAAGCCATACAAGTATGGTAAACAACATCACTGTTTGTGCTGGTAACACACGCATACACCACCACATGTTCACACTGTACAAAAATAAGGTGAGGTAATCACACTGTAAAACACTCTTCTTGTCACTATATATTGCACTCAGCAATGTAGAGCTTATTCACTAATTTGAAGGGTTTGAGGGAGATGGGAATTGTAGATCCTTTTATGAATCAAGATGTGCCAAGATAAGAATGTGCCCCAGCATCAAAGACACATTCAGATGCAATGCTGTGTTCCTACTAACAAGCTGCTTTGCCCATTTGAATGTCTCTTGCCTCTACTTATGTCTCATTGAACAAATGCTGGAAGGAGAGAACCCCAAAAGGCCTCCAGCTGGGATTTGGCACCCGTTCTTGACCTGACCCAATGAAACCACATGGATATGTGTCACCACACCAGCAGACCGATCTTTTGAAAATAACACAATGTAAAGCATTGCTTGAGGACTGAGGAACGAACAATCAGTGCCTCTAAACAGATACACAGCAAGCTTCCAAGTGTATATCTATGTCACTCAGGCACATCATTTATGTAGATGAAGTCTCCTAAAACTACAATTTGTCAGTGACAGAATGTGTCATGAAAAGAATATAACACCTGGTATGGAGAGGGTCTAATGTCCATAGGGCACAAAATGTTAGTATTCCCATTAGAGCAGGTCAACATTGATTTGGATATGGCTGCGTCAAAACTGAGGTGGCAATGTCTGCAAAATAATAATGGACTGGGATGCGGCCGTAAGTAATTACCAGTGACTGAATAAATTCAAGCATTCCATCAATCACTTTTTTGTATAGGTCAGTGTGACACCCTGGATGGGATGGGTGCATCCAGAAGTGTGTCTCCTGCACACTGCGTCACTGGAACCAAGCTGTATCTGACTGATGAGCCGGGATAAGGGCAAGACTAGTCTTGGGTTGATTGTGTTCCGGTTCACGGAGGATATGGTTTGGCAGTTAGGTCTGGACTGTTCCCAATTGAGCAGGCTCAAGACTGATATCCATATGGATGGATCCAAACGGAGTTGGCATTTCTGTGCATAATAACAATGGCCTGAAATGCGACTTGGAGTAACTCCCAGTGGCTGAGATTAATTCAGGCATTCTGTGACAGGGTCATGGTATCCCTGTCTTTGGAGAGCACAAAGGGGCCATTGTGTTTGTACGCCGGGGGTACTGTAGAGAGTTGACAGCCAGAGCGACAACCTGGAAATCCGGCAGGTGGCGTTTCAAACAGACATAGGAAGATGCGAAGAGCGAAAAGGAGAGGAGGAAACGCCAGAGAGGTGAGACATATGGAGAGAAGAAACGGTACCACATGGGGCAGTCCAAGAAGAGCCCAAATTCACGACTACACTGAACGAAGAGGAAGGCGTGTTACCAGTGGCGTGTCCAGATGTGGAGGAGAGCAGACACCCAGAACCACACACCCGACAAACCGAAGAATGCATGTGCGTGCGTACCTCCCCAATACTGGGGGTTTATTGTGGAAGTGGGGAAGCGGGAGAAGGGACGAGGGACGGGCAGGAGTGGATGGAGGCGAGATACCAACGAAAATAGTAAGGGTAAAGGAAAGGTCGGGAACAGGAATAAGGATAGACATGGTTTAAGGGACCTGTTTTCACCAAAGTGTCACAATCAACTATATACGCACTAGTTTCCCTGCCACCCGGGATATACCTTTCTCTGCGGTTCTTTCCTGTTCCCATCTAATACACTCCTCCGACCACCTCTCTCTTCTCCCCCACCCACACAAAAATTAAAAATAAAATACATCATTTAAAACAAACCCACTTACCTTTTTGTTTTCGGTGTTGTTTTCTTTCCCTCGTTCCTCTACACAACAAGATATCATCCGGAAATAAGACTCCAATGGGAATTTCCTAAAGAGAAAAGAAGAGAACAATTAAAGAAAGAACCAAATACTAAATAACAAGCAAAGTCAAAGGACAATCAGAGAAAACCCTAGACACACATAAACCAAGGAGGAAGAGGACATTTAATTATAAAAATTTTTTGTTTGTTTTTGTTTCCCGTTCTCCATATGACTCGAGAATTCTAAGACAATAAAGAGGTTAATGGAAGACTTACCAACTCGTTTTATGTCTTCCACTTGAACAAACATCCTTTATTCCCCAGGGAACCCACCACACATTCCATACATCACTTTTTGTATAATTCAGTGTGAGTCCCTGGGTCGGATGGGTGAGCCCAGGCGTGTGTACTGTGCACAGTGTGCCACTGGCAAAAGCTATATCTGACTGAGGAGCCCTAACAAGGAAAGAACTGGTCTTGGGTTACTTGTGTTCTGTTTCAGGGAATAACTGGACTGGTCCAACTGGACTGTTCCCACTGGAGCAGGGTCAAAATGAGGTGGCATGGTGTGTATAATAACAATGGACTGGAAGGCGGCCTGAGAAATTATCACTGGCTGAGGTTAATTCAAGTATTGCATACATCACTTTTTGTATGCTTGAGCATAAGTATGGCTTCAGTAGGTCACTGTGCCTTGTGATGTTTCACCATAACTTGATTGTATGTTCAACTCTGGCAATTGCTTGTAGAACACTCATAAAACAAGGTCCATCAATGGTGACACAGGCATGGAATATAAGCTCTGCAATTCACAACACATTAGCACTCTTAGTGTCATCAACATCTCTTCCTTGTTGCAAGTTAAACATTTGAGGCCTACAGGCAAGGGAGTGTGTTGAAGACATATGTTGGATGCTTGGTGATCACACAGATTGAGTGTAAATAGGGGAGGATTTATTCAGTGGAGGTACTGGGTCCTAGTAACTGGGTCCTTGATGTTGCACCTCTGGCATATGACCTACCCAAGCTCTATGTAGTGATCCTGCATCCTTTCTGAAAAAATGTGGTAACATCTGAGGAGAATAAAGTATCCATGCCTTCAAGGCCAGGATTGAACTATTCAGTTTTGGCTGTGAGGTCATATGCTGTGATTACCTTTCTACTTTTGGTGTTCCTGCCAAAGCGGCCCTCCTTTGCTTAGACTTAAATCCTGTTCACCGAATGACCCCTGCCTGAATATTACTATGCAAGTGAAAGCCCCTGCCATTGCTGCTCCCTTATATATGTTTATCAACATCTCAATCACCATGGGATTTGTCCCAGAGAACAACAGTAAGAGAGTAGTGAGACCCTGACTGAAGGCACTGGAGCTGGGCTATGGTGAGTTTTAAAAAAAGACAGGCCAAGTAATGAAATGATTTTGCTAAAATTATAGAACAGCCTTTGGCCAAGTGGCTATCCAGAATGCTTGGTAACATAAAGACATATATGTCTATATGTGGGATGCAAGCATTAAACTACATGATTTCTCAGCTGTATATCTTTATTGAGTGTTCAGTGTAGGGTCTGCCCTTGACTGGTTCAGTTTTTTTTTATGGCTGACATGACCCAGACATTGGATCTCCACTTATTCTTCTCCATAGAACTGGTTATCTGCTTTGGGGCTCTATAGGGGTCAGTACTTCCTCATTGCCATTTAACATCTACATCCAGCTTTAGGTGGGACTCATTCAGATGTTCAGCCATAAGGCGTTCCTGTATGTGAATAATATTCAGCATCTGTTGAGGTTTGATGATCAGGCACCAAGTGGCACCAGTCAATTGGGGGAGTGCATTTCAACAATCCATAGTTGGATCTGCAAGAATTATCTAGAGATGAATGGAGAAAAGACCTGCAATTCTGATTGCTGAAGAAGTGTGTTCTATCTGGTCTGAGACGCTTTGGCCCAACAGTTTGAAAAAGTGTAGCGTCTTGTGTCAAAGCCACAACAGTGGGCTTTTTTGGCCAAGATTTGAGCTTTGATGTCAAAATTCAGAAAGTTTGGCAAAGCTGCCACATGTTGGTACACGTATTGGGAAAGATCCCTCCATTTAGTACTCCCCAGCAGAAATAGATGAACTTTTCAGGGCCACTATCCTGTCCATGTTAATCATGGCAATGCTGACAATCTTGGGCTTCCTGGGTGGGCAGCCATGATACCTCACTTAGCCTAATGAAATCTTTCTGATTGGCCCATGGCAATCGTGCCCCCATTGCAGTCTTTCTAATTCCCCAAAGGCACTGAATGTTGTTACTGTAATTAATACATTTACTATACAAATACTTTGTGCTGAAATGTGTTAAATTTAGGCTTTTAATCACTTCTCACAGACTTCATGGATTTTCTGTTTTTTGGGGGGGGGGGGGTCACAGTTTTTATACAGCGATGTGTCGGTCCTAGGGCATGTTTTACCCATTAATTTTCCCATAGGGATTTTGAGCACGACTACAGCTCGAACCCCTGGACGGAATCACACCAAATTTGGCAAAATGCTAGTTCTTGCTCCAGGAAGCGTGCTTTTTGTGATTTGTTGTAAATCAATTCAGTAGTTTTGGAGACATTAAAGGTAAAAAATATAGATATCTAGGGACGTGAATCCCACACGGATCCAGCTGTCCCCGTGCTGATATCTGACTGGCTGTCAACAGTTCAACAAGGAAGTGTTGGCAGCTATTTTGGGACTCAGCTTTGGCTGAGTCCCATTAAACAAAAGGAAAGGGGACAGGATAGGGTCACCCTGAGCCCCAAGCCTTAGTCTAGGGGTCCCCCACGGACTCCACTGGGGCTAAAAAGCATTTATTTTAAAAAAAAAGATGTCAGAAAAATCTGCTGATGGGCAGCAGATTTTTCAGAGATTTCTTTTTTTAAAGCATAGTTTCCCAGGCTTTTCCTTTTCTTTGCTCCCTGGGTGGGCCAGGTCCCAGGTGATTGGGGGGTGAAAAAAGGAGGGGGTGCATGGGGCCCCCATCCTAGGGCTTAAATTGTGAAAGCAGAATAGGAAGGCATTTGGAATGGAAAACCGGGCCAATTGAGGGTCTGCAGTTCAAAATATTTTATTATTCCTAAGGCACCCTTTTCGTAAGGGAGGGCTTCCACAAGAGAGCACAGTGGCAGTAGGAGTGTTATCACAGGTGGCATATTGCTTTCATTTGTTAACTAAAGATAATTCGGTTTTTCACATTCTATTCATCAGTCTGTCCACCAGTGAAACTCCAACAGTATGTTGTACAATAATGTATTCTAGACATTTGCATTTAAATAATGTATTTTCATAGCCTGGAGCCTTTAATCTATGCATGGGATAGACAAATATTTACTTGGTCACTTACTTCTGGTGAGCCGCGGCAGTGACGGGCAGGTCACACTGAGATGTCTCTTCTTACACAACTTTGCTAACAATAGATTAATAATTTTATCAAAGAGCTGGGGAGAGCAGATTATGTGGACGTATTGAGAACTGGCTAATGTCAGCATGCATTGCTGTAGAATGTACAAGATGGGAGGCAAGGTCCCATCACACTGCGGCACCTGCTGCTTTTCCATCTGCCACATGCAATAGCTCCTTTGATTGTTGTTATAAATTGGGTCTCTAGTTGACCGAAGTATGCACCCTGTCTAAGTAGGGACCACAGTCCTAGTTAGGGTAAGTCACAACACAGTCTAAATTATCCTGTGCGCACCCTCCAGTAACTTGGCAGAGAACAGACAGGCTTAACTTAGAAGGCAATGTATAAAGTATTTGTGCAATAACTCATACAGTAACACAGTGAAAACACCACAAAAAGTAATCCACACCAGTTCAGAAAAATAAATAATATTTATCTGAATAAAATAAGATCAAAACAACAAGAATCCAATATGTACAAGTCAAGATATCACTTTTTAGAGGTTTAGTTAAGTCTTAATCCATAGGAATCAAAGGTTGTGCCTTTTTATCACAAAGTACCTGAGATGCGTCAAAAATAACGATGCAGAGGGCCACAGAGGAGGTGATGCATCAGAAAGTAAAGCGTTGCTTGATTTTTCCCAGTGCAGGCAAGGTGATGCTTCCAAAACGTGCTAGGAGGATGAAACAGGCACTGCGATCCATTAAGTAATACAGTGATTTTTCAGCCGTGAGACAGGGGCTGCATCGACTTTTGCCGTCGTTGCATCAGTTTTCTGATGCTGTGGATTTACCCTCTCTCTGGTGAAGTCTTTGATGGCCCTGAGACTTTGTAACAGCAGGCAAGCTCAGTCCAAGCCCTTGGAGATCACTTGTGGGGGAAGGCAGAGTCCTTCCAGCAGAGTCAGGCAGTAGCAGGCAGCAGCAGGAGAGCAGTCCTTCCTGAAAAACAGTCCAGATGAGTCCTTTGGGCAGCACCGCAGTCCCTCTGGTAGAGTCCAATTGTAGGTCCAGAAGTGTCTGACTTCAGGAGGTCCCAGACCCAGTATATAAACCCAAATATGCATTTGAAGTGGAGGAAACTTCAAAGAGTGGGTTTGAAGCGCACCAGTTCACCTTCAGCCCAGATCTGTCTGCCAGGAGATCTGTGGAGGGCTATCAGTCTGTTGTGGGGGGGTCAGGCCACTATCCATTTAAGTGTAAGTGAGAGCCCCTCCACACTTCCTGCCCAGGAAGACCCATCAGTATGCAGATGAATGAAGATGCAGCTGAGTGTCCTGGGTTTATGGCTACCTGTGAGGAATGCACAAGGAGAGCTATCAACCAGCACAGACCAGACATGGATTGGAGACAGGCTGTAAGACACAGAGATCAGTAAGTGTAGAGGAATTAATAATTTCTAAAAGTGGCATTTCTAAAATAGTAATGTTAAATTCAACCTCACCAGTAAGTGGGATTTCTCACTACCATTCCAACCATACCAAAAATGGCAATGCCACTCTCCTTTCAGGTCAAATATTATCCACTTGAAAGTATGAGGGAATTTCCAATGCTGGCCTATGAGTGGAGCAGGCTTCACAATAGTGAAAATTACTTTAGGTGTTTTTCACTACCAGGACATATAAAACATACAAGTACATGTCCTGCCTTTTACTTACATAGTACTCTGATCTGTGGGCTACCTAAAGCCTTGGGGTGACTTATATGTAAGAAAAGGGGAGTTCTGGGCTTGGCAAGAGTTTTTAGATGCCAAGTGGGTGTGGCAGTGAGATTGCATCCACAGGCTCTGCAGAGGCAGGCCTGAGACATGTTTCCAGAGCTACTTAAGTGGGTGGCACACTGCAGGCCCACTAGTAGCATTTAATTTACAGGGCCTAGGTATATGGTATACCACTCTACACAGGGCTTACAGGTAAATTAAACAGACCAGTTGTGGATCCACCTATGTAACCATGTTTTAAGGGAAGAGCACATGCACTTTGGCACTGATTACCAGTGGTAAAGTGCTCAGAGTCCTAAGGCCAACAGAAAGACACAGCAACAAAAGAGGAGATAAAGGCGAAAAATCTCGGATAAGACCACCCTAAGTTTGCCAGGCCTAACAAATGCCCATTGCCCCTGTGATCCTTTTTCTTCTTGTTATTTTTTCATGTTGTATTATTACTGTAATGGTAAATGTTTATAATGTTTTCATCATATTGATATAAACAAAATATAAAATCATGCTTGTGTTCTTGATTAAGCAGCCACTAGTTCTGCGCTGCATTATGGTGCATAGTAAAGTTGTCTTGGTCATAGGCTTCTTGGGAATAAAGTGCCATATGTTTGGCTGACTAAAGGAAATAGCTCACATAGTATACAAACTGGTAAATATTTAACTCAAGGGTTATATAACAATGGCAGTATTTTCTATTTTTCAAGCTACAGTAGGCTTAGCGTTCTTACTGAGATAATGTAATCATTCAAACGTTGGCTTTCATATTCAAACATAGGTAAATGTTTGGGGATATATACTGACTAAATTCCTGGATCTGGCCTTTCCATTTGATGTACACAGTTGATTTGATGAAAAAGAATCTCCTTATTACTCATTGACCAGCTGTTGTAAAAGCACATTACCCAAGCTCAGCATTTGTTTTAATATTTGTGATGCTACATTGGAAGCATTTATGAAAAAGCTATTGATAGTCTAACACATCAGTGTTTTTTGAAGTTAGAGTAGGCCTGGGCGTAGAACCCCGCTCTGCTGGCAGAGTTTGAGGAATTCGGGCACTTCGTGATATGCAGAGTAGCGTGGAGTTCCCGCATTCCACTCTCTGGCATGAAGTTTGTTCGCACTTGCAAGACTGGGTTTTGGTGCTCTCACACGAGTGTGCCAATTTTCCTGGGCCATAGAGAGCGCATGCATGACCTCACGTTCTCTTGCATTGCTTCCAGCCGTGCCTGCGGGCAAAATTTGCCGCTCGCGAGCGCAAACTAATTTCTGATGGAGATGTTCAACTCCAGAGCCACTACATCTAGTCAAAAAGAGCTTTTGTGACAAGATTTTCTTCTCCAATGGACCATACAATTTGTTTTCTTTCAGATTGAGAAGGCTTTTTTACCTCAAACAGGAAGGAAGTGTGTCAGACTCCAACTTCCTGTTCCTGTCCAGCAGGCTCTTCCCGGTGCTTTGTCCATCCCCTATTCACTTTTCACTTAGATTATGAGGTACAAGGATCACCCCCTTTGTCTCCTGGATATACCTTTGGATTTAAGGACTTTGTTTTGTGAAATCATCACACAAGTAAGTTCTAAAACTACATTGAATAAGGGTGTTGTTCTTTGTTTTCTTGGGCATTCACCAGTATTTCTTTGTACTTTAATTTGAATTTAATATGTGGAGTGGTGGGTGGCCTGGAGTTTAAGTATGGGCCTAGCTATTATTTATTTAGCATTTCATTGATTTTTCACCTTTTGTAAAGGAAAATTGTTGCACAGCTCAGTACCTTTTCTACATGATTCCATTCACAATATTATTTTCGTATGAGGCCTAGATTTGAAACGCCCATTAAGCCAGTCAGCCCAAGTTAGTACTAGTAGTCATCAGTGCATGAAGTAAATGTTTCAGTGGTATATGTTTTTAAAGTTTCATTTAGGGCAGGGATGAAATTGGATTAATTTAAATTTAAAATGTTGGCTAATGTTGCATTTCATTTTTTTTGCCAAAAGTGTATGTATTGTGGTGTAATAACATTTGATGGAATAGAAGGATATTGTCTGACCAAGTGGCTGGCTGGGAGCCATTTGGTGCATGCAGCCACTGTCCCTTTGCCATAGGCTTGCATGTGCTCTTTCTCCTCCATGCTTCCTCCTTGCTCCTTGTTATTGTTGTTGAGCATGTGGCTGGTTGACAGCCATTATGTCCATCCAGCCAGTGTCCCTTGCCATAGGCTTCTATGTGTTCTTTGTTTGCCATGCCTCCTTGCTCCTTGTTGCTGTTGTTTGACCATGTGGCTGGCTGGCAGCCATTTTGTGTGTTCACTCTTTAACCAGTGTGTCTTTGACATAGGCTTACTTAGAAACATAATTAATTATTGATCATTAGTTTTTTAAGTTTCTATTTTTCTTTTTTGTATTATCCTTTTTACATTTTTTCAAATTTAATGATTTTTTATACCATTTTTTTTTCCATTTTTTAATTACTTTTTAAATTGTAATTTTTATATATTTTTTTACTTTTTATTTACATTTTTTTCTTTTTTCTTTTAATTTTTATATTTTTTATTTTTAATTATTTTTATTTTTATTTTGCCTTGATCCATCCATCCATCCATCAATCCATTGCATTCCTCCACTAAAGATGCACTGCTGCACTACAGCATTCAGTTTCTTAGGTGTAATTCCATTTCCTCCAGTACACCCTGGATGTGGAGCATGGCAGACAAATCAACAGCATAATTCATTTTGATAGTGATTATTCCTTTTCCCCTGGACCACCTTGCCGCCATAGGCTATTTAAAGGATTATTCCATTTACACCCATGCACCTCTTTCTAACTACCCCAGGTGTCTCCTAAAAGAGATGGAAATAAAGAAAAGAGCTAGATCTGTCTGTCTGATTTGAAATTTATTTTTTATGGTGTAGTGGAGTAATTTGCCTTTACAATGTTTTTACTATGCATATATACTAGGTATATTACTAAGTAATTAACTTCACTAAGATTGCATTTCATTAGCTACATGTTTTTCTTGCTTGGTTGTTTTTAGGTGTACAAGAGAAGAGACCCAACATCACCCTCAGTACTCCAAAAGAGAAGGCCTTACAGTTACTTTGGTCCACAGGCACCAAACTCTTTTGCTTGTGCATGTTAGTGCCTCTGCCAACCTAGTTCTAGTTAAGATGGCCCTGAAGAAAGTTACTACCAAGAGTGAGAAGAAGCAGCTTTCCGCCAGTGGTGTGCTAACTGTAACCTTTTTCGGGAAACGTGCCTACTGTCACAACGCCCTGCGGGGAGGAACCTGGGAGCACTCCTGCATCAACAGCACCACCCCAACCCAAGCCCAAGACCATGTCTGTCAGTGAGGCAGCCTCTGCAATCATGGTGACACAGACAAGCAGTGATGTTTAATTGGATTTGTCCCTTTAGCAAAGTAGTACTCAATCGTTTCATGAAACAGAGCAAAGTGGACAGCAGCCGCAGACAGATCCTCCTGAAGTTGGAGCAGAACAGGAGGTCAAGCTTTCTGTCGAGCAAGAGCCTCCTCTTTTAGAATCAAGGGCTTCCGGATCTCTATGAAGAAAAAAGAAGGGTACTACTCCACCATCCTCTCCAAGCACCACTTCTGATGACGATGATAGGGACAGGGAGTGGACCCCAACAGAGTCCCGGAGACACCGGGAGAGGAAAGAGAAAAGAAAAGAAAGCCTTAGAATCATGGAAAGGGATGATGAGGATGATGATGACGACATAGTCATTGTGGAAGCTGGCACAGAAGAGTCCGACATTGCTATCAAACCTTCTCCGAGAGATGTGGCAGAGGCAGCACCGACAGCTCCCATAATTGTAAGGCCTCCACAGAGACCTGCAACTACTCCTACTGCAGTACAAGTATGCACTGCAGAGAGGCAAGCTCCACATCCACAACCACCTACATCCAGTTCTTCTTCAGGCATTGGCAGTGGCCCAACAAGAAAGTACTCCTCCCCAGTTTGGGACTTTTTTACGATTAGCAAACAGGAGGAGAACATTGCCATATGCTCCATTTGCCACACGAGTTTTCGCCGAGGTAAGCCTGGTTCACATTATGGAACTGGAGGCCAGACGACTCATATGACAATACATCACGCAATCTGGTGGAAGCTTCATCATAAACAAACAGCTCACCGTGGCTGCGGTGGTGTAGGTAAGAAGAGGCAGGAAAAATCAGCTACACCTGGTCAAATCACAGTGGAAGGTGAGGAAGAAGAGGGTGACATCATCATCATGCAAAACAGCCCTGTTCCCAGCAGTGCACCAGAATCACCCACCTCAGTGACCTCACAATGGCACAGGAAGACTCAGAGTCAGATGGAGATACCATAGCATATGGTGACTACACCATGATGCGCATTGAGTCTACCACCACCTACATCTGAAAAGTCACCTGTGTCAGTGGCCCCACAAAAGAAGAAAATCCAGGCTACAATTATGGCCATGTTTAGGCAGGAGGGACCCTACGACCCCAACTACCCATTGGCACATTTGTACAATGGCAAGCTGGCACAAATGTTAGTGCTGGGACTCCTCCCTTTTTCTTTTGTGGAAGGAGTGGGATTCTTAGAGTTTGAGGGAGCCTTCTGCCCAAAATGAAAGGTTCCAAGCTGGACCTATTTTGCCAGAGTTGCTGTTCCAGCACTGAATCACAATGTGCTGCAAGTAGTTGGCCAAGCTTTTCAGAAAAGTGTTGTCCACGCTATCCACCTGACGCCAGACATGTGGACCAGTTGTCAGGTGACTGATTACATATGCATCACTGCACACTGGATCTCTTTTCTGAGGATAAAGCAAAAGTTATCTACAAGTCTTGGACCTTAGGAACAAATTAATTTGAGAGCATTTGGCAGCATGCAACAGTAGCCATGTCCCCATGGAGAAGTCCTACACAGCTGCAAGCATCTTGGAGGAATTTAATAGCAAGGTGTCTGAATGGCTGTGACCCAGAGGTCTTCGAGTTGGATTTGTTGCCACAGACAATGACAGTAACATACACAAGGCCATAGCAGACAGTGGCTATTTCAGGGTCCTGTGTTTGGCGCACTGCATCAACCTGGTTGTACAAGACTTTCTTTTAAAAAAAGATATAGTCAGCAACATACTGACTACCTGCAGATGCATATGCACTCATTTCAGCCATTCTGTTAAAGCCTGGAAACAGTTGTGGATTATTGAGCATCATAACAGAGTACCAGTTAAAGCCCTAATAGAGGAGGTGTCAACACGTTGGAACTCAACCTATTATATGTTGCAGCGTCTGTTTGATCAGTACAAACGGATCAATGACTATGGATGCGGACAAATGGGTCCGGGTCAAATGCGTCACACGGATGCTGCTCCCTTTAGAGGTTTTCACATGGGAAGTTACGAAGGAGGACAGTGCAATGGGCCAAGCTATCCTGTTACTGCATCTGCTACAGGGGCAGCTAAAGAAGGTGTCTGAAAGGTTCACATTCAGGGTGCAAACGGAAACCCAAAAGCGCATGGCTTGTTCCTAGCCTAAGCTTCCACTTGACTTGTAATGCAATGCTGAAAAATGACATCAGCTTGTATATGCCAGCCTTCTTGATCCACACTACAAAAAAATTCTTCCAGCAATCATTCCATTTTCTGAAGGGGATGTTTCACAATACAAGAGGTGGATTGTTGAGCAAGCAGGAGAACTGGAGGAAGAACAGCTGGAACTTAGAGTCCCACTCTGCAGTTCTGATGTGCTGCCTTCAACTTCCAGAGAGGGCAGTTTTGTCTCACATATGTCAACCCCACCAACAAGAAAAACAGTGACAACAGCAACAGACGAATCAGACCCAACCTCATCATTGGCTTGGTTTCAAATGGCAGGTCTTAAGTCTAGTGCAGAGGCAAAGGAAAAAACGGTCAAGTAGGTGGGAGCACCAATAACCATTAAGAGGATGTTCCAGGAGTATATGAATGACTTGAAGTGGTGTCTGTGGATCAAAACTCATTGGTGTATTGGTATGGGAAGATGCATCAATGGCCAGAGCTCAGCAGGCTGTGAATAAAGTATCTGGCTTGTCCTGTAGCCAGCGTCTCTACTGAACGTATTTTCAGTGCAGCTGGTGTAGTTGTAACAGTCAAAAGGACCCTTAAAACATGGAGAGATTATCCATGATTAAAATGAACCAGCATTTTATACCACCTGATTACACTGTTCCCGAAACACCACAGGAGAAGGAAGAGAATGACTGGTCAGAATCAAGTGTATTAGCTGACCAACATCTGGGTGAACCACCAGAGTTTGAGGACAAACTCTACTTCCCGGACTGAGTATGCCAGTGCCACCATAGACCTTTGCAGTTATTTTTCTTGTTAAACATCTTTTTGTCTTTCTTTCTTTGCACAAAAAAGAGGAACATTATGTTTTTGTCTGATTTATGCTGTCCCATGTTTTTTTAGTCCCATATTAGAAGCCTGGATTGGAGTTGGGCACATGTGCAGTGAAGAAACCCCCACATACCCTTCAGGATATTGGAGACAATGCCTGCTTCCCTCACATGCCACTGCCTATCCTATGTTTTTACATCACATAGCAGGGCTGCCCTAGAAGATCATAAAACAAAAGCCTGTCAGTGCCAATGTCAACAAAGTGTTGAGTTGTCATCCAAGAGGAGATATTTTGTTCAACCACTGTTCTTGGATTGGAAGAGGTAACTATTACTAGTACTAAAGCAACTCTTTTTGTGCCAATGAGTAATGATATACTGAGTGATGACTGGTGTATGTCATGACTGACATTGAGGGAGGGAGTTCAAGAAATCCGTAACTTGTTTCCGAGGATTTGCAATGTTTGGGGCTGATGGGTGATATTTTTTCCCTGAAAGTGATTGGCCTTTCAAACTTAGTGAAATGGACCTGCAGGGTTCACTCCTTTGCATTTTTTAGCTCCTCAGAAAAGACCAGCCACTTTAGTTACCAAACACAAATCTACACAAAACAATCCAGTTCTGTTTCTCTATTTGTTCTAATCTTCATTTTTACTGCAGTGCACTTCACAGGTTTACCTTGCTCAATTTGAGTCTGGGACGGAGTTACTCAGAATCTGGAGGAAAAGGATGGAAGGACTCAGGACGGGACTATCTCAACAGCTAGATTGAGAAAGTTATCGACTTCAAATAGAAACCATGATGATGGCGAAGGCTCCAAGGCCTAGTACTCACTCACTCAGCTCTGTGAACTGGAGACAGGTGCATTGATTTGGAAATGCTGCTGAGTAGTATGTGTTTGCTGCACTGCTAGCTCAAACATGAAACTCCTCATGTTCTTGCTTTGCCTCTGAGTTTTCTTGGTACACTCCTGACTCCTCACAAAGCTGCCAGAGCCGTGCCGCTATGTCCTGGCGAGTTGGATGATGATGATGTCCACCAGGAGTCTCTATAGCAGGAAAGAAAAAGGAAAATGACCAATTATAAACCATGCTCTGTTCAAACTATTTTTTAAAAAGTACAATGGCCCAGTAGCAGTTAATTGCTGGTCCCTTAGGGCAATTGGAATTTGAAGTGACAGATTATTTACCGCAAGTTACAGGACCATTTTTACCCATACCTGCCCCATTGTAGTTTAGTTGGCGTCAGTATGTCAAAAGGATCAAATTTGAACTGGCATGAATCCTTTATGGAAGCTATGACATATTATTAAGTTATACATAAATGTGACGCATACCCAAAGGGACTTTAAAATTTCTTTGGGTGGCGTGGGATAGAACTTTGGAAAAAAATAAAGGACTGAAGTACTAGGAGGTGACAGAGTGGGAACTGGGATGGAAGAGAAACACCTTTTTAAGTTTGAATGCATTGACAACTTTGTAAACGCTGCATTATCTGAAGCAGATGCACACATTGCACATAAAACACTACTGTACACTGCCATACTGCAGTTACATACTCATAGTAGCATTGGTAACTAATGGGGAGAGAGGAATGACTATGATGGGTGGGAGAATACATCTGCCTTGATTCAACTACAGGGAGTTAAGGGAGAAGACAGAAAATTAAAATACCCCCACTTGGAACCATAACTTTGATAACCATGCAAACCAGACAAGCAAATTAGGTGAACAGCAGACATGTCCCTCTCCACAACAGCTCCCTTATTTCTTCTTGACCCAAGCAATTAAACACTCATCTTTTCATTCATCTAATATATTCATTCTTTGATACCCACCATATGATTTAAGCTTACACTCTCTCATCCACTTTTTCACTATTCCAATCCAGCCATCCATATCTATCCACCCATCCATCCACAGACTTATCTATCCAGTATCCACCCTTTCAAACAATCTACTTTCACCTATCGGATCGGCTTTTAGCCATGTATCGTTCATTACCAATCCATCCACCCATTCCTCTCCCAAGCATACTCATTCCCCCTTCCATCACCCACTGAGGCATCCTTTCCCCCCTTTCATCTATCTTCTCCCACCATTGCATCTCCTATCATTCACCTACACATATTTATTTTCTTTCACCCACACATCCTTTGACTCAAATACCACTCTTTCTTTTAGATACCCATCCTTTGCTTTTCAATCAAGCCATCATTTTTAGCCTCCATTCAATCATTATGATGATCTTTTGTCTGCAGATTTGCAGAGAGAAGAGGACATTAAGATTAAGAACTCAGTCCTCACTGCAGCTGCTCAACCAGGTGCTTCACAAGCCACACCCTTGCAGTGAGTATATTAACAATGAGGAAGAGCAATATGACTTACTAGCGCCTGTCCCTGCTGCCGCCAGTTCTCCCTCTTTGATCACTGCCACGTCCAGCTCGCTGGTGCTGCCACTGGTCCCATCAGTGGTAGTCATTGCGGCTGGAAAAAACATTACACAATTTAGTTCCAACAAAATAAATACAGCCACAATAGATAATTACATTTCTATCTTCTTCTATCATTCACTATTGGAATTTTGTTGGTAGTTAGAAAAACAAGGTAGACAAATCATCAACCGCAAATGTTTTGAAATGGAGGGGCAGGGCTCAGCTAAGTCACCGAAGCGCAATAAAGGGGTGGAATACTTTGGTCAATCAATGGGGACCTATGATGAGGTCTTGGTTGGCAAACACAATGGGCAGGAGCAAGGCAAAGAAAACCTTCCCAAATGTGTAGAAAAGCTGATTTTGCATGCAATCTTGTCGGTAGGGTACCTGTCCTAATAATCTGTCCTCTTAGTATTAATTACCAGTCCGCAAGATATATAAGGGGAGAAGGGAAAGCTAAGCTTAGTAAATATTAAGAGGCAGAAGATAGCTAATACAGATTGCAGACAGAAGGAAGTCAGGTACAGAAGAAACATGTAAATAAATAGGCGAATGCAGGGATAACAAGAATTTCACAAAGATTACATAGAACGAAAATAAGTACCAAAAAGTAGACAGGCACAGTAAAACTAAATGAAAAATTATTTGAAATGAGAGGTAAAAAATGAAAATAAAAGTAGGGAAATAAAAATAATAAAACAGGAAGACACTGGGACCAGCTGATCCGCCAGCATTGGCACTGGTGGTGGCACTGGAAGTACTGCCACCCTCTCCTTCTGGACCCGTGGACGCTGTTGTCCTATTCTTCCACTTCAGTGCTGTGGTAAGTATTAAATAAGATAAAAATAAAAGATTAGTGATACAGTTAATCTACCAAAAAAATGTTTTTGACAAGCAGGGGCAAATACAGTAATGTTGTACTTTTTTATATCAGATTGCCTAGTATGATGGACTCAACTCAAGTTGACCTATTACTTTTATCTTCCTATTTCCTACACCGAAGCCCCACTACAAATGTCATAAACTACAAGCCATATTATTATTTACAAATGTTTGATGCAGGGCAGCTCTGCAAGCCTTCTTGCAGTGCTTCCCTGCATCAAAAGGAGAGGGCAGGCATGTGCTGTATCTACCATAGATATGGGGCATTCCTGTCCTCCTTTTTCCCTGCGCGGGCGCACAATGGGCTGCCATGAGCCAATGCAGGCACCCCACACCATGCTGCAAGGGCGCCTGCATTAAGGGTGGTCACATTTCAGACACGGGGCAGTAAAAACAACTGAGAGCTTAAGGTACCCAGAATCTACCAACCTAATGCTACCAAGAAAAACGTCAACAAATATGTATATCACCATTCATTTCTTTCTGCACTTTGATCCATATTTTCCTTGCATCCATAATATAAAGGGAACTTACTGATGTTTGTACATAGTGTGTAATTATTAGATATTCATAAATAAAGGTGAAAATCAAAGCACTTCTCTGAGGTTATTCAGCATTTTATTTCCCCCACTCCTCTTTCTATGTGTACATTTCTCTGGTTAAAAAGCAACCTCTGACCTGACTCTGCAGAGTACAGAGGTAGGTCCACAAGTTAGTACATAGAAAGGTAATGTCATGAGAGAGAGGTGGAATACAGACATGCATTGATGAAATGGTAAGGTAGAGATAGATGTGAAAGATAGAACACACATGGAGAAAGAAGGTTGACACATAGGCATGTAGAGATAGGTAGAGGTAAAGCGAGATGGCAAAGGTACAAAAAGTGAATTAAAGTAAGGAGAGAGACATGAGACAAAAAGATTATTTTATCTCTTACTTGCTATCAAGTGCCCGAGAACGCATGGATTAAATCTGGGCAGGCTATAGATATAAATTAAGCTTTGGTGAACCATGCGTGCCCAGGTGTCACATTAAAAATAATGTGCTTTTATACCCACCATAATTTAAACTACAGAGGGACATCTGCCTGTCTCCATCACTTACCAGAGGGCACCTTGGATAGTAGCGACCTAAGCCAATTGGCAATTTTCCCCATGCCTTAATATAGTTCTGTAGCTTTCAGACCCACTCAGACACTCACGCACCCACTCACAGATCAACTCAGACACTCACACACTCACTCATAGACCCACTCAGACACTCATAGACCCACTCAGACAGTCATGCATCCACTCACAGGCCCACTCCTGCACCCACTCTCAGACTCATGCATCCACTCGCAGACCCACTCAGAAACCCCTGGAAAGACCCATTGAGGTACTCATGCACAGACTCACAGACCCACTCAGAGACTTATGCATGCAGGTTGGAAGGTTATAGGAAGTTAGTTGCAGGGCCTGGCCACAGGCCAAGCCCTGCAGCCAACCCAGCTATGCATGGCCAAAGGCTGTGTGTGGCGCGCGGATGGGTATTTATAGTGGGTTGGCTACAAGGCCTGGCCATAGGCAAGGCCGTGCAGCCAACCCCCGCCATGCATGGCCTTTGCACTGCAGATTACCCCACATATTACATCATTCTTGATGTCTTTGATAACATCATTGATAATATCAATGTAACATTTACAGTAAAATTATCCAGCAGAAAACTGTGCATGGCGGGGGCTCAATTTATAGTTACCTTAGGGCATGAGTTATTGTTACTTGAGCTAACCATAACTATAGCTGCGGAATTTCTATGGTTTTGTGCGAGTAAATTCAAATCCTAACTATAACGTCCCTATAACCTTTTTTTTTCTAAGTGAATTTCTGTTTTTTAATTCTATTTCCTAACTATAACGTCTTATAACCTTTGTTTTTTCAGTGAATTTCTATGGTTTTTTTTAACATAGAGTAAGTTTAATTACTATACGTTAATGCAACCACTGCAGTGCATAGCCAAAGGCCTCTATAACTGCTGAATTTCTATGGATTTGTGCGAGTAAATTAAAATCCTAACTATAGCGTCCCTGTAACCTTTGTCCCATATATATATAACTATTGAGACAGAGTTTACATATGCAGAGTTCCGTTATTAACTTGGTGTATCAAACAACTGATAAAGAAACAATGTTATGTCACCTCACATACAGACAAACATGCTGCCCAAAACAAATTCCTCAAACTTCAGACAAGGCTTTCCCAAGGCGAGAGAGCTGGAGCAGCATCAGCCAAAAATATGTAGGGCCGCAGCCTCACCAAACTGCATAAATGTTACTTTACCTAATGGTGATTTGCAACCAACACAGCATTGCACACCTGCACCTCAATCACAGGAACTTCAAGCCAGGGGATTTCCTTTCCCTGAGAGACAATCACATTATAGCTGGTAGACACCCATTGCGTGTTTTACCGGATATTACCTGCAAATAAAAGTCTTGAACATAAGGATTACTTAAATCACCTATTAAAAGTGCGCACGTGAGAAAATCAAATACTTCCTCACAAATGTGCCCGCCCCGCATACCCCCATGGGAAGGATCCTTGATGTAGCACGACCCCGCGACCCCAGGGATTTTAGTTTCAATGTTGCTTCCAATTGAATTACTGTCTGCGACTTTTGAGTAGGAGCAGCTGTCGCCAATGGAAAATGCTGAAGGTTCAGTTTTAATGGTTATTTTGTTGTTTTAGCTCCACCTGTTCCATAAACCACGGGTCAATATGACAGCAACAGCAGCAAACGAAATGCCGAGGGGGCGTCAGGGAGCAGGGAGGCCTGCAGACCGATTTATCAATCCACGTGCAAACATTATTTTTGTCGTGCTTGACTGATGCAAGGGGACACGAGGAAGGGACGGCGAGGCTCTTTTATACGACGCAGATCCTTGTGCTGCTTACCACCTCCCCCTAGTGATTCGTTCAAGAAGCGCTCATGGTTGCCACCCAGGAGTGAATATAGGCAAAATTGTTTAAAGTTTTTTATTTTTTTGTCATATCAAAAGCTCACGAGAACTGAAGTAGAAATGTACTCGTCGCACGGTGATTACACAGAATTTTCGAAAGGATATATATATATATATATATATATATATATATATATATATATATATATATATATATATATATATATATATATATATATATATATATAATATATAGTGCTTGAGTGCTTGAAATGGAAAAATAGAAGTGATTCTGAGAAGTGCCGATACTCTCCAATGAAAAGTATTACGTTTTTCTTGAGAAGTACAGGTACCCTCCCTGTGTGTGTGTGTGTGTGTGTGTGTATATATATATATATATATATATATATATATATATATATATATATATATATATATAACCAACGCATACAAGTTCAAAGGTGTGATACATTGTGACTAAAGTGCAGACCGAACTAGGGCGACCAGTTTTTTAAAAGTAAAAACTGAATAAACCATTTGCCTCGACTGAGAGCCATAGAATTACTACTGCAACAGTGCTCACCAACACTGGGCACGGAATTTAATTCAATGCCTTTTTTACACACAGTATCAGTTGCCGTGTGAAATAAATTGCTTTGTGATAAGGGTGCTAAAGAATACTGCACCGGAGCACATGAAACCTTAAAGTAGTCGGCCCTGTGACTGTCCAAAAATCGAAATAGGTGCCAAATGTACTGAAATTTGCCGGGCAGACAGCGAAACAAACAGGGTTGTTCCGGCAAATCCGGGAAGCCTGGTCACTCTACAACGAACGCGGTTGGTACTGGGAATGTGGGGTTACTGAGGGAAGGAGTCAAAAGAGCAACGAAGGACATGTAAAGTCTATTTACTACGAAAAAACGTTCTCATGCGCAAACATGCAGGAATGTTACAGTCATAAAAGCAGAGAGCTTGCAGCGCATGGATCTGACCGAACGTTTTCAGGATCAGTTTTTTCAGGAAACGTGCAGGGCGAGCCCCTAGAAGTCCTGATTAATTTTGAGGAGAAAACATGTCAGGGGGCTTAAAAGTCAAACGATTTTGCAAAACTTCGAAGTCTCAAGCGTTATCACCGGTGCATAAGGCAAGCACAAAGCACGAGCCCCTTGAAAACCTACGTAGGTAAATAAAAATGCGTTATCTCTATACATATATTTATTTCTGTCTGCTGAAGCAAAGGGGCGGCGGCCGTAACCCCAGAGCGCTGTTTTCGTGTGAAACATTCACTAAAAAAATTACAGACAATAATCTCCATCAAAGCAAGCTCTATGTTTTCGAGCTGCCACCGTCTCCCCTCCAACCAAAGGCTTGAAGAAGATGTCCTAATACACATAAAAAGGATTGAAAAAAATGTTCCTTACAATATTTGGTCTAAACATCGTCCTTCGGGCTGTAACACGCGTCAGTTTCCTCTCCCACCGCACGGCCTCGAAGGGGGAACGCACCCCGAATCACAGTTCATCACACTAACGCTCACACCCAGCACCTTGTTTAGGCCTGAAAAATGATACTGGGGGCGCAGCATTAAAAAAAAAAGGAATAAATAAATAATAATGTCAATTATGATGACCGTGAAAGGAGTGGATGTTCAATTGTGGGAGCATTTGTGCTGCAAAAAAGACCACTTTCAAGAAATGAAAATCGCCTTTCGATCCTTCTGTAAACGGACAAGACGAATAAATGAAGAGACACGGGAAGAGTATTCAGCTGCATGGCCTGATATTTATATATATATCTAAATATATATATATATATATATAGTTTTCATACTCTTAGCATGCCCCTCCGTCCTCTAGCGTTAACCTACCGGCCCCCTTCAAACTTTCCCTAGAAATGATGGCACGGGACACCTCAGAAAATCAATAACCTTTTGACAAAATATTTTAAATTATAGTAGAGAAACGCCTGGTTCAGTTAAAGCCAGCGTTATTTTGGAAATCATTTATATTGCCAGTAACTGTGTTTAACGAGGTGGCTTATTTTAAAGTAAACAGTGGAATTTCCACTCACATTGAATAAAATCTAAAAACCCGGAGCTGCACCTGCGAAGAGCTGAACTTTCCAACAGAATAAAAACAATGATGTGATTCCAAATAAAACAGAGGCATGAACTCCTCACACAGTCAAATCGTGGGTCTAAATGACTGCATCGTTTTTCAAAAAAATGCAGACTAATAATATAATACTTTTTATACTATAAATAAAATGTATTGCACAACGCCAATGTGTATTTCTCCATCAAGTCCTGCCTCAGACTTGGGATGCCCAATGACTGCTGAAAGCACATTTTTGGAGAAACCTGAATCTGTCTTTCAGATATTCAATGGGCCCAGTTTGGAAAAGCCTGCAATACCAATAATGCGAAACCTAGGAACTTGAATCCAATCAAAACGTTTAGCCAGTTCCAAGCAACATCCCTTCTACAAAGGAAGTGTCTGGGGGGCTTACAATAGGAACAGAGAGAACTGGGACGCTATTTGTCCGACAGAGAAAAACGACACGATGACTCGAAGCTGTGAATATTTGCCCAGTTTACTGAATATTTCATTCGGCTGAAGAGGTCACCAGCAAACATATTAGCAAGATTAGGCAGAAAAAGGTTAATAGGGAAATTAACTCAAAGGATAGAGAGAACACTTGTTTGGAAATTCGCACTACTGCCTGCAAGTCTAAAAATTCTGTTTTGCATCTATTGCTTCCACGGGCTTTACAGCACACTGTAACTGTGCATTTTTTCCCATTTCATATGGTAAAATATTGGTTTGAAGTAGTGAAAAAGGAAATAAATGAATTCTATCACACTCTCAGATATTTATACCAAACAATATTTTCGAAACAGTGACTAAATGACATCCAGAAAGACACACACATGAAGGTCAACCTGATTTTTTCTAACTGAATAGTACAAAAAGCACATTCCATGCAACCTTTTAATGTAAAAAACATTAATATCCAGAACGACCTATAAGATATAATGACCACCATTTTATGCTCTGTTGCCCATAGACCATCGAGATGAAAGGACGGGTGACAAAAGGCTGCGACAGCTTGCTAAACAGTGCCACCTACCTGAGAAAATAGGTAACCGCTTGTAGTGAGGACGAATCATAAATAATAGATTCTAACATTTTTTCTAATCGCCTTAACGTACATGGATACTGGCAGAAAACTGACCACTTGTAAGGAGACAGCATACTGAACACATTGCAAGTGCTGTAGTGAGTTTGAAGTTCACTTCTTTGACCATCCTACTTTTTTTTTTTAGATTTTTTTTTTAATTGTTAAGAATTTAAATTAATAAGAAGTATTTTCAAATATTAGTTGATGAGATTGGTAAAGAAAACAAACAAATAAATAACAGCCTTTACAATATCGGTTCCGTTACAGAACAAACAAAAAGAAACATAACAATATTAAGAAATGTTTTCCTTCCACAAGAAAAATAGAAATTAATTCTTTATAAGAACTAAGGGCCAGATGTAGCAATTTCCGATTTTGCGAATCGGAAATTGCGAGTCGGTGCGACTCGCAATTTACGTTTCGCAAAATCGGATACAGTACGGTGTCTCAGACACCGACTGCAAGTTGCTATGGGGTCGCAAAGACCCACCTCATTAATATTAATGAGGTGGGTCGCATTTTGCGACCCCATAGCGAGCCCCTGCACTCACAGGGATGGTGGCCTGCTGAAGTCAGCAGACCTCCATGTCTGTGACTGCTTTTTCAATAAAGCAGTTTTTTTATTTTATTTTGAAGCCCGTTTTCCTTAAAGGAAAACGAGTTGAAAAATAAAAAAAATAACGAAACCTTTGGGTTTCTGTTTTTCAGAGTAGGCAGTGGTCCATTGGACCACTGCCTGCTCTGAAAAACCCTTATTGGCAACATTCAGAAAGGGGAAGGGGTCCCCTGGGGTCCCCATCCCTTTTGCGAATGGGTTACCACCAGTGTGACACTGGTGGTAACTGCGAATTGCTTTGCGACCGCATTCGCGCTCACAAAGCAATTTAGCATAGCAATGCGAGTCGCAAATAGGAATGGAACACCCCTTCCTGTTTGCGAGTCGCATTCACAATTTGCGAGTCGGTACCAACTCGCAAATTGTGAATGTGCATCGCAAAAGGCATTTTGCATGGCGCAAACTGCGATTTTTGCAGTTTGCACCATGCAAAATGCTTTCTACATCTGGCCCAAAATTATTTTACTTTCACGGAAAGCATTCCAAATTTGAGAAACAATTAAAAAGAGAACTCAGTTTTAATATTAATTTCTAAACAGATTAAAAAAAAACAGAGCACACAACCACAGAACACAAACTCAGCCAATGCAGACTCCTCATGCACACCTACAAAGCCATATGCAACACTGGACCAGCAAACCTGAACAACCACACACACTTTTAACAACCGGTCAGACACTTACACTCAGCCTCACTCTCAGTCGTACCTCACCACCCCGCGTTCGCAAAAGCAGAGCAGGAGGGCATCCGTTCTCTTACATCACACTCAAAGCATGGAACGAATTCCCATAACACATCAGAGCCTCATCCTCACTTCCTGAATGCGACAAGAAGCAGAAAACCTGACTATTCGAATTACTATGGGGAATTAATGACACACCTTTTCAAACGGCTGGTTACCCTCATGGGGGATTAGTGCGCTCTAACAGTGAACACAACATTACATAACATAATGTAACATAACATAACAAGAACATTGGTTTTAAAGACAAAAAATGAATTACAAACAATCCTCAGTTCTACGTAAAGTATGCAAGAAGTTAGTACATTGTAAAAAACACAATGACTTGAACATTTGAAACACATCCATAGACACTTTCTTTTGTCTTTATTGATCTGTTTACAATAGATAATTCTCAATGAAAATCGTAGCCCTGGCAAACTGTATTCTTTTAAAGATGATAAACCAAGTTTTTAAACACACTGGCTACATTTTTGTACAGAAAGTCTTGTTAAACCTTAGGCTCATTGGTAGTGTATCAACTATTTCTCTAGCCACAGCAGGGCCATGGCAGTTACTCTGGAGGGCTTTCTGTAAATGGCTTTAGAGCATAACCACTCTACTCTACTATTGACATAGCACTTAGAGAAGGCGCGTATTGCTGGAGCCAGGGGGCTGCATCACCACAACAGGGTAGGAGCCCTTTAAAAACTTTATTGCGCTCCCGCCGTCGCGGGGCGGGTGTTGCTGGAGCCAGGGGCGGCGTCACCACAACAGGGCAGGAGCCCTTTAAAAACTTCATTGCGCTCCCGCCGTCGTGGGGCGCGCGTTGCTGGAGCCAGGGGGCGGCGTCACCACAACAGGGCAGGAGCCCTTTAAAAACTTCGTTGCGCTCCCGCCGTCCCGGGGCGCGAATTGCTGGAGCCAGGGGGCAGCGTCACCACAACAGGGCAGGAGCCCTTTAAAAACTTTGTTGCGCTCCAACCGTCGCGGGGCGCGCATTGCTGGAGCCAGGGGGCGGCGTCACCACAACAGGGCAGGAGCCCTTTAAAAACTTCGCTGCGCTCCCGCCGTCGCGGGGCGCGCATTGCTGGAGCCAGGGGGCGGCATCACCACAACAGGGCAGGAGCCCTTTAAAAACTTAGCTGCGCTCCCGCCGTCGCGGGACGCACGCAGGTGGCGCCCGGTCAAAGCCCGGGCCAAGGGCAGGCCCGTCCTTCGCCCGTCAGCGCCCGGAAGAGGCTGGGCTGGGCCATACTCCTTAATCCCTCGGTTTTTGTGCTGCGTTGACCAGCGGTGACCTGTGGAGCTGAGTAGGTTTCCTTCTTTTTTCTCTTCCCCATTCTCTATTCAGCATGGGAAAGCGCAAGGTTCGTTCTAGTCCTGACCCGGCTATAGCTAAATCCAAAAGCTCTAAATCCAGCAGAGCAACGCAATTCCATTCCAATTGCGTTTCTAGAGAAATTGATAACTTAATTGAGGAAGTGGAATCCATCCTCAAGGAAAAAGAGGGTAATGCCTGTAAGAAACTGAAATCAGGATCTTTACTACCATTTTTAACGACTAGCTCCACTAAACCTACTGACATTCAGCCTCAGAAAATTTCAGCCCAGGTTGCTGTCCCTCCCAGCTCGACTGGCCTGGCAAATTCTTCCCTTTCGCCTGGCACTAGTTCTAATTTGGACGTAATCCGTTCTGCTTCCATTGTTAACGGGATTTCATGTACAAATCGGTTCTCTGTTTTGGACCAACCAGAATTAGCAAGTGCCATACAGCCTTCGCTCCCTCTACCTGTGCCTCTTAAACCCATTTTTGATTCTCCTAGTGATGATGTCTTAGCTCTGGTATCTAGTCTAAAGCGTGAAGTCGGGGAATTGAAGAGTCTTTTATTTGAGGTCCTTAAATTACTCAAAAAATCTGACCTAACTCCTCAGTTTATCCCAAACTCAGCCATTGCACAAGCTTCTCAGCCATTGGCTCCTGTTGCTCTGCCAGTAGACTCCTCACTGCCACGGGAAACGGTCAAGGGTCCTAGCTATAGTCATCATCATGGAAATCACTCGACCTCTGCTCAAGCGAATTCGTCACTCTTTCCTCTTAATCCGGGCCATTCTACTCATGTGCCCAACCGAAATTGCATCAACATGTGTAACGTCCCTCGACTTTCATCACATACGAGGGAAGACACTTCCTCTCTTATTAACAAGGTGTCGTATTGGATTTGCCACATTAGGGGTTGTGGCTCTATCATTCACGCGGATATTGTCTTTGCTTTTCGTGTGCGAGGCCCTGGTGGGCGGGACACTATCAAACTTCATCTTGCCAGCCCCGCTTTAGTTAAAGGGATCTTGCAGATGGAAGCTCGTAATTTATCAAAATCTGACATTTTTTTTAGAGAAAGTTTGCCTGTTATGGGTCACAAGATCACGTCCTTGCGTCCACCCGGAGCCAACCCAATTCCTCGAAATGCCTCTGTTTCAACTGCCTCCCCTGGCTTGTTGCCTTTTCCAGGCGACGGGGCTGCTTTGGTTTGCATCAATAAAGGTACCTTCATACAAGACCCCGCCACCTCAGGGGATACATCTGATGTGGATTGACTATGTTATTCTAATTCTTGCAAACATAGGGGGTTATTACAACTTTGGAGGAGGTGTTAATCCGTCCCAAAAGTGACGGTAAAGTGACGGATATACCACCAGCCGTATTACGAGTTCCATAGGATATAATGGACTCGTAATACGGCTGGTGGTATATCCGTCACTTTACCGTCACTTTTGGGACGGATTAACACCTCCTCCAATGTTGTAATAACCCCCATAATGTTCCACATGTCTGGGCAACGACACTTACAAGATCTTCATTCGGTTTGGGTGACAATACTACAAGGGCTTTACCCTGCACCACTAATGGGACTTCCAATTCTGCTCCCGATGTCGACTCTTGTACGCCAGCTTGTAGCGTTACAAAAAGGAAAATAGTGTCTTGGAATGTGGCTGGCATCAAGAGCAAACTATCTGATCCGGACTGGGGGGCTTATGTTGAATCTTTTTCCATATGTATGTTTCAGGAAACTTGGGCTATGGACTGTGCGTATAGGCAAGGCTATTGTTGTTTCACTAAAAAGGCGACTCCGTCCACCAGGGGAAGGGCGATTGGGGGTCTATGCACTTGGGTCATGCTGACTGAAGTGGGCAGGGTAAAGGAAATCACTGTTGACTCTGGCGATATCCTTGCAATAGCAATATGGCCTATCACAGGCACTCCGGTGTAATGTATTAATATTTATAATAGGCCAGGCCCACCCAACTGCCAGTCTGGTACTATTCATCTGTTGCACAAATTTTTATCCGATCTTTATTCTAAATATTGTGTTATTATTGCAGGTGATCTCAATGTCCAAATTGAATTTGATTCAGCTTTTATTGAGTCTATCCAGGCCGAAGATGAAGTATGGAATCTTCCCCCGCTTTCAATCCAACCAGTGCCATGTACCCCTCCCCTTAGGGTCATGCAGATAATAGACCTTGTAGTAACTCATGGCCTGCGTTTTGGAAATGGCCGTTTTTTAAATGACAACTCTAGACCTACCTTCTACAGAGGCCACTATAGTAGCACCCTGGATTACGTTATTTTTGATCTGTGAGTCTGGCATTTCATAATCAATGTTGAGGTTGGTTCTCGGTACACTAGCGACTATGCCCCTTTACAAATTGAATATAATGCGACTCTTTTTTCAGGGCTCACTCCACCTTATGTTTTGGATGCTCTCAATGATTGGCTGGAATTATCCAGCAATAGGCATGTGGTGAGATGGTCTTCGTTTTTGAAATACAATCTGCTTAATGATAAGCTTCACGACCTAGTCTCTTGCCACCAGCTTTTTGATGACTCTATTGTCTTATCTCCCTCAGAAGTTATGTCCTCTCATGCGACTCTTTTTAGGGATCTTAAGGAGCTCTTTACTAAACTCCCCTCAACCCAAAACAAATCCTCCATGCCCAACTGTAAGTGGTTTGATAAGGAGTGTCGGGAGGCTAAGAGCCTTGAGTCCAAAGCTCTGAAGCTAAAGAGCCGGGACGCTATCATACATGCAAGAAGGAACTATGCTTCTACTTGTAAGTCATCTAAACTTAAATACGAAGAAAAATTGTGGGAGCGTCTGCTAGAGGCAGCTAGTGCCTGTGACCTTAAACTTTTTTGGACTCTGGTCTCACGCAGAGACCCCGCCCTTTCATCTACTCCTGAATGTCACATTGATGCAGAATCCTGGCTCTCCCATTTTCAGGAACTTTATGGGTCTTGCTTCAACCTGAACAACTCTCCTATTGATTCTTCATTGTGCTTTTCCCCTGTGTCACCCTTTACCCTAAAGGAAACTGAGCAGGCAATCCGTGCTCAAAGAACAGGGAAGGCTCCTGGCTTAGACAGTGTCCCATCGGACCTGTATAAATCAGATTTATCTGTCTGGACCCGGTACATTAATAGGCTATTGAATATTGTTCTGACAACTCGTTCTTACCCAGATACATGAAGGTGGCTATTATCGTCCCGATACATAAAAAAGGAGATAAGAGCTCCCCTGGGAACTACAGACCGATTAGTCTATTAGATAACCTGCAAAAAATATTCTCTTTCCAGTTGTTATCCAGATTAAAACACTGGATAACAAAAAAACAGGTTTTAAGCCATCTCCAGGCTGGTTTCCGGGACAAGGTCAGTACCATCGATCAGGACTTCCGATTTACTACCATCAAGTGGAAGACCGTAGACGCAGACAAAGGCCATTTATTTGCAGCCTTTGTCGACTTGAAATCTGCGTTTGACCTTGTCCCGGGTGCTAAGCTCTGGGAGGTCCTGAGCAATATTGGAATTCCGAGTTCTTTGATTAATGTTATCCAAGATCTTTACTCTGATAACTACGCCAGAGTGCGCTGGGGTTCGGCTGGTGACCTGACCCCAGCTTTTTCTACAACGCGAGGTGTGAGGCAGGGGTGCGTCCTTGCGCCCACCCTCTTCCTATTGTTTATTAACGCTTGCATCCCATACCTCCTAGATTGTAATGGTGATGCCCCGAATTTGGGTGGCCAGAAGTTCCCCTGTCTACTGTTCGCAGACGACACCCTGTTACTCTCACGAACTGCCATGGGCCTTTCCAGATTTCTATCACGATTTCTGGAGTTTTGCAAAGAGCATGGGTTGGAAATCAAGTCAGCAAAAACAAAGTATATGGTCTTTGGGGAAAATAACCTGAACAACTCTCCTATTGATTCTTCATTGTGCTTTTCCCCTGTGTCACCCTTTACCCTAAAGGAAACTGAGCAGGCAATCCGTGCTCAAAGAACAGGGAAGGCTCCTGGCTTAGACAGTGTCCCATCGGACCTGTATAAATCAGATTTATCTGTCTGGACCCGGTACATTAATAGGCTATTGAATATTGTTCTGACAACTCGTTCTTACCCAGATACACGGAAGGTGGCTATTATCGTCCCGATACATAAAAAAGGAGATAAGAGCTCCCCTGGGAACTACAGACCGATTAGTCTATTAGATAACCTGCAAAAAATATTCTCTTTCCAGTTCTTATCCAGATTAAAACACTGGATAATAAAAAAACAGGTTTTAAGCCATCTCCAGGCTGGTTTCCGGGACAAGGTCAGTACCATCGATCAGGTCTTCCGATTTACTACCATCAAGTGGAAGACCGTAGACCCAGACAAAGGCCATTTATTTGCGGCCTTTGTCGACTTGAAATCTGCGTTTGACCTTGTCCCGGGTGCTAAGCTCAGGGAGGTCCTGAGCAATATTGGAATTCCGGGTTCTTTGATTAATGTTATCCAAGATCTTTACTCTGATAATTATGCCAGAGTGCGCTGGGGTTCGGCTGGTGACCTGACCCCAGCTTTTTCTACAACGCGAGGTGTGAGGCAGGGGTGCGTCCTTGCGCCCACCCTATTCCTATTGTTTATTAACGCTTGCATCCCATACCTCCTAGATTGTAATGGTGATGCCCCGAATTTGGGTGGCCAGAAGTTCCCCTGTCTACTGTTCGCAGACGACACCCTGTTACTCTCACGAACTGCCATGGGCCTTTCCAGATTGGTATCACGATTTCTGGAGTTTTGCAAAGAGCATGGGTTGGAAATCAACTCAGCAAAAACAAAGTATATGGTCTTTGGGGGAAATAGGTGCAAAATGAAGAGACCAGTATACCTAGATGGTGCTCCCTTGGAAAGAGTGGGCACTTTTGACTACTTAGGTATCAAACTGGAAGACTCACACCTTTGGCATGCACATCGCCAGAAATCCTTATTGTGCCTGAAGCAAAGGGTGGGTGGCATTGTAAGATTTGCTTCTAGATCTCCCAAGTTTGCAATGTCTCCCGCCCTTGAAATACATACATTTCAAGCCCGGGGGGGGCTTATATGGTGCTGAACTTTGGGGCCATTGTAACCTGGTGGATTTGGAAAGGGCGGAAAATCAATTTTTGAAATCATTGTTAAAAGTTCCTTCTAGCACTCCATCCCTGCCCATCCGTATGGATTGAAATCTTTTTTCTATTTCGCAGATTGCTGCTTTTAAGCCCTTGCTATATTGGATCCGGCTCTGGATAACAGATGCCCTTTCTCCATTTCATTGTGGGCTTCTCAAATTGGTGGGCAGCAACACTGTTAGTAAAACGAAATGGTGTACCTATGTCAAAGAATCCTTATTCCATCTAGGTTTTGGGTCCTATTGGTTGGACCCTATTTCCATTCCTAAAAATGCTGTGCAGCTACTGAAGGATGCTTTCTGGCACAACGCTCAGATTGTGCAATTCACTAAGATCGTTCCGCTGTCAATGTCTGATAATTATTTATTACTCAAATGCCACCATGAATTTGAGCCTTATATGGATATAGCATTATCTCCATTCACGCAAGCTCTTTTTGTTAGATTCAGAATAGGGTCCCTCCCTCTGTGTTCTCTAACGTACAATTGGCACTGTTCCACTAATAGTTCCAAGCTCTGCCCGATGGGCTGCCAACGCGAAGAGTCTATTTCACATGTTCTCTTTTATTGTCAAGCATATCAAAAACAAAGAGCTTGTTGTATTATCCCGCACTGCAAATCTATAGGCGCCAGGTCTCATTTGTACGCTGAGAGAATTTTTAAATCTGACCCATCTGCCGAGGTAGTTTTACCAGTGGCAAAATTCCTCGAATCAATCTGGCGCCTTAGACTAGCAATTTTAAAGTATAAGACTGGGTAGCTAATTTTTAGATCTATGTATGCACTTTAATTGACTTTTTGATGTCTGATTTTAGTATTTAATTTTTAATTTTAAGACACCGTTTTATTGCATTATTGAACACCTACGGGCATAGGGAATAGGGTCCTTGTGTGTGGTACACTCTAAATTTAGTAGACATATATTGTGATCATTTTGCTCGAATTTTAACTCCCTATTATCTCTTCTATATTTTTACTGTGTTTATATTTTTAGTGTTCTACCAATTTTAAAAAACTAGCAATTTCGGATGCTTGTATTGTACTTTTATGGTATGTTTTTACTTACCGAAATAAAGTTGATGATGATGACTTAGAGAAATTGTTGAACAGATAAATGCATTACTAGCACTTCCAGTGTGCCCTCTGGTAAAGTGTTAAGAGAAGTCTCTCAGAACCTCCCTATGCATGTTCCTGGAAAAATGCCAGACACCCCATAGAAAAATAATTATCAGCAGAAAAGGTTTTTCCCGACCCAAAACAATTAGTGACATAAGTAACCCAGAAGAACTTATCCAAACCTTTAACCTGCAATCCTTGACACTCTATAATGGCAATCCTTGTTTCTTTAACCAAACAATCTCTCTTCCATCTCCACCAAAAGCTGCAAGCACAATACACCCTCAAACCTCCCACATCAAAAAGTCCTATTCCCCTCCCCTCATACTACAGGACATGAAGTACACCTAAAATGCATGCTCTTCAATGCAAGTTCCATGAACAAGAATTGCCTTAACATATTTGACCTAGTCTTAGAAACAACACTGGACCTCAGCTTTATTACAGAAACATGGCTCAGCCAATATTCTGTACCCACTTGCTACAAAGCTACCCCTCCTGAGTTTCATATCTAAAGCAAAAAATCGTATTGCTAAAATAGGGGGAAGTCTAATTGTCATCCTCAAAAAACTCTACGATTAAAAATAATGGAAAACATTTCAGCCGGCGGCTGTGAATCCTTAATGATAATATGTCATGCCACTACAACTATAATTTATTTCTTCCTCTTAATATATAGACCACCACACAGCAATGCCAACTTTAAATCTGGCCTACCTGGTACGGCAATCAACAACTATACAGACCACCCAAACTTATAAATTCTAGGAAACTTCAAAATATGTTTTGAGAAGAGTAATCAAACCACAACCACAGCTATACAAACAACCTTGAAGGCTTCAACCTGCAACAAATTATTTGTGGCCGGCCTCACTGCGCAGGACACTCTCTAGATGTCATGCTTCTACTCTTAGAACAAGCCACAGTTACAGACAACTCCCCCATAACCTTGAATGGTTGCAACACCATCACTTTCAGGATCAACACACCTATCACTTAGAAGACAATAAAACCCAACAGCAAACACTTGTATAGACAAAAAACAAGGCATCCAGCAACTCAACACCCACCTTGAAAGAAACCCAATAAGCCTGTGGACGAAAGTCATACATACCTTCTAAACTGGATCAACACTGCAACGGACAAACAGATACCTACTAAAACCACATCACGGGTTGACCACAAAAAGAACACTACATGGTTTATTGACAACATCAAAAGAATGAAAACAAAACAATATATTACAACACAAATGGAAAAAATCTGAAGATGAAACAGACAAAAGTACACAGCAACACTATAACAATGCCTACAAAAAAGCCATCAGAACCACAAAAAAGCCACCACAATTTCACACACTTAACTGAAGCAGATTGCCCTTCTAAAGAACTCCATAGAATTCTAACATAGTTCTTCAATCCAGCATGCCTACAGCATGCCTATAAACAGAAATATCATGATCATAGAACAGCTGTGACAATATCTCCAATTAATTAGGCTGAAAAAGTAAAAAGATTGAAAATTACCTTAAAGAAAACGTAGACGGCATCACAACAACACATTCCATTACGACCAAAATAGAGACAGCAATAATCATCAATCAAAGATTTCCTTGATATCATCAAACCAGTCAGACCATAAGGATCACCTTCAGACCCAGCACCACCAAAACTCTTTAAAGATATCTTTCACTCAACCTGTGTAGCGAAGGTAGCAAAATGCCTACTCTACAAGTCCTTGGATCTAGGTTTACTCCCAGCTGTGCTGAAAACCTCCTACATTAGACCTCACCTCAAAAAGAAAAAAACTCTCAACCTATCCAACCCCTCAAACTACATGCCCATATCAAATGGACCATTCTAAGGACATTTGTTTGAGAGAGCAGTGTTTAATCAACTATCTAACTTTACCGAATATTATGGCTTACTGCCAGACTAACAGTCCGGTTTCAGACCAGGCAGAGGACCAGAGTCAGCCATCACATTGATCTGGGATGATCTAAAACTCACATTGGGCAAAAAAAGCAGATGCCTTGTTGTTACTGGATTTATTAGCAGCATTTGACACTGTCCACCACCACACTATTGCAAATACTCCATAATCTTGAAATCTGTGAAAAAACTCTAAAATGGATTGTACTTTATCTCAGAGATAGACAGAGTGTAGTCTACCTACCACCTCCTCAAACACAACTCTGTGGCTTTCCTCAGGGGTTCACTGTATCCCCTCTATTCTCCAACATCTTCCTAACCCCCTAACCAAATCTGATTCAATCTTACAACCTCACCTATAACAGCTATGCAGATGAAATCAGAATCATTTTCAAAAAGGGAAGCTCCTAACACCTCTACAGTTCACAACTCGATGGGTGCCTTTGTGCCATAAACACATGGATGATGAATAACCATGTAAAGCTCAATACTGCAAAGAAAGATATTATGACCTGCAAACAATAGCAAAAGTACAATTTTACTGCCATATGACCCAAGGAACTTCAAGCCCCTCAAACAACATCAAGAGAAATAAGAAACAGAGGAATAACCATGGATTCAGACCTATCCTTGACACAGCTGGCTAACAATATCACAAAGTATGCCTTCTAAACAATTAAAACACTATGGGGGTTATTCTAACTTTGGAGGAGTGTTAATCCGTCCCAAAAGTGACGGTAAAGTGACGGATATACCACCAGCCGTATTACGAGTTCCATAGGATATAATGGACTCGTAATACGGCTGGTGGTAAATCCGTCACTTTTCCGTCACTTTTGGGACGGATTAACACCTCCTCCAAAGTTAGAATAACCCCCTATGTCACATCTTCCTATACTTTGAACACCAACATAAACTGCAAGCCATCCTCACACTTCTAATCAACAAGCTTGACTATGCCAACAGCCTTTACCTTGGCTTACTCACATTCATCATCCGCAAAATAGAACGGATGCTGCACAAGGCCTCTTCTTTGCCTTCACCCCAAGAGAATGCATGGCACCAGTCCTGCAATAGCTCCAATGGCTTGTATAGCCTAAAGGGCAATGTACAAGGCACTCTGCATTGTCCCCTGAGCCTCCCACATATAGGGCAGCTATACCTACAAATTAAATTCAAGCAATTCGAATCCAATAGAACACTATGCTCCAGGCTTGCACCAAATATCATACCACCTTCCCATAATAAATCTGTAGGAGGCACTGCTTTCGCACTACCAGCCAACATTAGAAGCCCCCAGAAGTATATTCACGCCTGAAGACAGTTGAAACCATGGTCAATTCCTAGATAACTGCACCACCCACATCCCACCCACAGAGTATAGAAAATAATTTCACCCTCAAATACAATCCTCAGCTCACAACCTGCAATTTTCAAACAACTTAAATAGCAAACTGTTTTTGATATGCAAGTAAGCAAAAAATGGCTGTCCTATGGGTTGCTGTAGCACTATATAGCTATGTACTAGCATATATGACAGTTATGGCACACAAAAATATTATATCATAAATTAAGGCTTCCAGTTTTCTGTTTTTTTTACAGATAAATACAGACAGAAACCAATCTATTTCCTGTCTGTATTTATTTAAAAAAAATGGAAACATACAGAAAATTGTGCTTCTTGCGAGTGACTCGCCTTGTTGTCCATCATGAATTCCAGACCAACTGCTAAGCAGATAGACACCATTTAAAACCAGGTTGCAACTCCATTAAATATAGGTATATTTTAACATATATTTGTATATAATGCTAATATTTACTTGTGTGTGGAGTTTCTTGTAATATTTATCCGCTTAATTTGCTAAAAGGCAACAGGCATCAAAGTATGAGTGCATGTTTATTAGTTAAATATTTGTGGAAAAATACCATTTTATGACTCCATTTATTCTCAAAAATAAAATAAATACAGAGAAATAACAAAATTGGCAACAAAAAAAAATATGAATAAATACAGATAGAAATGTTAAAATAAAAAATACCATAAAACCAGGAGCTCTAAACATTACATGCAGTGGTCAGCAGCAAATTATATTGTATACCTCTTAAATTAATATAAAACATATCTGCTAAGAGGGTTGTCCATCACAGCACAATGCAACCAAAAAACAGACCACCAAATGAAAAGGTATGGAAAAACTGAAAACAACTGTTACACATTACTGGACAATTTAAAGGACTTAAATATAGTCCACCACTGCAACTCCAAATATCTATACAATCTGATCGATTCTTCACATCTGAAAAAGACACTCAGATATGGGTGACAATAAAAATGCTCATCCCACAGATCTCCACTTCTCTCTCCCTCCAACTGTGCCATCTTAGGACCACCACTGTACAAAAAAAACTCAGATTGGGCAACCTAGTGGAGTAACCAGTTAAGCGGACGTGCAGACCTGTTCAAAGCTACCACCATACTGAAAAGCATAAAAATATGCGTCTGCTACTCACACTTCATCCACCACATTGCTACACACTGTGGGGGTCATTCTGACCCTGGCGGTAAATACCGCCAGGGCGGGGGTCGGCGGTAGCACCGCCAACAGGATGGCGGTGCTCCGCCGGGCATTCTGACCGCGGCGGTACAGCCGCGGCCAGAAGCGGAAAGCCGGCGGTGTACCGCCGACTTTCCGCTGCCCATGGGAATCCGCCATGGCGGCGCAGCTTGCTGCGCCGCCATGGGGATTCTGACACCCCATACCGCCATCCTGTTCCTAGCAGGTCGCCCACCAGGAACAGGATGGCGGTATGGGGTGTCGTGAGGCCCCTGGGGGCCCCTGCAGTGCCCATGCCAATGGCATGGGCACTGCAGGGGCCCCCGTAAGAGGGCCCCACAAAGAATTTCAGTGTCTGCTTTGCAGACACTGAAATTCGCGACGGGTGCAACTGCACCCGTCGCACCTTCCCACTCCGCCGGCTCCATTCGGAGCCGGCTTCCTCGTGGGAAGGGTGTTTCCCACTGGGCTGGCGGGCGGACTTTTGGCGGTTGCCCGCCAGCCCAGTGGGAAACCCAGAATGACCGCCGCGGTCTTTTGACCGCGGGACGGTCTTCTGGCGGTTCCCGCTTGGCGGGCGGCTCCTGCCGCCCGCCAAGCTTAGAATCAGGCCCTGTGTCCCATAAAACCTCACCTCAGTGGTTTTCATGCAAGACATGGACACTTCCCACATAGGATCAAAACAAAGACAACATCCTTCCATCAACCCACCCTACGAGGCCTAGTTTGCCATCCATGTAGTCAAGTGCTTTAGCACCCAACATAGGGGTAGTAAGTGCTATATAAATGCTGCAATATAATACCATATGATTATTTGGAGCTCTAATTACACTATAATACTGGAAAATAGAGAACGTTGCATAATGGATGGTAACTTTAAAACAACACCCCATTCATTTACCCACATTTACACTGTGCATGCAGAAGTAAACAATGCTAACATGACTCTACTCTGTGGGTTACTACCAGACAAGGAGCCTTCAACCTATAAAGGATTTTTAACAACAATAACAGAGAAACCAATCAACAAAAGACCAGGTAAAATTATAAATGACTATGAATTGGTCATGATTTCTGTAATTAAAAAAAAGTCTACTTAGACACTCAGATTCAGGGAATTTTTTCCCGGTGATCGGGTGAAAAATAAGAAAACATCTCTAGCTGGAGACTAGATGACTGGCAGTAAACAATTTACAAAACTAAAAAAAAAAATGTATCCATTACCTCTTGTTCCTACTGAGAAGCTAGTTGAGTGCCGCACTGCCATAATTTAATCATTTTTTTAACCACAAAACAAAGACATTTTGTTACTATTACTAAATTATTTTATGGAAACCTTGGTTGATCATCTAATCAGGTTGGGTTACAGAAGAGTCCCACAATGTCACATCACTGAAGGAACTGCTACTCATGTTTAGAGGGAGAAGAAAAAAACTAACAATACTATTGAGGGTTGAGAAAGCACAACTCAATTCCTGCCACTTTCTGTAAATAGAGGAAAGTTCACATGACATTTGAAAAGTACATCACACACATTTGATTGGTAGTGTGCAACATAGAAAAGGAGAAAGACACAGACAAAACTGTCATCCTAGAAAATATTGTGTACATACTACACTACAAGCACCACATTAAACATTACTAACAACTGTATACTACTACTAACTTTCCTTCCTCTGATCTTGCCTTTCAAAAATGATAATTTGCTAAATAAACAGAACCCTCCCACCATCTTTTTCTAAACCATCTACCAAAAAATAGTCATCCCTAATCTCTAAAATTAAATTACTCTGGAACACAAATAAAAACCTTCATCTCAAAATTAATTACACAAAAATAAAACACTTCACACTCAGGGCCCCCATCACACGTGCATCCTACTCCTAAAAGGCAGCATAGCATTTTTTTTAACATTCTATACTATGTTTTGGAGGGTAAACCCCCAAACCCTCCCTATCTTTTCAACCTGTCTCAAGCCCCAAAATCCCCTTACAATCCTTAAACCCAAAGATCAACCTGAACCCTAAAATGTGTTTGCATTTCAAACTGTTTAGAAGGGGGGAATAAACCCAACCCCACTTCTTTTTCTCAAGCCCCCTTACTACCACCTAAACTCAACCTATCCCAGAACCCTAAAATCCCTTAGTACCCTCTAAACCCAATGTATCTTTGAAGGCCAAAAAATCCTTAGAATCCCTAAACTCAACCCATCCCTGAAACCAAACAAACCCTTACAACTGCTAGATCCAGCCCATTTTGGCAACAAAAAATACACCCTCCTAACCCTAAACCCAACCTATAACTAAAGCCTAAAAAAACCTTACTGCCCAAAACCTAGCCCTTACTAGCACATTACACTGTCCATCCCTGAACCCTAAATCTAAAAAACCCTTACTATTTCTAAACCCACCCCACCCCTTAATCCTAAGAAAAAACCCTATAACCCCTAAATAGAACCTAACCTTCACCTGTAAAACCTATTACTACTGCTGTACACTTCCCATCATTGAACCCCAAACATAAATAACGATCAGTGAACACTCTAAAACATAGGTCCAAAACACTTGCCAATAGAAAGATAAAAGATGCATTAAAGCATATAAAACACGTAAAACATACAAATACCATACACATTACCAATTAAATACATGATAATCAACAATAGTCATTAATAGTGATGCATATTCAATCGCTACGTATTCAGTTATCAAATAAGGCCAATAGTGTCAAGGCAGAGAGGTTAAGGCCAAGTCCCTCAAATCTTGACAATACTACTTAAAAATGTCCCATGTTCATGCAAATACGTATCTCCCCCAAAATAAGGAGAAAAAACTTGGCTGGTCTTACTTGCTTAAATTGAGCCACTCTTAAAATAGGAACTAGAATTTTTTTCCAGGAGAAGTACATAAGGTGCAAATTATTTCAGCATGTGGACTGAGAGGAGGTTTTGTCACACTCGCCCGGGCCTAAAGTGCTGTAGGCAGCCCAACCTTTAGGAAAACTAATAAGCAGGAGAAAAGAATTCAGCCTGAACCAGGGTAAGAGCTGATGGTGGTAAACAATTTTAATCCAGGTCAGGTACAGTTCGACTGAATTAACTGTTTTGTCAGACAGTAAGCCTGAACAACTGGTTTCCACATTTCATGCCCTTCCCTAAAAACAGAGAGGCATAGTAAAAAAAATCTGTTGGATCCTCAAATAATCAGCCTAAATAATTTCTGCAGGAGGTGTAAGTAGGCTGGAGCGACCCAGAGCTGTTATTTTAGACTAGATATAACTCAACCAGGGAATTGCTTTCAAATTGTCCAGGGAGAGACAATCCCTGATTATCAGCCTGTTAAGGATTAGCTTGCTCTTATACCAAATTGAAGGCCAACAAATCAGGGCCCTAAGTTTAGCAGTATCTGAAATGTATCGAAGACCAGGCTCTTCATGCACAGCAAATGTTGGTAAGCTTTGAGGCACACCCAGCAGCCACATAAACTTTTTTTCCTCTAACTGAAGAGGGCCACAGTCACGGTACCAAATCTCACTACCGTAAAACATTGCAGAGACACACTTGACTATGTAAATTTGAATCAATGCTTTTATGCGTTTCCTGCCGATCCTTAAACTAAAATTCAAGACTGCCGCATAATTTGGCGAGGGAAAGCCCCTTAGATAGGAAAGAGGGGCCCCAGGAGGACTTGTCATCAAACAAAATACCCACATAGGTAAAGGAATGGATTTGGGTGATCTTGGCGGTGAGGCAGAAGTGGCTTTTAGTTTTGGCGGATTTAGCCCCCCGCAGCCATTTCAAAGGATTTTGAAGTGTTCACGGAGTGGTCCAAGCCCTCTATAAACTCATATAAGAATCAAGAGGCCGTTGAAGGCCTTGTGCTATCCTCGACATAAGAATGGCATTGTCTGCATATAAGAGAACTAGTAATGCCCCAGAACCTGCCCGAGGGGGATCACCTTGTGCTTCCAACAATGTTGCCTCTAGGCCATTGATATAGACGGTGAATAGGAAGGGGGTGAGAATGCAACCCTATCTAACTCCTCTGGTAATGGGGAATCTTTTGGTGAAGGTGCCATCCTCATTAAATCTAAAGTGAACATATCCATATGGATGTCTGCCAAGAAAGAGACCAAATCTTGCTCAACACCTAAGGACAGCAACAGTTTCCACAACTTTGAGTGATTTGCCCGGTCAAAAGCCAAAGAGAGGTCCATAAACCCTAAAAAGATGATGTACTTTTGGCCACTGTGTATTTCTAAATCAGAAGGTGTAAGTTCAAACATTGATCAATGGAACTCAGACCCATACTGAGAGTCAACAGTAATGTTCTTCTCTTCTGCCCAACTAGATAGCCTTTTGCGGACCACCTGACCCAGAACCTTAACTATAGTGTCAATGAGCAATATTGGCCTATAGCATTTTGGATCCGCCTGGTCACTCTTTTTAAATACTGGCACTATGATGGATTGAGACTAGGAACTTAAGGGGCCAATTGACACAGTAACATTTAAAATATTTGTCAGCAAGGGCACCCAAATAACTACATTGCGCTTATAAACGTCAGCTGGCACAGAATCTGGCCCAGGGGCCTTGTTACAGGCCAGGTGTCTGATAGCACCAGTAACTTCAGAGATACAAAAGGAAAGCCAAGAAGAACTAATGGCCTTCATACCAGTGTCTATGGTAGCTAACTCTCTCCTGTCTTGGAAGGGATGAATTTGAGAGAAATGGTCATACGATTTATCTTCCGATGTTCCAGTGGCCAGATTGGACATGGTATCTTCACTTATGAAAGGGTGATTTAATACTCTCCAGAATGCTGCACAATCATTAGAATAACTAGCTTGAACTAGCTGATCCCAGTCGTCATCCTTAAGGGATTCTTTTCTCTCCTTCAACACCTTCTTGTAATGGGTTCTTAGGCTCTGAATCTCCTCCTTGTTTCTTGGACATCTTGAAAGACATGTTTTTAATGGGCAACAAGCTTTGGAACATACCCCATTAAACCACAGAGGTCTACTAGAAAGAGATGATCCTCAACGAGGAGCAATAAGAGCAAATCTCACCCCAGCGCAAAGAGCGGAAAAGGCTTTTAGAACATCCTTAGGACAAAGGTCAGGGTCAAGAAAGCGTTCTACTTCAGGGCTCAACTGCCTAAAGAGAGTCCCACAAAATTCCTCCGGGATAACCTTGGACCACCTCAGGCGTTTATCATGATCTGAGGAAGTCAAATGCTGCAGTATAGAGGCCAATGATGAAGGACGCTGGCACTGATATTTTAAAACTAACACCAAAGGGTTATGATCACTAAACCTTGCCCATTTAGGGGGTCGTTGTGAACATGGGGGTAAACCCAGTTCCCCACCGTGGTGACATTGAACAGAATCCCGCCATTGGTGGTAAACAGAACCCCACCATGGCGGTGAACAGAACCCCGCCATATAAAGATGCAAAAATCTGAATCCGTCAAAAATTTCCCAGCCACCGGTCACCACCAGGACCTTGTCGGCGAAAACGCAGGACATCCCACCCCGCCACCACCAAGCACCCAAATAATGATGCACAGATCACCACTGCGGCCAATGGGACCCAACAGTAAGAAATGCACACATTGGCAAGTTTGAAACCCACACACATCGCCAATAGGACAACTGAGATTGAGAACTCCACAAGCAGTCACTGAACATCACAACAGACCAATCACACACCCAACCACACAACAGCACCCTCACCTAGATCCACACAACACACCAGTCACAACATACACCATGGCACCCCCCAAGCACCCACGCTTCACAGAAAGGGAGCTAAGGACCCTGGTGGATGAGATACTGAAGGTCGAGCCACAATTATTCGGGACACAGGTCCAGCACACACCCATCGCCAGTAAGATGGAGTTATGGCAGACCATTGTCATCAAGGTCAATGCAGTGAGACACTATCCACGCACAAGGGACATGATCCGCATGAAATGGAACTACCTGCGCAGGAAGATGAGGTCCATAGCATCCCGGCACAACATTGCAGTCAAGAAGACTTGGGTAGGACCTCCACCAACACCACCTGACTACACTGACTGGGAGGAAAAGGTACTGGCCATCCTGCACCCACTGGAGGAATGGACTCGGGTAAGTCGTCTACAATTACCCCTAATCCACCACACTTGTAATGCATGCACCACTCCACCCCTCCAACTACCACCAGGACCACTACCCCACCCAGTCCACAATCACAACATCCAGTCACCCTGCATGCCCACAATTCCACCAATAGGCCCATATACCTCCCCCTGTGCACAGCCACCCACCCCAGCAAGGAATCACAAAGGCACTACACCACCCACATTGCACCTCCACATCCTAAGCAAAATGCAATGGCAACCTCACAAAGGCACCCTGCATGGCCCAAAAGTGGAAAACCTGCACAAAACAGCCCAGCCCTGTGCACCCCATACGATTATGCAATTGTAACAGACATGTCAATTCCCCCCAACAGGCACCACCACCCATGCCACCCTGATGGACAGGACAAGGAGTGGCAGTGCCTCACATGGAGACAGAGGCACCACCCAGGACATTGGAGAGGGAACCCTGGACAGTGAGGAATAACCTGGCCTCTCACACAGTCCTGGACTGTCACCATCCAGCAGCCCCACCCAGGACACCACTGACACCCCTACCACCCAGCCACCAACATCAGGCCAGGGCAACCGGACCCACACCTGTGTAAACAGACTGGTGGAACACAAGGACAGAGGCCAGAGTCACCACCTATCAACAGGCAGGAAGACGATGGTCCCAGTACAATTGGTACTGCCAGACCTGTGCAGGGGACACAGGCACAGGGGGCTAGGCCCAGTGGGAGGGCATCAGTCGCCTGGGGGGAGGCCACAGGATGGATGGTGCAGCCCAGGATGTGATCTCTGAGGTCCTGGGAGCATACCACCATACCCAAGAAAGATTGGCCCAGATTGTGGTCACCCTGGAGCAGAGTCAAAGGCTGCAGAAAGCCCAACTCCAAGAGACCATGGAGCAGTGGAAACGGCACAATACCACCATGGCCACCATAGCAGGTGCGCTGATGCACCTTGTCCCAACCCAGCAACCAGACTTGTGGCATCATCTGAAGACACACAGGAGACCTGCACCTCAAGCCATACAGGCCAACACCAGGCACCCAAACGGTCCCTCAGGCCCAGATATGGCACAGGAACCCTGCCAAGACCAGTGCCCCCTCTAAGAAGTGACTCTGACAAGAACTGTCCTCCAAGTGTGCCACTGAACCACCATCCACACAGTGCAATAACAAGCCCAAAAACTGTAAATAACAGATGGACATATCACTACTGCCAACAAACGCTGAGACCATGTAGCCAATATGGACATCCACCTGTAGCCCACTCCCATCACTGTAAAGAGCATCATGGCATCCCTGACACCAAATAAAACACCTTTTCAACAATGTAAATGTTCCCTGTCATTATGTTGAATCAAATGGAAGTGTGCATGCAATTGTCGTTAGAATCATTTATTCATACCTTAATTGCAGGAATGGCACACCACGCATACATGGGGTTGTGCCAACAGAAATGTCAAACAAGTTTGCCATAATGTCACATGTCACATGTCCCATGCAAACCTGGTCACAGTGACAATGTCCATAGACCCAACAACCCCATAGAGGATAAGGCATACTGACAGTATGCTGCACAGACAGCAACAGCATCAAATAGTACCACTTAGTTAATCGAAGTACAGTTGGATCAGTTGGTTCCTGGAGTGTACATCTTCCCCCTCCTCATCATCACCATCACTCTCATCCCCTCTCTGAGGAAGCTGGTCTGGATATACAGCCCCCTCCTCCTCCAAGAGGGGAATAGATTTCCTTGCAGCCACGTTGTGCAGCATGCAGCAGGCCACCACTATTCTGCACACCTTTTCAGGCTCATAGGCCAGGGATCCCCCTGAGATATGGAGGCAACAGAATCTAGCCTTCAGGAGACCTATTGTGCGCTCTATCACCCTCCTAGCACATCAATGAGCCTCATTGTAATTCCTCTCTGCATCTGTCCTAGGATTCCTCACTGGTGTCAGGAGCCAACGCAGATTGGGGTAGCCAGAATCACATGCAAAAGGGGGCAAAACAGGACTGTCACTGACAACCCTCAGTTGCAGACAGCCTAGCTGTCTGCTATGTGCCAAAAAGTGTCAGACACACTTACCTATGATCCATCCTCTGTCCCCTTGTAGTTGTCCCATCATGTGTGACACACTGCTGTTCCTCAGCACAAAGAAATCATGGACGGATCCAGGGAACATGGCATTCACATGTGAGATGTACTGGTCTGCAGTACACACCAATTGAATGTTCATGGAGTGAAAGTTCTTCCTGTTTCTGTACACCTGTTCACTTACACTTGGGGGGATGAGAGCTATGTGGGTTCCATGAGGGTTCCATTGATGGCGCCTATCACATGGGGAATGTTGGCAAAGGCATAGAAGTCTGACTTAATAGCAGGGAGGTCAGCACTTTGGGGAAACCTCACATAGGACTGCAGGTGTCGTACAAATGCATTCAGGAATCTGGACAGTATAATGCTAAACATTGGCTGTGAAAAACCTGCCCCCATGCCCACTGTCACTTGAAATGAGCCCGTGGCCAGGAAATGGATTGCAGAGAGCACTTGCACTTCAGTAGGGATGGCATGCTGATTCTGATTAGCCGGGCACAGTGTTGGATCCAGTAATGCGCAAAGTTAATGAATAGTAGCACGGTTGAGTCTGTAATTGATAATGATCTGACGCTCCACCATGGTCCCCAAATCAACAAGTGGTCTGTACACCGATGGGGCCCTCCCTCGCCACATGGGTCTGTACCTAGGAGGAGTTGAGAACATATGTGAGGAACACACATACATCTGCCTGACATGTTAAATATTCAGTAGTGCTGGCATATCGATGACACATATGCATAGTAGGATGTTAAACTGGAGTGAAATGTCCTCAATGATACATCAGGACTGTTGTGGTGAGTAAATGTATATTTGTCAAGCCTAATGGGGATGGGGACAATTGGGCCTGCATGGGACAAATGAGAAAAATTATAACTGCGTGGTAATGGCCAAAATGTCTGCCCCCTGTAATCCAGAAATGTTGTAATGGAAGTGACCTCATACCGCTAGCGGTTGTCGTAATAGCGTAAGGCGGTGTTCACCGCCGTGCGACCATTGATTGGTTAACATGGTTGTCAATGGGGAATATTAGCGTATCATGATCGCCGTCGGCGGTGACGGTGCACACCGCTGCGGAGCATACGCCAGCTCGTCACCCAAACTTCACTTGACTCCCGGATTACGGGCATGCAGGTACTCCACTGAGTGTGCTGCTGTGTCCTGCCTCTGGTCCTGGAAATGGCACGAGTGGCAGGGGAAAGGGCCCCCGGCCTTCACCAGCGAGGAACTGGACAAGCTCATGGATGGGGTCCTACCCCTGTACGCCAAGCTCTATGGTCGACCAGAGGTACAGGTGAATAGGTGGATTGGGGGGCATGGATGTGTATAATGGTGGTAGATGGCTGTAAACATGTGTGCACGTTTGACACTGTACAGTCGTGGGATTCATGACATGCTGTGTGTGTGAGGTCCTGTTATGCTGTTGTGAGTGTCCATCCCATAGGGGACGTATAGCCAGCTGTATATAATGGGCATTGTCGGACCTCTGTGTTACTTTTTCTGTGTGTCCCATATAGGTCAGCGCCCATCAGAAGAGGGGACTCTGGCATGCCATCGCCAGGGAGGTGCAGACCCTGGGGGTCTACAACTGGTGGAGCATCCACTGCAGGATGCGGTGGGAGGACCTGCGATGCTGGGCGAGGAAGACCTACGAGGCCCAGCTGGGGATGTCATCCCACTGAGGAAGGGGTGCCCATCGGGCACTGACCCCCCCAATGCACCGCGTTCTGGCGGTGGCGTATCCGGACCTGGATGGGTGCTTGAAGGCTGCACAGCAGACACAAGGGGTGAGTACAGAAACCATTGTATGCCTCCTTGATGGATGTGTGAGGGTGCTGTAGTATGTATGCTGCCCAGTGGCAGGGACTCTGAATGATATCCTTTTACATGATGGCTCCAATGGGAAGTTGGGTTGCAAGGGTCAGGTCTGCAAGACTTCAGGTCCTCTGTGATGTTGGAAATGGCTGTAGAGCCGGGTTGTGGCCACTAGTCAGGGGCATAGCCATGTGTATAGCTGTAGGTGATGCATGATGGAATATTTGCAGGGTGGGTGTATGTGTGAACCAGTTATGTACCTCCAGTCAGCTATTTACAAGTGTCTCTCCTGTTTTGTTTCCCCATCCCTGTTCTCTTGTGTTGTCTGTGTACATCAGCATCATCTGGCGAGGGAACTGAGGCACCGGCGAGAGGGGATGCAGTGGCCCACGGTGGCAGAGTCAAGCTACGCCAAGGGGACCAGTGGGTTGGAGGGCGAGGGAGTACCACGGGGAGGCAACTACCACTGGAGGTAGTGGCTCTGATACCTCCTCCGATGGGAGATCCCTGATGGTGGTGGACCCTAGAGGGCCCACCTATTCTGTGTCATCTTCCGCCACCCCCATACCATCACCGCCCTCCGATTTGCTCCCCACCGAGTTGCCCATGCCCGCTCAGCCAGAAGGGTGGGCGTCTCCTTCGCCCCAGGCACTTCATCCCCTGCCCCAGTCAGCCCTGCTGCCCTCACAGAGGAGGCTATTGACCTCCTGAGGACCATCTCAGTAGGGCAGACAACCATCGTCAATGCCATCCTGGGGCTAGCATCAGAGGTGCAGCAGACCAATACCTACCTGAATGGCATTCACGGTGCTGTGTCTGGCCTACAGAGATCTTTTCAGGCTCTGGCCTCCTCTTTGACGGCAGCCAGTGTCCTTGGTCATTCCGTCCCCCCTCCAACCACCTCTACCCCTTCCAGCCCCCACTCCCTTCACCCGTCCCAGCACATATTCTGACAGCCATGCACACACCTCAACACATAGGACGAACACTGAAAAACACAAGCACCACACTTCCCACTACAGGCATGCACACAGCCAACATACAAAGGCACACACACCAACATCTCCTTCCCCCAGTGTGTCCACCTCTTCCGCCTCCCTGTCTGTAACCTCTACATGCACACTCACAGGCACTGCACCCTAATTCACCATTGCTGACCCCATTCTGGCAGTCACCACCAAATCAGACATCCATTCATGCACCCTAGACACCATACCTGCACTCACCACAACAACTTTGGTTGACACATGCAGCACACTCACCAAACTTGCAGACACCCAGACAACATACATTTACAATGGCAGCCTGTCTTGTCCCACTGTGTCCACCCCCGCTCCTCACAAGACACTCAAACGTCCCAAAACACCCACCCAACACACATCCACCACACCTCAGCATACTGTACAGTCACCTGCACCCATGTCACGCACACCTACACCTGCCACGACTACTCCCTCTACCTCCACTCCTACGCCTTTCTCCAGGTCCACCCCGATTGCCCCTAAAAAACCTTTCCTATCCTGTGCTAACCTATTCAAACCCATTGGCCCACCCCGTCTCGTCCCTGAATGTGCCCACCTCTTTGCCCTGGCCACTCCTCCCACATCACAGCCCGCCCCTCTCTGCCCTTCCCATTCCCATGCTACCTCCCCTGTGAGCAAGAGACCCCGTGCTGACCCTGGTACATCTGCCACACCCCAGTCCAAGACCACTCTACCAGCTTCTAAGACCAGACCCAAGCCCCCTCCACCTCCCAAAAGTGAAGCCAAGCCCCCCTCCTAATCGTAAGTCTCCACCCCTACAGCCCCCTGCCCCTGTTCTCTGAGGTGCTTGGATGCCCCATTGTTTAAGGTGGAGTACTATTTGCACTTGTGGGAGTCAAGTGGGGGCCATTTGGGCCCATCAGACTTTGTACAATGGACTGGCCATTGGCCTTCTGTTGGACTTCTGTTGCTCCTGGAGCTTAATAAAAGTTTGTGTGGCCAGTGTTGGTTTTGGCACACTCTGGATCCGTGATTCATCATTTCTTTGTTGGGGGGTGTTGTGCACATGTGTGTACTTTGGGCAGGTTGTCTTGGCCTTGTGTCGGATAAGTACCTCTTGCTCTGGGGTGTATGGCTTGTGCTGTTGTGAGGGGTTGTGGGTGCGTTGCGGGGTGGGTGGAGTGGGTGGGTATGTAACTGTGCCCTTTCGTCCCTCATTTAGTAGGTTGTGGTACTTACCGTTGTCGTCTTCGTCAGCGGTCTCGGTCATGGAGGCATATGGCAAGGAGCAGGACTGGCATGATTTGCAACTCTCTATCCATGTCTGCTTCAGCGTGTTGTGTGAGCCTCCGGTGAGTGTTTCCTTTTATTTGGTTTGTTTCCCCGTGGCTTTGCGTGACGGTGGTTCCTGCCACAGAGCTGACGGCGGTCTAGTGCTTCATTATTTGATGGGCGGGTAGGGCCTTTCTGCCGGCCTGTGGGTGGCCTCTGCCGTCGTTGTCGGCACTCCTCTGCTGGCAGTGAGTGGTTTTTAGGCTACCTGATTTTCAGGTGGTTCATAACTTGGCTGCCCAGACCGCCTGACTGTTGGCGCCATGTTCATTATGAGGGCCTTAGTCTGATAATTCACTAAGTAACTGAAGAGTAACAAAGAAATCTGAATGTTGCCCACAATTGATTCTGCCCCTCTTTCTACATAAGTTGGGGCTACCTGAACACTAGGTTTAACCAAATTCAGTAAGTGAGTCAGAAAGTTCAGCAGCTCCCCTTGGGAAGAGTTTTCAAAGTGGGGAAGTGGGGACTCATCTCCGGCCAGGGGGTCCTACAGGGTCCAAGAACAGGGGAGAATGTTATAATCACCCATGACCAATATTGAGACTTTCTTGGCTGGATCAACACCCTGACAGACTAATTGTAGGAGGCTGGCTCAGTATATGGTGTACAACTGTAGTTGAGGCACCTTGTACTGAGTCAAGGCAACCCTCAGTGATAGTGTATGTGCCTCAAGAAAACCAGAGCTCTCATAGGGGTAGTTGTGGAAAGCACCTAAGGCTTATCCAGGAGGGTGTAAATCAGTTACAAATACCACACAGGTCAGTCAAGTAAACACAGGAAAGAACCACACCAGTGTTAGAAAAATATGTAATATTTATTATAACACACACTCTAGAAATAACTTTGGTATATCTTCTAACCGGAGACATGGTGATACAAAAATATACTTAGCAAAAGGTAAGTAAAGGCATAAAATAACATGGGCCTCTATAGGGGGGGGGGGGGCAAACCAAATACTAAAAAAATAGAATGCAAAAATCACTCCCAAACCACACTACCACCCAAGGACCCTTAGGACTGGGGAAGTACCAAAACCCCAAAAGTAAGTAGGTAGGATTCCCCAGGTGCCACTATAGAGAGTAGAAATCTTGGGTCCATAGGCTAACATGGGGAAGTCACAGTTGGAGTTTTTGCGTTTTAGGAACCTTCCCAGAGGACCCCGAGGAAACCCATTAGGATAAGGGAGGTTGGATATTGCCCCCATCCATGGATACCCAGAACAGCGAAGTACCTACACCAGTGAGTCCAGGTGCAAGAGTGTGAATTTGTGTCAGAATCTCCTGTTGAAGTCAATGGGGATCTCAGTTGTCCACTTGTCAAAAACGCATGGACCAGGTCAGTGGAACCCAGGCATGAATTCCAGAAGAAGACGACCAGAGGATAAGGGGGACAGAGTCCAGACCAACCAGAGGTGCCTAGGCAATGCAGGAGGGCAATGCCCACCCTTCTCAGTGATGTTTCCTGAAGGACCGTGGGCAGACACCTGCAGCTGCGGAGTCCAGGCAATGCAGGAAGACCACAGGAGTCATCCATGAGCTGTTCTACGACAGCCGTTGAGTTGCAGAGGGGTCTGTGGTCAGTGGGACTGTGCTCAGTGCCAGGAGGCGTGCATCGGATGGAAAGTAGGGATAGTACATTCTAGTTTTGTACAATGTCTCTAAGGATGCCATTAGCTCAGTCTGGTCATTACTGCATTAGATTAATTTTAAGTAGAGGCTTCAAGGCGTGTTGGCATTCCACAACACCATACTGGCATATCGTAGAACGAATAACTTGAGGTGTTTGAAAGTGTGTATCTTCTGTTTAGGACATAGTAGCCATTTTACAGAGAGACAAGGAAATCACTTTTTGGGTCACGTGGTGTCCAAGGAGGGTTTAAGACCTCATCCTGGCTCTTCATCGTACAAATACCTCAGAATAGAGAGCAGTTGGCCTCTTTCCCTGGATCAGTTTAGAGCTAAATATATGATAACATTTGGAAGCAGGCACAGAGCCTCAAGATGCTTAGAAAATGTAGTGGAATTTGTGTAGATAACTAACAAACCAAATCGATGTAACGCTATTAAGAAAGAGATCATATGTCTCTCTGCTTTCCAGTTGGTCGTTAGTAGGCAACTATGTTGCACCACTAAGGATGCAAGCCTTTTTAAGGGTAGGCACAGTTTTATCTAAACAAAGAGCGTAAAAGGATTTTACCCTGTATTTTCATAGATGCTGCATCCTGCATAGCAGTAATAATCCACTATTGAGAAAGAGATGCTAGCATGCACCCGGAAACATTTAACCCATTTTTGTGGAGTAAGACATATAGAGGCATATTTTTGGAAAGTGGCGCATCATGTCATGATGCACCACTTTTCTTGCACCCCAATGTGCCCCCCTAACACCACAATGTGTGCACCGTATTTATGAAACGGCGTACCATGGCGTACTTTAGGGAACTAGCATCAAAAATTGGCAACAAAACGTTTGACTGTAATCCCGCGAAGTGAAAGGAGGCCCATTGAAAACAATAGGAGTGCCATTTTAAACCCCTGCCTTAGGCAGGCATTAAAAATGATGCTAAAAATGGTGCAGTGGAATCTCATAGACTCCACTGGGACTCCTAACTCCGGAATGCCCCCTTGGCATACATTATGCCTGGCGCAGGCATAATGGGGCGCAAGGGTTTACAAAATGACGCAATGTGTGCATTGAGCCACTTTGTAAATATGGTGCAGCGTTTTTGCCAACCTAATGCCACGTTAGCGTAAAAACAATGACCACTAATGTAGCACAAGGTGGCACTAGGGGCTTGTAAATCTGGCCCTTTGTATTTAAATTGACCATAAGCATTTTGTCAATATTCTCAATAGTTACAGAAGGTGAAAAGCCACCAAGCAACTGGTGTTTCTTTATGCTGTAGTGTATCCTCTGTGTCATGGATGCCAAGACAAATTAGGTTGGTTCTTAAAAAACAATGCTTGTGAGGGTCAGAGTAGTGAATTGGAAAATTTAAAGATTAGAGGAGTGTCATTGGTGCTGTTGGAGGAGGTGCTGGTGCTAATAAAAGTGCAGAAGAGCAGACTGAGGCTTTTAAGAAATATATCACTTTTATGAAGATATTGTAGTTGGCCTTGGAGAATCCAGGGTCCAAGTCTATGTCTTGCTTTGTGAGCAGAGGAATATTGAGTGTCAGGTTCTCTAGGGAAGCAATATAGGATCCATCTTTGCCACAGTGTTTCCTAGCAGAGTTAAAAATGCTTTAATTGAGATTAATGACGTTTCTTCAAGGCAGAGAATATTGGGCAAAGTAATTATTCATTAAAAGGCAAGACGATGCCCTGTCTCTGAATAAAAATTTAGTCTTTTTCTTCATAGATGGCAAACATAAAGCTAGAACCTGCTCTGTTGTGCTGATTGCACCCACACGGGATTTGTATTCTGCTCAAGGAGGCTCATGACCCTCATGAATCACTCTATTGAAGAAGTATCCATGCCACTGGCATTTGGTAGGTCATCCATTTCATTTGATTTTCCACTGCAGATTCACTATTGGTTATTTAAAGTTGAGAGGAAACCAGTGTCAGAAAACAATTTGTCAAAGAAATTTATTTGAACAAGAGTTTTGGTTCTGTCTGAATAGAACTTGATAACCGGAGTCAGTGGAATCCACAAACACAAAGACGCGTGTCAGGGAAATACAGGATCCTATTCTCTGTAGAGCGCTGGCCGTCAGACTCCGGATGTGCTGTACAAATAGACATAACCCCATGGAAGTAGAGCTGAAGGCTAAGAGACAACATGATCCAGACCCGGGGCTAAGGTTTTCTGCAGGATTACAGTAAGGGGCAGAACACATCTATTCACTTACGCATCTCGTAAGTCCAAACATCCACAGCACGCTGGCTCTCACAGCCTGCAGATGTGCGGCGCTTGTAGGTGTGCAGGGACAAGGACCTCAGGCTGAGGCTGCACCCTTTCCACGCCAGAGTAGACTGGTGTTTTTTCCTATTTATGGGTTATGGCACACGTTCCTGTGACTCCACAAGATGACACTAAAAGGAGGAGCAATACTTTGAGCAGCTCTCCTGATGCGGCAAGTCTATGAAAAGATTCCCTTCCCTTTCATTCATCAATCTTGGCTGCATATGAACACAGAGGATGAAAGGTCCGCGTATCATGCTCAAGGCCCAGAATCATCAAGAGGCCTAGGATCATCAAGAGCCCCACAGTTTTGGACATGGCATAATCAGAAAAGTTTAGAAAAAGAAAACTGCCCAACAGACGTGTATATGTTGAAGGCAGCCGGTGGTCTCATAGCCAGTTCACTGCAAGGCTGCACTCTGTTGGGTGCATTTTCACAGCTCTGCCTTACTCTGTAATTTGGTATGGTAGTGTGTGGTTTGTTTTGTTAGCTAGTTATGTTGTGAGCAGTGATACCCGACTAGATGCTGATTCTTCACCCCAGTAAGAATTCTAAATCCTCCACCCGTTTCTTTTCTCGGTTATTTTTCTCCTGTGCATGCACTGTCTCTTGGCAAAGCAAAATGCATTAGAGAGGAGACGGTGCTGCTTTCCACCTGAGAAAGTCTATCATGGAATGTTTATGAGGTTATGCTGATGCTAGGGCCTGCTCTGCGGCTGATACTAATAAGAAGTGTGCCAGGTGTGTCTTCCTGATCACTAAAACATCTTTACTACCAAAAGTTGCATCTCTTCTCGCTTACCTACAACTGATCCATGGCATCACGATGTCTGATGACTGCAAGATACAATATAATAAGCACTATTGTGAAAATCGTATTAGAAGCATATCGTCAGCTGACTTCAGGATGGTCACAGACTAATATTCATGAAAGTACCTGGGCTGAACAATGAAACATTTCTCTGTAGATCATTGGTTCCCAACCTGTGGTCCAGGGGCCCCTTGGGGGGTCTGCGAAGCCTCCTCAGGGGGTCCGCGATTGCTTTAAAAATTAAATAGTGTTAACAGATTAGGGGGGTTATTACAACTTTGGAGGAGGTGTTAATCCGTCCCAAAAGTGACAGTAAAGTGACGGATATACCACCAGCCGTATTACGAGTCCATTATATCCTATGGAACTCGTAATACGGCTGGGGGTATATCCGTCACTTTACCGTCACTTTTGGGGTGGATTAACACCGCCTCCAAAGTTGTAATAACCCCCTAGGTCCCCAGCTTTCAGTAATGGCTCAGTTGGGGCTCTCCAGATCCCAATAATGATTCACTGGGGGTCCCTGAGTTCCAGTAGTGATAAAGTGAGGGTCCACAGAAGTCGAAAGATTGGGAACCGCTGATCGTTCCTTGGTACTTTGAGAGCTGAGATTTTCTTGATAAAATGTTTAGTCTTTACGTAATTGTACTTACGGTTTAATGTGTGAATTAATTTAATGATAATATTGTGTTTACGAGAATTGTTACTAACTGAATGGCCACCATCTTATGTAAGGCCTATAGTTTGTCCATGCTAACTTAAGCTGATTAAATTATTTTGTCTTTACAAGAGAGTGTGTTTCTTAACTAAAATAAATGGTAAAATTAAATGTGAATTTAGTAGCCTCTGCTGGACTAAAGAAGAAGCAGACGCAAGGTCACTATGCAATGCAAGCTGCATAAAATGTTTCTAGTGCGTTTCATAGTATGACTGACTTCATTGTTCGTAGAAATGTTTCTACCTTGTATGTCTTTCCTCGAGGGAAAATAAATTGTGTGGTAACATATTTTGTAATCATTTTCCTGTGACTTCGTATTCCAGTGGAGTGGAAACAATGGATCCACAGATGAAGCTGAAGAAGAGGAAGTACAGGATACAAAAGTATTAGTTTAGATTTCATCAATGGAATAACAGCAAATAGAAGAGCTTGGAGTAAACTAATTGTATAATTTTGATATCTGTTAAAGTTCTGATTGGTCCTAACTTTCTCACCCCATACTTTATCCAATAATTTTAATTTAACAAGTTTAGTTTAATGTTCCGTCACCATTGTTTGTGGGTCATTCTTTTTTGGGATTTTCATGTATCCTGAGACGTAGAGATTCTATAACTTTATGATCTGTCACTTTGACATTTCATGTTTTCCAGATAGTCTATTGACCTTCTGGTGTTTTATAAGTTTATGCCTGTTTAATACTGAATATATGCTTAGATGGTATAGTATATCTCATAGTCCAAAATTCTAAACCATTACCCCTATCCTTATTCCTGTTCCTGTCCTGATGTTGGTGCCTGATGTTGCTGTCCCACAGACAAAGAAGACATTTCTGCTGATTTTCATAGAGATTTGGTAAATGTATATGATGTGAATTGTTATTTGTCTTCTGTTTTTCAGGTACCAGCTACAAATGTATATTTACTGCTGCTTATTTTCAATAGCGCCATAGCTAGATGTTTTCCAAATTTGTGTTACTAAAACTTTTACATGAAGCCCAACATGTTAATGCTAATTGGAGGTTAGTGAGGCATTACTCACATGCTCATGAAATGTCTTCGATATTTTCTGTCTTATCATTATTCAGATATATTCAATTTCTCTTGCTCAGATTCTTTGGCTATGGTTTTGTGTTATAACCATTGAGATAAGTTGTCTTTTTGCATTGATTACACTTAGATATATTCAGTGTTTGAATCAGCCTTTATTATTTCTTTATATGTACCATATGCGTTTGAGAATTTTTTTGGTGTCTTTAGCGTTGTTAAGATAGGGAAATAAATTAGTAGCTTCATAATAAACTGGTGTGGTTATTGAGGTTGAATTGGTTATCTTATGTTATATGTGGTGATTACAACGTATTTCAAATGACAGTTTTTCAAAACAGATTTGGGTCGCCACTATCCAGTTCTTGGGGACTAAAAAATATAGCTAGGGTTTCTCACCGTTAACAGTACAGCATTGAAATTGTGCAGCGTTTTGTAAACAAAACACACAGTTATATTCTTGAAGCTATTAACATCACCCAATGGCACCAATCTCAGCACTTCAAGTCAGATAGATTTTTACACAGTATGAAAAAACTCCTTTGTGGATATTTGCACAGATCAACTATCTAAAACAGCATGTTCTAAAGCCCCTTTGGGTGCCGAGTGAAAAGGGAACTGCAAGGCCTGTGTAATTGCTACCCTCTGCTGGTAGTGTGAGTTCTGCCCGGCATTGGAAGGTTCTACCTTGAGTGATGGGAATATTGCAAGAAATAAGCTCAGGGGCAAACAATCAAGTAGACACCTGCTTAGAAATGGAGCTTTCCAGTGCCGTTATATAGTTCCTCGGTCTATAGGGCAGATGGTGACTTCTTCTCCGATTCTGACTCAAGCGAAGGAAGCCTACGAGGTATGTGAGAGATATGGAGTGGAAACCACGAGCCTGATTCATAAATGTAACTTACTGTTTTTAGTAAGTTTACACTTTGTAGTAAGTTTACTACTTTCAGGATTAACAAACTCCAAGTGTAAACGTACTAAAAAGGTGTAAATTACATCTCTCCACCCACCTAGAGGATACAGTGGGCTTACTCAAGTCCGGGCAGGTGACATCCCTTCCTAAATCCCTCCCTGAAACTACCCAAACCCCTCTTTATTCCCCCTAATTTATTCAGTCCCCTTTAGTAGTAGGTCTGCCCCTTTTTGCACTTTCTCCTCTGGGTCCCTCCCACATTTACTACTAAAATCTCTACATGTGCTGAAACTCCACAGTCGGGCGGAGAACTCTGCACATATGAGTATATGCAAAACGTACACTTTGTAGTATTGTAGCACTACAAAACATAGTAAGAAGCACATTTTGAGAACCAGGCCTATCTTTTATATGTTTTCATTTCAAATTCTATTGCAAGGGCCAAATATATGTAATGAATACTATGGCTCATATTTATGGGGAATCAGCGTAGGGCAGCGCCACAAGTCTTCTTGCTGTGCTGCCCGAAGCCAATATGAAAGGGCAGGAATGCACCATATTTATGAAATAGGGTGCAGCCCTGTCCTTTCCCCCTGCACTTGTGCACAATTGGCAGCATAGCATCAATGCAGGCAACCTTGCATCATTCTGCAAGGGTGCCTGCGTTGCATGCAGGATTGTTTTTGTGGAGGAAGGGGCATTTTTCTTCACAAAAACAATCCCAAGAGCCATTTTCCTCTGTCCATGTGTCCTTCACACATGGAAAGAGGAGAAATTAAAATATTTCTCCTCGTTAAAGCCTGTTATAGGGAGGCGTAAGGATTTGTCGCTGCCCAAGGTTTACATGATTTTGTAAATCAGGGGCAGCATCAAAATCCATGGGTGATGCGTGGGAAAACCACCGGAACACCCATGGAATGCCTCTCTGGCGCAGAGTAAGGCAATACAGCAGCTTGTACTTCTTTGTCTTACTCCATATCTATGAGGCCATGCAAAGCCACGCAAGTGGCTTTGAGTAGCCTCATAGATATGGTTGAGAGACTCGCACCTCCAGGTCGGGCGGCACAAGCCATACAGAAAGGGCAGAAATGGGCACCACCACAAAATAGTCTAGTAGATTTCACTCTGGCTGGTCATCAAGACACCTAGGCCCAAACATTCAAATTATAATCAGAGATGATTAGAGCACCGCAGAACTGCAACTCTTCCTAGAAAAAGTATTCACCTTAACAAATGATGGAAAGAACAGGAACATAAGATGCAAGTAGGCAGTAACTAGTCATAGACTTAAGATCATTATCATTGCAGTTACTTACTTAGGTTATCTCTCTCCTCCCACTACGAAAATCCAAAAAGGGAGAAGAGAGAAATGAAAAAGTTACTGGAAATAATCAAGGTGAAAAGAGAGTACAGCAGTTTTGAAAGACTTGCAGTTAGAAATATTTTTTCTCTTTTTTGTGCTTCTAATAAAAAGAACCATTAGAAAAACCGTATCCGACATGCCTCCTAAGCATTATTTCGTCCACAGCTGAATGTCCCTTATCACTCCCATAGCAAGATCTGAAAGAAACAGTACTTGCGTAAACACCAGCATTTGGGCAAGGAACATCATTTGAAACTTTTCCAAAGAAAGAATTTGTCTGCAACTGACGTGTTCTCGTCTTCTGTTTTTTTATTGTCGTAAAACATAGGCCTTGTTACTACTCTGAGCTAGATAATGGCAATTGATATGTGTGAGTCTATTCCAGATGACAGCCTTACAATTAACAAAACATTTACCCAGAAGACAAAGGAAATCCACTAAGCAAAAAATTCAGTGCAAGCCAAGATTCAAAGTTCTAACCTTGAATGCTTGAAAATATAGAATCAACACAGGAGGCAGAAGGTTTTGGTTAGGCAAATCCTAGCACAATGCTCAAAATGCAAATAAATGTACAATATAATTGGCAGTGGAAACTTGTGGCCTGATTATGATCTTGACAGATGGGTTGACGATATCCCGTCCACCATATTACAATTCCATTATGTCCTATAGAGATCGTAATACGGCCGACGGAATATCTGTCAGGTTTGTGACAGAGTATTTCACCCGCCAAGATCATAATCAAGCCCTAAGTCCTATTCTGGTCAATAGCCAGCACTAAATATGGGGTAGCACAAGGCAAATGAGAATCAAGGAGCATTTATATTAAGGACAGCTCAGAAAGCAAGAGAGAGCCTGAAAATATTATAAATATGGTGAGATAAATGAAGTAGCATGAAGTGTGCTCTGTAAGAAGGCCAGAGGAAGACTTCGACCATTTCCAAATGATGGTTTCTTATACCTTTTTAGACACAGGAACTGTGAAGTCACTGTGGCCAGGCAGAGTATGCTACATATCACAGCCTATACACACATATAAATACATCACATGGTAAACTTAAAATTTGCCCCACATTTAATGAATATGATGTATTATGCCTCACACAGAAAACAATACCACGCTGAAAAATATAAACAACATCTCTGTTCAGTATAAAAATAAGTAAGGAAGTGGCTTTCAATTTGTACATAGTTGTAAAATTTGTCCGGTCCAGGATCATCAGGAAAATAAAACATTACATTTTACAAATGTTACAATGCAAGCAGACCGTTGGGCTGACTGAATGTCATAAAATCAATATGATCCCTGAATGACACATATGAGCTGTGTTGTACACAGGCAAGGAGAAGGAGGTACGTTTATGTCAGGCACTAGAAAACTGCACACATTATAATGTGCACATCTGAAAACACACTAGGCCTCAAGCATCACTCATGTTAAATACTAACAGAACTTCATTATACTAAACTCAGTGCCCAGAATTATTTTTTGTGGAATTCTTGTCCACAGTTCCTCCCCGTCTGATGATTATCATCCCCGCAAAACCACATTGCAAACCCATTTAATAATTCACTCACAGCTCCTTGTGCCTGGATTTCTGCAATCCCAGTAATTCATTAAGTCTTGGTTTGATATCCTCTCATCCATACACCTTACTATTATTCTTATTACCAGCTGTCATTTCGTCTTTCTGTAACACACATCTGAACCCTTTTCTACAAAATAATACTCCAAAGAACTTTAGAATACGGGATAAATCTATTTTATGTAAAATAATTATGATTAATGGTGTTAGAAGCTGTGTCATCATTACATCATTCACATCACCAAACTATTCACCAATCCTTAAAATCCCGTCTCAAATTTGACTAAACCATTAGTCAACTTTTTCCAAAACACCAATCTCATCAAGAGCCTTTGCCTCAAGTGAAACTTTAGTAATGGTCATTATAGATTCACGAATAAGCTTACAATTCCTGCAACATATGTAAGACATTGTTTCAATTTCAACACATGACACACACTGCCTTCTTTTGGAAGAAAAATATCTAACCCTCCAAGGCACACAAAGCAGTCTTTCTTCATTAATCCTAGTTATGCAGCTGCAGTATTAGTTGTTTGACAATCAACCAGAGCTGACAACTTTCTGACCTTCACAGCATTTACAGCAATGTCAAATGGAAGACTCAACATACTACATATATGCAAAACCACTTGTCCAAACCCACGCTTCACTCTTTTTAGTTCACTCACACGTATTTCATTAACAAGGTACACTCTTGGAAAAACTAAAGCAAGATAGCAGCTACCCATCCATTTTCATGGTAGATTAATAACAGCCATTTCACCACAAACATAATAAATCCCTCTAGAAATAGGTTCTTCACTTTTCAAAAACACCTTCTTAGGGCCGTATTTATACTCTGGTTGCGCCGAATTTGCGTCGTTTTTTTCGACGCAAATTCGACGCTAAACTAACGCCAGCTAACGCCATATTTATACTCTGGCGTTAGACGCTTCGGGCGCCAAAGTGCCCGGAGTGTGCGTCATTTTTTAGCGTGAACCCCTTCCTTGCGTTAATGATATGCAAGGGAGGCGTTCCCGTCTTAAAAAATGACTCCCAGGCCTTTACGTGGTATTTATACTCCCGGGCAAAAATGACGCCCGGGAGTGGGCGTGGCCAAAAACGGCGCTTTTGCGCCGCTTTTTAACGCCTGGGTCAGGGATGGCGTTAAGGGACAAGTGGGCTCAAAATGAGCCCAGAGTGCCCTCCCCTGCCCCCAGGGACCCCCCCTGCCACCCTTGCCCACCCCAGGAGGACACCCAAGGACGGAGGGACCCATCCCATGGACATTAAGATAAGTTCAGGTAAGTATTTTTTTTTGTTTTTTTGTGGCATAGGGGGGCCTGATTTGTGCCCCCCTACATGCCACTATGCCCAATGACCATGCCCAGGGGACAGAAGTCCCCTGGGCATGGCCATTGGGCAAGGGGGCATGACTCCTATCTTTACAATGATAGGAGTCATGTTGATGGGGGATGGGCGTCGAAAATAAATGGCGCAAGTCGGGTTACGATGATTTTTTCGACGTAACCTGACTTGCCCCATTTTAAGACGCCCATGCGCCATTTTCCCCCTACGCCGGCGCTGCCTGGTGTACGTGGTTTTTCTTGCGCACACCAGGCAGCGCCGGTCTGCTTGCGCCGGCTAACGCCATTCAATAAATACGGCGCCCGCATGGCGCTTCAGAATGGCGTTAGCCGGCGCAAAACTTTTTGACGCTAAACTGCGTTAGCGCAGTTTAGCGTCAAAAAGTATAAATATGGGCCTTAATGTGAAAGCTGAACCCCACTAATCATCCAATATTCTTAACATGCCAATTCTTACACAATTAATGTGGTCCCAGAATCTCCAATAAATCTATCGGTTAGAGACTACACTCTCCATGTAAAAATATACATTTCAGCAGATTAGAACAGACTAAGGGCCTTGATTACGACCTTTGCGGATGGGCTACTCCATCACAAACGTGCGTGATATCACGCCTGCTGTTTTACAAGTTCCACAGGATATAATGGAACTTGTAATAAAAGCAGGCGGGATATCCGTCACATTTGTGATGGAGTATCCTATCCGCCAAGGTTGTAATCATGCCCTAAATGAGAAACAACTAATAACTGAGTTCTAGTAAAAAAAATAAAGCGAAAATACCTTTATTACTGAATTTTTAGTAAATGTGGTCAGCTTCGGCATAAGAAAAATCTAAAACAAATGGACAAAGTCTCAGAAGAAAAATTAAAGTTACCCTTACAGCAGCTAAAGCAACATCAGCCCTTGAAACAAATATAAAAAATGACCCCATGGAAAAAATGACAATGAACTGCTCTGTACTAAATCCCAAGAGCTTTTATACACAAATCACACATTCTGTTAATAGATTCTGCAAATTCAGCATGGTATGATCATGGCTAGGGTCGCATTAGCAAATCAAAAAAGCAACATAATCTTTGAAATCTGCAACACTAACCCATTTCTTAAGGTAAGAGAAATCTTCCATCTACTCTCTCAGCAACTGTACTCCAGAGATGATCAGCACAAAATGAAACATCTCTCAAACAATAGATCATAGAACTAACACGCCTGCAGGGGAACTTCCAGGGGAATTCCTCAAATATGACACTTTGGCTACACAATGGAAGCTTCATTCACAATGAACACTTCCTAACAGAATAGTTCATTTTTTAATCTTTTGTGACATTCACTTGATGCACCTCAGGAATGAGAGAAGAGATGGCTTGTAGCAGAACACTGATTAGGAGGGTGAATGAGCAGGAGTCAGATGAACTGATAAAAACCTGCATCCATATTCAAATAAATGGTGTCTCGTATGAAAATGTGACACAACTTCTTGACAATAATAATCACATTTCGAAGTGGCACAGTAAACTTGTGAAACATAATTAATTGATCGATTATGACTCTAAACAGCTCTTCAAATTTCAGAAAAAATATGCACCCGAGATTACACATTTGCACATTATAAAAATACTACTACATCAAAAACAACATTATACCAGCTTTCACTTTCTCCTACCATTTCACATGACTCTAAGCCAATAGACGTCGCAGGCATCACAAACAAAACTTACTTCATCTCTTGCTAAATTCTAAGTCTAGGATGTGTCTTTGACCATCTGAATCTCTCTTCAGCATCATTCTGCAACTCAATCACTTTAGTTTCATCTGAATTTCTACTAATGTTCACTCTCCTCTCATTAAATTCTTTAATAAAATTAATTTCTACACCACTCAATTTACAAACACTTCTTATTACTGTTATTAGCAGTGATCATAAGTTTAATAACTCCTAAATGATCTGTAATATGGCCTTCAACCACTATATTAGGTATTTTTTCTAATGGAAGATCTACATCTGCATTACTGATTTTGAGGAAGGCTTGATCACGAAAAACTGACATTAATACGTTTCACATCAAAGCATAAGAAAATGGCAGTTGATTGTAGTTCGCCCCTGTGCAACAGAAGCAGGTAGATACATACAGACAACACAATTTGTGACATTCTTATTTGCAAAATATTCCTTCATCAAGCTGGCAGAAGAATTTTCCCTGAACTCATTAATAGGCACATTAGAATCAAACCTTCTATCTTAAGTCTTATTAATGCAAACATATGATTCCATTTCAGATTTAGGTGAGACATATCCAACTGATGAGTGAAGGCTGAACAGAATTTCTAATAAAATTGTTATCAAGAAACTTATTGAGAATATATTTAAAGCTAACCAACAACTCATTTTAAATTTGGCTATAACTTCTCAAGAAACAAATTCAGAAATTATAGATATGGTGCAATCTAAAAAAGATTCAGAATGTTCAGTCTTCAAATGCCAATAGGTCACCACAGCATCAAGATGCACAGTTCACAAAATGCTCACTGGAAATCTACTATCTTCACTGGATACCCAAGACAAGTTATAAAATAAATCATCTTTCATATAAGAAAATCTGAAAGAATTAGGACCTGATTACGACCTCAGTGGATGGGCTACTCCGTCATAAACATGACGGACATCCCGTCTGCCACATTACAAGATCCATTGGCCCGTATTTATACTTTTTTTAGCGCCGCATTTGCGCCGCTTTTTGACGCAAAACGGCGCAAACCTACAAAATACAATGGTATTTTGCAAGTTTGCGCCGTTTTTGCGTCAAAAAACGACGCAAATGCAGCGCTAAAAAAGTATAAATACGGGCCATTATGTCCTATGCAACTTGTAAAACTGAGGGTGGGATATCCGTCACGTTAGTGATAGAGTATCCCATCCGCCAAGATCGTAATCAGGCCCTTATTCTCTAACTATAGAGTTAATGTATGCACCCTTTGAAAATTACAAACTCGAACATTTAAATCATTTGTCTTCAACAATCCATGAAAAGTTATTTTGCTTTCTTTTTCTTCAATCTCATTTGACAAACAGTTCACAGTGGTTGTTCAAATAAGGACGGATAGTCTTTCAAGTCAATGCCTCTTTGCTCTGGTTGGATTTTTAAAAGATAAGGCCATTCTGGTGCTGCATATCTTTTGTTGATCTTTAGACCCCTTGTTGCTCTGACTCTTTGTCACTGGATTCTGCTTCTGTCTGCACTGTTCTTGGTCTGTTTTTTCTTCAAACACTTCCAACATGTCACTTTCTTTTGACGCTCTCTTTCTCCTTCTCACTTTCTCAGGCAAACCGTCTTGGAGCTAGCTCATCTTCGGACCCACTTATGACAACTGTTGCATCTTCTTCTTCACCTGTCATTCGATCTGTGCAGTCTTCTACTTAAACAGTTTTACATATTCTGAGTGTTTTTCAACTCAAAAATATTTTTATTTTCTTGAGTTTGTGGCTATTGTGCTTTGTGCACTCTTGTGCTCCTTGTGCAAGCACAATATCTTCTCCCTTTTCTGGATCCTAGTAAAAACTTGAGTTTAACGCTGTAAATCAGTGGTTGGTGTCATCCTTTCTTCGTCTTCAGTTTTCACCTTTTTCATGTAAGATGTGTACTGTAGCAACCATACAGACTTCACAGCAGTATTCGTCACAAGGATGACTTGGTGGGTTCCAAGCCATTTCTCAGGGAAGTGTTCCTCATGTGCCTCTTCACCACAACACAGTCTACGGGGATTAAATCATGGCAGGGATTTTCACTTGTGAATAGTGTACTCAGTTTTACCTGGTGAGACATGGAGCATACCTCATCAGCCAAACATTTGTAGTATTCCAAGACAAGGTCATCTGAAAAGTTTACAAGTGCAGCAGAAGGAAAATCAGGCACTCCCATCACTCTACCCATTTGAATTGCATGTGAAGTGGGACCTGTCACTTTATTGGGAGTACTTCTAAGACTCAGCAGCACTAGTGGCAAACCATCTGGCCACTTTAGAAATGGTAAATTGCAGATTTTTGACAGCTTTGATTTGGGAGTACCATTGACTCACTTAACAACTCCAGATGCTTATGGCCAATAGTTACAATTGAATTTGTAATCGATCTTCGATGCAGTGCACACAACATTCATTACATCACTTTTAAAGTGAGTTCCCCTATCTGACTTTATAGACGTTGATAATCCATATTCGGGAATCAACTCTCGCAACAAGAGTTTGGTTGCAATCAAACTATCACTCAGCCTAGTTGACCCACCCACCTAGAAAAAAGACAAAATCACCAGAATATATAGCAATGCATTGCACTTTGGTCATTCCTCTGCAGTTGTAGCCCACCACAGTTATTTATGCCTTCCTGCTGGGCTACAATATCATCTGGGTGGCATCACAGAGCAGGTCTTTTGGTCCATGTTGTTGTATCACCTGTACATAAATGTGTTGGAGTTGCCTCAAAGGCTTTCCTTCCTGCCATTTTAGGGGATGCCATTCAGACTTGGCAGATAACAACCACTGACCCTGCCATCGAAAAACAGAGCAATGTAGGGTACTGGAAACTGTTTCGGAAAATGTGTTCTGTGTGGTGGTGATGGGCCCAGCAATGGGGCATTTTTCCATATGGGCATCCTCAGTGTGAGGGTAGGTGCCTTAAGTCACCTCTCCTTAGAGAATCATGAGTGGGAACTTCATCTCATAGTGATGGAAATGATCTTCTCCGGATTGGGGTGTCCTAGCATTGACCTCTTTGCCATTGCTTAAAAGAGTAAGTGTCATTGATTTTGTGCTATACATTTCCCCCTGAATAGTCCCCTGGGGGATGTTTTCTGGCTCAGTTGACCACCGGGCGTGCTTTTTTAATTCTCACATATCCGTATCCTCTTCTTTTAAGAGTTCTACAGAATGTGCAGGAGGATCAAGTACAGCTGATCCTGATTGCTATAAAGAAAGTGAAGAGATTTTGGTATGCCAATATTCTGGAGCTCTGAGAAACACCCAATGGACAACAATCTTTTATGATCCTAAAGAGAAACAGATCAACGTAATGAATCAAATGATCTACCAAGTATTCATCAAATATGTATTTTGTAGAAAAATTCACATAAACACATTACATGTCTTTATGATATCAGATGTAACAGTGGATGTCATTTAAATTAACCATTTCATAAGGTAATGTCAGACACTACTCATCTGAAGCCACAGGGTCGGTGGGCACAAAACTGCTGAATCTATGTGGTGGTTGGGTGGGTTGGAGATAAAGGGCGTTTCGGTCATAGATGCAACTGGAGTGGTGGAAATGCTGCAGTTTGCGAGATGGGGTATAGAAGTCCATTGCTCTCCTTATAGGGTTCGAGATCAGACTCTGTTTTTTCCCTGAACATGCGAGTTCCATCAAAGGGCATATCTGTCAAGGAGGACACAACCGAATACCCAGTTGATCTGAGCCATGCATGCAGCCAATGGCAATGCTGGTGGCCCACTCGATTGAACAATTGTGTCCATGTCACAACAAATTGTGAATTTGGCAGCATCACAACCATCTTGGATTGCCTGAGAATGTACAAGGGAAAGGTCTTCAAGCAGGCCAAGGAGGACTTGTTCAGCTGAAACCCAAAGGGCACATGAGTATCAGCCCAACAAAACACTGGCATTGAGAGATCGGAGGGCCAAACTGCTAGAAGGAGAGGCACGTTTGGCAAATGTTTTCTCTCACTTAGATTCCCTATCAGAGGGAGTGGTGGGAAAAGAGTTGAGATTGGAGTGGCTTTTGGAAGTTTGCACCACTAGGCTTTTCAACGAGGGGTGCTGTGAAGGAAAAGCGCGTCACCGGGAGTAGAGCAATGTCTATTAACTGGGGGCCAAAGGAAGGTTTGGTCCATACTCCCAATAAGGTATCCATCAGTGCCTCGTTAAACTCACAGCGCCTCTCAGGAGACGTTTGCCCTGGTTGGAGGACCTCAGTTAAGACATTAATTTTTATCTCCACCCTCTGCATCACCATCATGTAGGAAGTGGACTTGTCAGTGGCTTGGTCCAGAGGGAAAAATAGAGGGGTCTCCAGGTCCCCATACCAATTGTCATCTTGGTAGGCCTAAGCGGACTCATCACCCAGGTCATAATCGTTATCAGAGTCAGTCCCAAAGAGTGAATGGAGAGAATGGTGTCTTGGGTGTTGTAAGTCAAACAGGGGAGGCGGCGCCTCAGGTGGATTTGGGCATGATGTTGACCAAGTTCAGACTGGTGCTGAGGCGGCATCAGAAGGGATAATCAAGGCTGTTGCTTCAGGTGGCGAAGTAGGCGTTGACGTACCCAGGGCCAGCATGAGTTGTGCTGCTGGCAGAGGAGCTGGAACAAGAGCTGGAGGCAAGGTGAGAATTGAAGGACCAACTGGCGTTGAGGGCAAACCCACTGGCAGTATCCCATATGGAAGGCCTCTTGTCTTCTTGGGGCCCGAGGGTGTGCCAGGGGAGTTATCCAGGTTCCAAAGAGCCAGAGTACGGCTGAACGGAACTCTCCAATCTGACGGAAAATCAGGTTGTGCCACAACCAGCTGCGGAATCGGCTCCGAAGTTGGCCGACATGAGGAATGATATCGAGAAGGGTGGTGACAAGTCTCAGAATTTAATTTGAAAAAACATGGTCTGGATGCGCTATTCACTCACAGACCTTTAAAACTTAAGATCTCTGTCTCTTCTACTCCACGGGATCAGTGTTCACCCCTTCCGAAGCCAATTTCAATCTTCATCCTTGGCAAACATGCCTATAGCTATTCTTGCCTTCCTGCCCCACCCCACATGCACAATTATTATGTACAGAAATACCCTATTCTTACGGGATTAACTGAGCAGCAATGTGTTACAGCAAAGTCTGCATTTTACATCACCTTGTCCTCTACTTCACCTCCCAGTTCTCTTCCTGCCATCTACACTCCTTATTTCTTTTTCTTGTCAATGAAAGCATAGTTTAAGGCCCACCCTTTTCCCACCTCCCCACGGGATCTTCTGGGGTCTTTGAGGCTTGCCCAATCCTGCCCCTCCCTGTGACAAGACCCTAAAGATTTAACCTTACTGAATGACACACAGCCTCAGGAAACACAGGCTGAAGCCTAAAGCATCCGGCTTACTGTACATCATGTAGGGGTGATGGTCTATGCTGTTGGAGACCACAGTGGGCAACGGCTGAAGACACAAAAGCCTTGCAAAACATGTGACAGCGGGCACTAGTGCATGTGCCTTTAAAAGGTGCCTGGAAATCAGCACGAATGAGGGCCAGACAGACATAAAACTGTGCCCAAATCGCTGCAGTATGTTAAAATAAATAGGAGCCAGAAAATTGGGACTGCAGGTTCAAGGAAACTATCCAGTCTTCAAACAAGGGCCAGTGTAAGTATTTTTAATTTGTCCTACTGAAGGAAGGCATTCAGAGGATGAAGGTCTACAATCGGTGAAATGCCACCCATTCTGCTTTGGTACAAGGAAATAGCAAGAGCAGCAACCCTCACCTAAGTCCAGAACTCTTGTGATTGCTTCTTTGGAAAGTAAAATTTGTACCTTCCGCAGTAGAATGGACAAGTGTTCCTCTGAGATGAACTCAGATGTGGGGTATCACCAGACAGAGAATGTGCTGTGGCTCAAACTTCTTTGAAACGATTCAAGGCAAAAAATGGATTTCTCGCCGAACAGGCATGAACCTTTGAAAGGCATATCCTGAAGAGAGACCTGAGCTTCTCCAGGAAAATCCTGTGGAATGCATCTCTGCGTTGCATCACAACACCACACGGGTGCCAACCGATCATCTCAGTAGTATCAAGGCCAGCATTAACCATGTTTTTGCCCTGTGTTGACCATCCTCAATTGTTTGAGCCAGTGAGGTCATATGGTGTTCTGCAAGCACCAGCAAGATCTTGCTGGTCATGTCCCAGAAGGCATGCATCTGCCCAATACACAGATTCCATTGACTGATCTCAATGATAGGCTAGCTGAGGAGAATAATCATTTTCCAAATGCCTCAAACCTCTTCGACTCCCAATCTGGAGGAGTTGTGAGAATAAATTGGGATTCACCTTGCTGTCACTCCATTACTGCAAATGCCATACTCTCTTCAGTTGATGGTGCAAATGGTGAACTCAACACTGTTTCAGGGGACATATCAAGTCCACTTACTACTTGTGAGTCCATGTAAAAATTGTCATCATCATGAGAGGGTGAATCATCGCCATTCCCCACCATCAGAATCTCTGGGTGGAGGTAAGCTGTGGTCTGAATCAGAGCCAAAAAGAAAGGGGAATCTCTGGTGGCATGTCTGTTCTGGTAGAGGCACTGGGTCAGAGGCAAGGAGTATAGCGACCGGCTTCAATTTAGTAATTTTGTAGTGCAACATCAGACAGGATCGAACTGAGGTCAGTTCGGAATCTGACATTGGAATCCAAACGAGATGCACTTTGGTGTTGGAAGCGTCGATACTGGTGCCAATATTAACCCAACTGGAAGCCCACAGAGATCCTTGGGTCCCAAATGCATGCCAGAGGGAGCTTGAAAAATGTAAAATATCTTCAGCATGGCCTCCTTAAAGGTGTTGATTCGTTGTGGTGTGGCCAATGGCCCAGGAAATTCCGGGTGTACCAAAATCAATAGTGGAATCCGCTCTGCAACTGGAGCTGTAGAGTGAGACTGATTAACATTGTGATGCACTTGCACCTTCTCATTTGATAGAGAGTAGCTGGATGTGGTTGACTCCTGTTTCACTTTCCTTTGCTTTCATTTGGACTTCAATTTTGACTTACTGGAGACCCTTGACAAAGAAACTGTCCTCTCACAGGAGCAACCTCAGGAAAAAGACCTTACCCTTGACATCCAGTAGGGCCTGTGTAAGACCTGCAACAACGTTTGGTTTTTCAGCAATGTACAGTGTCACTTCTTTGTGCCACCTCGCCCTTGGGCTTTAAGCACATTATAGCACAATCGTTGCAAAACTTTGAGTTCTGCCCAAGCCTAGGCACCAGAGACACATATTGTGCAGGTCCGTGATCAACATTTGTTTTCTACCTTCAAGGCATGGATGGAAACCAGTAGTCTTAGGAGTTGTCAGAAATCCAAATAAATTAGGAGCAAAGCTCCTAATTCTTATGGGAAGGCACTGAAAAAAAGGAACTGACTTCAGCTTGCATACATGGTGGTTATATGCCTGCTCCACTTCATGACTTCTGAGGCAGGTCAACACATGGACTGCATGGCACCATCTAGTTGCATGCAGGGGCATTGCTAGAGTAAAGATTTCTGGATCCAGTCTGGCCCTTGTGGAATATTTTAAGGTGATAAATCTGTGGTTAGAAGTATCCATCAGAATGCTATATTCCTAGACACATACATGACATCTGTCCAGTGAATGGGTTTTTCATGATCAGACTGCATTGGTTCCCTCTTGACTGGAGAAACACTGACTGGTGCAAAGGCTTGAGTGAACCTTCAGCAACCTTTTGACTATCTTGTGTAAGAAGATGAATGGATGTCCCTGCAGTCCGTCAGAACCTTAACATTACTGATATGATCCCTAATGAAACTCTGTTTCAGCCAGGCCTTTTACATAAGTAGTATATGCAGAGAATGAGGTGTGGCTGCCAGGAACTCAGGTTCAAAGACACCAGGCACAGACTCTCTTCCACTTTGCTTGATATGCCTTCATGGTAGAAGATGTTCGAGCTTGCACTAGCTTTCAGTGACATTTAGGTGTGCAAAGTCAAGGAGTCCAGAAACCAGGTTGTCAAACTGAAGCTGTCTGGACATTATGGAGAACCTAACCATGGAGAGGAAGCACTGGTGTTCCCGAGAAGGAGTCTACGTCACTTCAGATGGGTGTAACGGGTCTGTTATTCCTTACAGTTTTGGCTATGCAGGTGAGGAGAAAAAGCTGTGACACAGTTTCCTTTCTGGCTTGTTGAAGGTTTGTGGAATGAGGGCAAAAGGGTGTAAAGCATACACAAATGTCCTGCAGGTCTATTCCTGTAACTATGCACTGGGCATATTTTATTGTTCTCAGGGGCAAAGAAATAGAATTGCAGCTTGCAGCATGCCCCACCGGCAAACACTTTCTCTAACAGACCCTGATCCAGATACTCCTCATTACATTTTCCTGGTAAGCACATCAGCTCAGCTGTTCCTGATATTCATCCCTCAGAGAAATGTTCTTCTGAATGGCCCGGTTCCACAACATCTATGCCTCCCTCTGACAAGGGATCTCCTTTCCCCCTAATGTGTTTATACAGAACGTTGAAGTGGGGTTGTCTGTTAATACAGACAAGCTCTGAATTTTCATTATTAAGCCTAATCCCTTCATCCCTTAACACAAATAGCCCAGAGCTCCAGGTCTTTGATATGTGTCTGTGTCTCGTGTTGAATCCCTAGGTCTCTCATGAGCAACCTTTGGAGGCAAGGTCCCAAACCTTATCTTGAGGTACCTCTTGACTTTACAAAGTCTGATGATTTGGCCTGAAAAAAGAAAGTCTATCAAATTGCTCTGCGCAGTTTACCAACATGTGAGGTCTTTTTTCAGTTGAGACATGATCAACATTTGGAAACTGTGAGCAGCACCCACCGTTTGCCTATCTCATATAGCACTGGTCTAATCCAGAGCCAGCCGAAAGGTATAAGCAGGATGCAGGATGGTATCATCCCCAAGATTGTCTTGCAAGTTTCTATAGTACAAGAGGATGTCTTCTGGAACTTCCTGAAGGTTGATGAGATTTTCAGGATGCATTCTGTTGGTTCCTGAAGAGGTATTTAGGGTGACTCCCAGAATCTGTGGCTAGGAATGTTATTGATTTTCTCAGTAAAGCATTAGAAGTAAATGTTGAAAAGGCGCAGGAAAGCCTATGTGGAAAATTCAACTTAGCAATACATTCTGGCCTTAATAGGCCAAACAAGGTTGTGGAAAATCTGATCACTCTCCCTCTGAAAGAAAAGCAGCCAGATATTTTGTGAAGGTCCTTGGAGCAGATTTTAGACAATCAGTCAAATCTTGAATTGAAAATGACAACAGGCAGCCATGAAAAGCACTTTTTGTGAGGTACTTGTTGACTTGGCACAGGTCGAAGATGGGAATTCAGTCTCCTCTTTTTTTCTTCATGAAGAGGAACCTCAAAAATAAGCTCTTTTTTTGTGAAATGCTGGTTTTCTCAACATGGGCAGGATTTTGGCCTGAAGAAGGTAGCTTACATGGTGGGATCTGAGGAGGACTCCTTACCAACTCCAGTGCAGGGAAAGGAGATTCCGGGTGCATGCATAATCATTCTGCATATTCTCACCTTTAAAATATTGCCAAAGTATCATACTGGTCTAGAAAGGGTTTTCCCAACAGCAGCTCTCCAGAACCACCAGGTAGCTCCAATGCTGCTTCAGACATAAATTCACCTGCTGGACATAACACCATTGGTATGTAGAAGGTGGTATGTGCATGCTGGAGAGGCGGTCAGATAGAAACCAACCTAGGGGGTAATGCAAGCCAGTCCGGTGCAGGGGGGGGGAGAAGCCATTCAAGGGCCATTTAACCCTTGTAGGAGCCCCCATTTAGCCCAAGGCCAATGAATCACAGTGAGGTATGAGAGATTCAGGAACCACTCTCCACACCCTTCAGGGGGTCCTCATTATTTTTCACTACACACTGAAACTAAGATATACAACAGCATCAATAAGTGCCCATAATATATATATATTTTTTTTTCCAACCACAGTGATTTAATAAATTCTAGTTTTTCCCCTGAAAGCAAGTTGCTATAGCCACTAGGCTGTGTGGACAGCAGCTCCGTAGACATTCTTTCTTTTTTTTTCTTTTTCTTTTTCTTTTTTATTTTATTGTTTTCCCTGGTTCTACCAAGATAACAGAAAACATTACAATTCCATACTTTATACTTTATCTTAAGTAACTTTCCCAATGATTTACACAAAGATAGCTCTAAATGAATGGAATCAGGCTAAGTACCCCCAGAAATTCATTTAGTGATTTAGCCTAAAACAAATTATCCATGATTATCTAAGAAAAATTCGCCCCAAATCACAGAAAACTTCTTACCACCGCCCACTCTCCTAGCATATCTCAATTCTTTATTTCTAACTTGCACCATTTTACTCAGACATTCTTGAGGGGAGGGAGTTAGATCAGATCGCCAGTTTCTTAACAAAAGAGATCTGGCAATCACAGTGGCAATGAAGACGAGTTTTTCCCACCTGGGTGGGAGCCTTGCCTCGGGGTCGAAACCCAAACACATCAACCAAATACTAGGAGTTATAATGACCTGAGCAGCAGTTGTCAGTATCTTGAATACTCCCTCCCAGTAATCCTGTATAAGCCAGCATGTCCCAATCACATGTATCCAGCCAGCCACCCCTACTGCCTTACAGCGAAAACAGAGATCAGGACAACTAGGCACCACACGGGATAAGGCTTGCGGGGTTCGATACAATTACCATTTACAAAAAAAATCATCCAATGCCAATTCGCACCTCTAAGTACTGTAAAGTTTAATTGATTGATCCTCTCCCAGCACTCCCTTGGCAGGTCGAGTCCCTCCTGGCGGGCCCATTTTCTCACCGCCTTTGCCCCAAGATCGTCCTTATCCTGCTCTAGGAGTAACCTTCTCCATGCACCAGCACGCCTTATCCCAGGAGGGTCGACCAATTCGGCAACTAACGCCTGTGAATCAATAAATACATCGATATCCAAATCCCTTAAACTATGAAGCATAGTACTATAGGATCCCACCAAGAGAAAATTGTTTTGGACGACCATCTGGATGTTTAAGAGAGTTTCCCAGTTGTCACTGATGCCAAAATCCCCAATTTTACTAAATCCTGCATGATCCCATCTCTTTACTAAGTCTGAATTGAGCTGAGAGCTGGAACATAGCGTAAACTGTGTGAGGGGAGTAAGAAAATGCAAATATGGGATTGAATATCTTCTAAAAAAATCTGATTTTCTTTTAAAGAGCCATTTAAGAATCTTATAACAAACTTTTTTGGGAGATTTCACCAATAGTGCTGGATGCAGAATATCGTGCTCTCTGCATATTAATTCACGAAAGTCTTTAGCAAATAAACAGCCTGTAAGTTGATTAGCTTTAAAATTAGTGAAGTAATGTGCGAAAAAGGCAAAGTAATAATCTTTAAAATTGGGTAGCGCTAAACCCCCCTTTTTTCTATCAGCATATAATATACTTAATGCAGCCCGTGCCTTCTGATTTTGCTAAATAAATGTGCAAAACATAGACTCTAATTTCTTGAAAAAAATAGATGTTAATACACAAGGGATGGCAGAGATCAAAAAGTTGAATAATGGTAATATTGACATTTTGATCAATGCAATTCGGCCTAGCATAGAGAGGGGGGAGACCCCCAACGTGCAAACAAGGCCTGAGTTTTCAAGAGCAAAGGAACATAATTAAGATCGGAGAGCTCTCCTATATCGGCTGAAAAGTTAATCCCATGGTATCTCTTTGGTTTAGTATTCACACAATGCTTTAATTCAGGGAGGAGTATAATAGAAGTAGTACCACACAGAATAATATCGGTCTTACTCATGTTAATCTTGTAGCCACCAATTTGCTCAAATTCTGCAAACTCCTTAAAAGCCACTTCCTGGGAGGATTGCTCTCCATCTAAAAACATAATAATATCATCTGCATAGAGTTTGATCTTGCCCATTGACTTCAATAGGGCTCAATGAAGAGAGCAAAAAGAATAGGAGATAGAGGGCACCCTTGCCGGGTCCCACGTTGAGCAACGGAAGCGGAATTAATTATAATATTGGCCTCAGAGTTTAAATAGAGCCTTTGAATTAATGCAGAGACCTGAAAGGGCACCCTATAGCTAGACAATATTGCAAACAGTGTGTCCCACACAACAAAATCAAATGCTTTTTCTGCATCTAATAAAAGGACAATGTCAGAAATTTTATTAGAAGCGAAATAATCTAAGGCCTCGGCTAAATAGTGCGTATTGGTTGCAAGTTGCTGGCCAGCAATAAACCTGTTCTGATCTGGGTACACTAGCTTATTGACAACCCCATTAAGCCTGTTAGCCAGAAGTTTGGTAATAATCTTATAATCCGTATTTAACAAAGAGATTGGGTGATATGCATTAGGGTCTTCCCTGTCCTTATTCTTTTTGGGGAAGCTAACCACATTCCCTGAGTGCCAAGAATTGGGGATCTGCTCACCCTTAAACAAGCCATTAATTAAAGACAAAAAGTCGTCAATAAATACTTTGATAAAACCTTTATAAAATTCAGCCGGAAAGCCATCAGGTCCACAAGCCTTCCCCATGGGAAGGTTCTTGACAACCTCAAGAAGTTCTAACTTCATGAATGGCTGTATTAGAGCATCACTGTCTTCTTCTGTAAGACTAGGAATATCCAGTTTCCCCAAAAAATCCTTAATAGACCTAAGGTCAATATCCGGAGGATAACTGTAAATTTGCCTATAATGTTCTAGCATGATTTTATCCACAACTCTGGGGTCAGTATGCTTAACCCGGGTGGCAGGGCACCTCAATGCATGTATCATATTGCTAGCAATTCAATCTGGAGCTTGCCAGGCCAAAAATTTGCCTGTAAAATTAGACTCTTCATATACCTTTTGTCTATAGGTCTGATCCCATGTCAACCTTCTTAAAAAGATTGTTGGCCATTGCCTTTTTAGCTAATTTAAAAGACTGTCTATTGCTTTCAGTGGGGGCATGAAGGTAACTAGTTAAACACCTCTGCACTGCATCTTCCAGAGCCCTGACTTGCTGTCTCTAGGAAGACTTATCTGCTGCCTCCTTAGCAATTATCAAGCCCCTGAAAAAGGCCTTGAACGCATCCCAGACCATAGCTGGAGTTGAAGATCTTTGATTGCGTTTAAAAAACTCACTTATTTCGACTTTAGAGATCTGTACCCATCCCTCGTCTTGAAGGAGCTGCTGATTAAACACCCACCTTCTGGTCTGAGGCTTGGAGAGTTCTGAAAAAAGAGACACTTCTAGCACCAAGGAGGCATGGTCAGATAAGCCAGAGTGCCTCACCGACTGATTGTTAAAGCGCAATTCTTAAAGAGCAACCTTTGACCCTGCTTCTGCAGGCAGGTCGCTCCCCGCTCTGCCTTCCGCGCCACCTCCTTTCCCGTTTCCTTTTTGCCTTTTTTCCCCGCTGCTGCATCTCCTGCAGCCTCTCCCGCCTCCCCCCTCCTTCTCACCGCTTCTTTTGTCTATTTCCCCGCCGCTGCGTCCCCTGCGGCCCCTCCCGCCTCCCCCCTCTTTCTCACTGCTTCTTTTTTCTATTTCCCCGCCGCTGTGTCCCCTGCGGCCCCTCCCACCTCCTTCTCACCGCTTCATTTGTCTATTCCCCGCCGCTGCGTCACCTGCGGCCCCTCCCGCCTCCCCCCTCCTTCTCACCGCCTCTTTGTCAATTTCCCCACCGCTGCGTCCCCTGCAGCCCCACCCCCCAGCCCTCTCATTCGACAGGCCCTCCCGCCTCCCAGCTGCCAGTCCCACCCTCCCCTCCTCTTATGGCAGCCGCGGCGCGGACGTGCCGCTGGCGCACCAAAGGCGCCCCTTCTGCGCCTGGACCGCGCCCAGCCCCAGAACCCCTGGCCCTCTCAGACACACCTACTCTCCCTCCACTCTCTCAACCCAGGCCCCTACCCCACATGCACCACATCTAGCCCCACACACACTCATGGCCCCTTCACCTGCCACACCTGCCACTTCTCCTGCTCGTCATCCCTCACACCACACACCAGCCATAACGACCCCACCTTCAACAAACACAACAACGCCAACACAAGACTCACCCATCCTGCCCCCACCAACCAACCCCGCAGCACACCAGCCCACAACCAGAACACACCCCGCAACAACACCCTCACGCACCACACCACCGCCACCCACCACAACCACCTTAACTGCCTGCTCCTCAGCATCCGCTCCCTTCACAAATATGCCATAGAACTCTAGGACCTCATCACATCACACTCACCTGACATCGCCTTCCTCACGGAAACCTGGACCAACCCCTCCTCAGAACCCGACATAGCCATAGCCACCCCCAAGGGATACAAACTCTAACACAAAGACCGCCTCAACAGGCCAGGCGGTGGTATCGCCATCCTACACAGAGACACCATCAAAGTCACCACCAGCTCCCAAGACACTATCGACAACACTGAACACATCCACTTCCTCATCCACATTAACAACAACTCCACCCTCAGAGGTACACTAATCTACAGACCACCCGGACCACGCCCTGACTTCTGCGACACCATCGCCAACAGCATCAGCTGGCACGCCCTCCCCTCCACAGACTACATCATCCTCGGTGATTTCAACTTTCACTTAGAAAACCCACAAGACCACAACACTACCTCCCTCATAGACAATCTCACCAACCTCGGACTCAAACAACTGGTCACCGCACCCACCCACTCAGCAGGACACACGCTTGACGCAATTTTCACCTCAAGCCAACACATAGCCTACACCCACACCACCGAACTCCTCTGGACTGACCACCGCTGCGTCCACTTCTCCTTCACCAAACCCCCCACACACTACCATCAACACACCACACCCTACCCCATGTGGGACAAGATCCCCACAGAACGACTAAACTCCCAACTGGCCCATAACCCCCCCCACACACACCAACGACCCCAACACAGGAGCACACAACCTCTCCAAATGGATCACTACCTGCGCAGACACACTAGCCCCCCACATCGCCACCCGCAACATCAAGAACGCCCCATGGTTCACCCCTGAACTCCAAGCGCAAATGCCGCCAAGCTGAGAAAATATGGAGACTAGAACCTTCCCCAACCTACTTCTCCACCCTCAAAACCACCATTCGCACCCACCACCAACTCATACGCACCGCAAAAGAGATCACTACAAGACACGCCTTGACAACAACTCTCAAAACAGCAAAGAACTCTTCACCATCATCAATGAACTTGCCAAACCCAAAGCCAGCAACATAGACCCCACACACACACAGACCCTATGTGACGCCCTTTCCAACCACTTCCTCCACAAAATCCTGGACGTCCACAACAGCTTCATACCACACACACCCACCACACATACCCCTCACTCACCCAACCCAACCTCCACTCAGGACCCCCCCACCACACTTTCCACATTGACCCCCACCACACACGAAGAAACCGAAAAAACAATGAACTCCATCCACTCCGGTTCCCCATCCGACCCCTGTCCACACTGCATCTACAACAAAGCTAGCCCTACCATCGCCCCCATACTCTACAACATAATCAACTCCTCTTTCAACTCCGCCACCTACCCAGACCCCTGGAAGCACGCGGAAATCACTGCTCTCCTAAAAAAAAAACAAGCCGACCCAGAGATCCTCTCCAACTACCGCCCCATCTCCCTCCTCCCTTTCCCAGCCAAGGTTGCAGAGAAATTAGTCAACACCCGCCTATCCCACTTCCTCGAAGCAAACAATACTCTTGACCCCTCACAATCTGGGTTCCGCAAGAACCACAGCACAGAAACCGCCCTCATTGCATGCACTGACGATATCAGGACCAAAGTCGACAAAGGCGAGACCGTCGCACTCATCCTCCTAGACCTCTCCGCAGCCTTTGACACCGTCTGCCACCACACACTCCGCGCACGCCTCCACAACATAGGAATGCGCCACAAAGCCTTAGACTGGCTCACCTCCTTCGTCACCGAGCGGACCCAGAGAGTCCGCCTTCCGCCCTTCCACTCCAACACTACCAAGATCACCTGCGGAGTCCCCCAAGGGTCCTTCCTCAGCCCCACGCTCTTCAACATCTACATGATCCCTCTAGCCAACATCCTCCAAGCACATGGAATCACTATCCTCTCCTATGCAGATGACACCCAACTCATCCTCTCCCTCACCCGCAACCCCACCACCGCCAAAACCAACCTACACGCCGCTCTCCACTAACACCCTCAAGCTCAACTCAAACAAAACCGAGATCATCATCTTCGGCCCCAACAAAACCACATGGGACGACTCCTGGTGGCCCACCGCCCTAGGCCCCGCACCCACCACTGCAACCCATGCACACAACCTTGGCATCATCCTCGACCCCTCCCTCTCCATGACACAGCAAATCAATGCTCTAACCTCCTCCTGCTTCCACACACTCCACACTCTAAAAAAATCCTTCAAATGGATTCCCCCAGAAACCAGAAAGACAGTCACCCACGTACTCATCAGCAGCAGACTGGACTACGGTAACGCCCTCTACGCCGGCACCACACTCAAACTCAAACGCAAACTCCAGAGAATCCAGAGCACAGCCGCATGCCGTGTCCTTGGCCTCCCCCGCCACAAACGAATCTCACCACACCTCAAATCCCTTCACTGGCTCCCCATAGACAAGAGATTCACATACAAGATCCTCATCCACGCACACAAATCCCTCCACAACACCGGCCCAACCTACCTCAATGAAAGAGTTAACTGCCACACTCCCACACGCAACCTCCGATCAGCCGACCTCGCCCTAGCCACAGTCCCCGCATCCAACGCACCACCACAGGAGGCAGGTCTTTCTCCTACCTCACCACCAAAACCTGGAACTCCCTCCCCACCGACCTTCGCAAAACCAAAGACTTACTGGTCTTCAGAAAGAACCCCAAGACATGGTTGTTCGATCAGTGACCCTCCCTGCCCCCCCCCGTTTCCCCTTCCCCAGTGCCTTGAGACCCTCACGGGTGAGTAGCGCGCTCTACACATTTTTTTTTTATTGATTGATTGAATGTTTTGGATATCAGAAAAAAATCAATGCGGGAGACTCTTTTAAAGCGGGTTGAGATGCATGTATACTCTCTCTCGTTTGGGGCACTCATTCTCCAAGGATCACAAAGCATCAACACTTTAGCAGATTCTTTAAAAATTTTGGCAACTCTAGGTTTGTGTTGTTTCTTACCCCTAACAGTGGTGTCCATAACTGGGTCCTGAAGAAAGTTAAAATCCCCACCAATAATAATTTTACCTGAAAGTTGCAAAAGAGATTGAAATAGTCCCACATAAGGGGCCAGGTCATCTGATAGGGGTGCACAAAAACTAACAAAAATAAATCTTTCTTTGGCAATTAAACAGTGCACCCAGCACCATCGTCCTTGAGGATCGCAGAAAAAATCAAGTGCCCGAGCATCTAGGCCTCTAGCTAAAAAGACTGCCACACCTCTGTGAGCAGCTGGGGCTGCGGCAACCACCTTGAAGTCGGCAAATTATTTAAACATGTGGAAGCCCCCTACTTTTTTAGCTGGGATATGGGTTTCTTGTAGTAAAATAACAGAGGGATTCAGAGCAATTACCCTTTCTTCAATTGCAGACCTTTTCCTCCGATTATTTAGCCCATTAACATTCCAGGAAACTATTCTTAATGAGGAGTTCAGCCTTGCCATTGTGTTCTTATACACGATCGCCAAAAAAGTAAGTGATCTGAACCCACCAGAGAATTTAAGCCTTGGCCTGGTCCAAATAATATCGCCTACTTTGTAACCTTAATCATTCTGAATTGCACATAACTATATTTCAGTAAGGAAAAAAGGGAACCTGTGCCCTTGCCACCCCTCCCAACTACCCCCCAAACCCTGATCCCAACCCTCAGGTGGCCGACACCTGGAGCCCTCCCGTCTGGACAATCCGGGGCTACCCCCCATCCCCTGTCCCCAACCTTCCCTAATCGGGTGCCTTGGCATGACCCCCTAAGCCATAGGCTACAAAAGGACTGGAGTATAAGTGCCATGATAACGCATTATGTTTACACCCTGTGAAAACCACCATTCTCAAACAGAATTACCCCTCTTAGTGCATAATGCGCAAACCTCTCCCCGTCTCTTTATTAATATTTTTTCCCCACTTCCCCCTCTCCCCCGTGCCCTATCTGCTTTTGAATTGAATGCAACAAGGTTTTAGCAGCATCAACAGTATGAACTAAATTAGAACGTCCCTGAAAGAACACTTTGAGTTTGGATTGCTGTACAAGTCCTGCCGGAGCACTGGCTTTTTTAAATGCCGGAATCATCCCCTTTAGTTCTCTCCTCCGATGTGCAGCTGCCACCGACATATCTGAGAACATTTTGAAGGCAAAGTCGTCAGGGACCTGGTGTATTTTATTCTTAATCGCCTGTTGAAGGATGTGTTCCTTGACCCGAAAGTCGCCAAAGTTCGAAGATACTTTGCATTGGGTGACTGTACTGCAGGGACCCGATGGGCCCGCATAATGTTAAGATCCAAATGTTTGTCCGCTGGATCTGGAAGAACATGATGTAGGATAAGATCAGTGATTAAGTTTGTGACAGTATGGCTATTTTGACGGCCTTCAGGAATTCCTGTAAATCTCAAATTAGATCTGCATGAGCGATTCTCCGAGTTGTCTAGTCGAATCTGTAAATCTAACAGATCTGCTTGGCATTTTGCCACTGATGGTTCCAAACTAACATGGACATCCTCCAGATCAGACACCCGCTGTTCAACCTCCTTGATACGTGAGTTAAGTTGCTGTATATTACTACAAATTAAGTTTGATTGTGATTCTGTTCTCTGGTTTGCTTCATTCTGTGAAATTTTCAAAGTTTTTAATTCAGTTAAGATCTGAAGGAGCAAGTTCTCTGAGGGAATATCAGTGCTTGCCTTGTCTCTAAGTGCACGATAAGAGAGGCCCACCTGTAAGTTCGACTGATTTTGGGCCAGCTCAGTAAGTCCATTAACGGAGGAGTTCGGAGGGGGCCCGGTTGCAATACTGGTCCCTGGTAGAGAAACAGGCTCACAAGATAAATCAAGTAAGGAGCTGTTTTCCTGGGGAGCAGAGATAGAGTCGCTAGTCATTGGGCGAGCAGCATCTTTTTGACCCTTCACCAATCCTCCAAATAAGGGATACAACAACTTGGGAGCTGCGCCCATCTCTAGAGCTTGGCTGTGATTAGCTTCAGAGTTACAACTGGAGGATGATTGGTTCAGAGGTGGACTAGCTTTGTTAACTGATTGCAAATTTAAGTCCAAGTCCAAATCCAGGCCCAGCTTTCTAGACTCTTCGAGCAGAGATTCAGAGCCAAGATTCTGATCCAGCAAACAAGTCATAGAGGGCGGTAAGCTGCGAGGAGAGATAGTGCTACGCACTAGGTCAGTAGTTGGCGGAAGGGGATTATTTGCAGATACATCCATATTCAGGTGATTGTCGGATGGGGCTGGGTGCTTTGCTTTAACAGCACATGCTGTTTTAGGAGCCCTAGTGGCAGGGCACCCCCTTTCCCCGGAAATAATGCAGAGATCAGGGCATTATATGGCGTTGCGCCTTTTCCTTGCTCTGACAAGCCCCCTTTTTCTCCCCCCCATGCAGCTGACTCTGGATTTTTAGATTTAAAAAATAAAGAAAAAAATAATAATTTACGGGCCACGTGTCAGACTTGCGCAAAAGTTACTCCAGAAAGAATGTATTTCTTTCCAGCGATTTCCAGAAACTCGCAGTGTACTCACTGTGTACAACAGCAAGATTGCACAGAGCTTTAAAAAGTAGAAAAAAGACGAAAAAATGAGACTGCCCCCACTGGGAAAGACTATTGTATTTTGTATTTCGTGGCCCCCACCTCACCTCCGTTTCTTTTACAAAAGAGCCGACCTCCTTTCTCCTCCTCTCAGGGCAGAACAGTCACGACAGGGACCTGTGGAGCCTTTTCTGGCACAAGCAGGGTCGAAGCAGATTCCCGCATGCGGGAGTCAAAAGGAAGGGTTAGTACTCCAAAATCACACCAAAACACAGAAAAAAGGAGGAGGGGGGCGCCTAGAGGAGCTCAGTGGCCTCCAAACTCCTTTCCGCGTTCAAAGATGTGGTGCGGCCATAACGCGTCTGATCCCAACGTGCATCCTTCCCTCTGAGTCTGAGGCTAGCTGCGGAGCATGACGGGAGCTCCTACGTGGCTCTGAACATCCGATCCCTGACACTGTTGACATAGCTCTGTAGACATTCATGAACTGCACATACTCATTTGTATATTTTGGGATCTTATTATACATGACATACCGACTCACATATTATGTACGACACACTGATTCACTAGAAATATCACTACAGGAGGTACGAAATGTACTCCTCATGGTTGCAGCTGACTGAAGATTCATCACTTTTAGAAAAATTCCTAAAGCAATACACTCCGAGAGTTAAGAATGAATAGTACCAAGAAAGTCATGCAGCAGAACCCTGTGGGAAACTGGTACCCAGTTGCAGTACCCCCCCACACACTTTTTGCCTGGTTTCTGGCTGCAACTAGGACTGGGGTGCGCTGGAATCCTGCTCACCAATTCCCCAGTGTTGGTATTCTTTCTCGATCATTGCAAGTTTATTGATACAATTGGTAACACCTTTAGCTGCCACTACAGGTCCCTAGTAAATGTTACATAGGTACCCAGAGCGTGGGGTACTAAGGGTAGGCCCCAGGAGGAAGCACCATCAAGGGCCATGCTTCCAGATGCACCCAGCACTGCTATTGCAGGCTTAGTGTCCTGGTGCAATCCCAAAATGCAAACTCGACATGGCATACAGCCTGTGTGCCCTGCCCACTATACACTGCATTCAATATAGATAAGTCACCCCTCTGGCATGGCTTCTAGCTATGAGGCAGGGTGCACTATGCTGTATGTGAGGGCATAGCTGCATGAGCAATATGCCCCTACTGTGTACTTGCAGAACCTGGGACATAGTAGGTGAACAGCGCAGCCATTTTAAATGCATGTGCAGGACACTGGTCAGTACGAGTTTCCCAGCTACATGATGGCCACTCTGAACCCTGGGTTGTTTGGTATCAAACAGCTCAGAAGGATACATCCAAACTGGTACCAGTATTGGATTTTTTTCCAAAATGTGCCCAGGGGCCACCTTAGAGGTGCCCCCTGCAAAAGCTACCTACTCTGGCAGGGTCGGTGACTGGTCCCTAACAGCCTGCCACCACCAAACATGATTTTCGACCCCTAGGGAGAGAGCCATTGCTCTCTGGGGCCAGAGAACAAAGCCCTTCCTGTGCAGAGGTGCTACCCCACCTCCCCCAGGAATGTGCACTGCCCTGCCTAAGAGCTTCAAAAGGTTTACGGCCCTTGGAACTCAACCCCCAAGCCTGTTACTAGCAGCAGATGCCCCCCCCCCCATTGCAAACCCCCAATTTTGGAGGGAGCAACAGCAGGAAAACAGACCAAGGGCAGGATGAGTGGTCAGTCCCTGCTTGTCCCACCCCTAAGGTGTTGCATGTGAGGTGACCTCTCCATTTCATTTTCCTCCATCTTGCATGGAAGGAAAATATCTAATCAGGGATAGGGAAATGATCTCTGACCACAGGAAGTGGTCACTTAGTACATGTAGCCACCCTAAGGTAGATGACCCAGTGGTCACTATGAGGTACCCCCTAAAACGCCCACTAAATACAGTATTTAGTGGGCATCCCTATACCAAGAATTCAGATTCCAAGGACAAAAGAAAACCAGCAACAAAGAAGACCCAAGGCTCGAGAACTGAAGTCCTGCTGCACTAAGAAAAGGAGCCAATCTCTGCCTGCTGCAACCAGGACTCAGCAATCCACGCTGAGGGGTGCTTGGACATTGGACAGACTCTACGAACCCCCAGAGGGCCTCTGCTCTTCAAATATTGCCAAAGATCTCTCTCCAGAGTGAAGGTATCATTCTACCGCAACAAGGAACCAAAGACCCAGTGAAGGCCACTTCACTGACCAGCTGCTGACCAAGGAACCAGATGCCACAGTCAGACCAAACTTCACCTGACATACTTGGAGGACAAACCCTGCAAGTGTGCCAAGTTTGATGGCACTGTGACCTCCCAGTGGACAAACCATGCATTAGCCCTAGGTACTGGTCACCTCACATTGGACACCAAGAAGGACAGTCCATTCCAGACTGTAAAAGGACCAGGAGGAAGCCCCAGTCAAAGGACTTCAGAAACTACCAGGACCTCCCACCAGAGTGCCCCTTCTGACCTGCAAGCAACCCTCAAAGTGACCTACCTCCTGCTTCCAAAGGCACCTTTCTGCACAGCTCCTGACTTACCCATTTGCTCACCACCGGCTGCCTTGCACTGAAGATTCAGCTGTGCCCTAGGGGACCCCCACCCCCTGCAACCTTAACACTTCAGGGGGACCCACCGGACTTACCTTTAACTCAACCTGTGCAGCCCTTTTCCCAGTGGTCCCCTGCAGTGAACTGGCTCCAAAGACTTTCTGCCGCTGCTCCTGCAAAAACTGGGTACCGCCTGCACTTCTCCAGCTAGTCCACAGTACCCACTGATGACCTCGACATACATGATAAAGGAGACACTGGTAAACACACTTCCTGATTTTATATGTATTTTCAAAGTGTTTTCCCCATGATTCTGATGGTGTGTAATTACGCACAAAAAGACTGTTTTTATTAAAACTTCAAAAATTCTTAACTTAAAAAGTACTTACCCAATTTTGATGATCTTTGCCTTAAATTTTTTATAAAAATCTGAAGTAGTTTTGTAAATTGGTCTCGAGTTATTCTTTTGAGTGCATGGTCTCATTTATTGATACTTTGAGTACAACAAATGCTTTGCACTTCTCCAAGATTAGTCTAACTGCTCGACCAAGCTACCATAAAAATTAGAGCATTAGGTGGTCTAGTTTTTACCTCTGTAAACCAAAGTGTGGTTCCCTGGACCCCCTGTACAGTATGCCTACTTTTACACACTACATAGAGAGTCAGCATCCTACAAGCCCTGGCAAAGCATCTGTTACTACACGCTATGTCTTCAAGGCAGTATTGTTTAGCAAACATGCAGAGATGACCACAAGGATGCCCAGCCACAAGGCAACCTGGATGATCACATGGCATAGTAGATCTTAATACACACAGAATGTCCCAAAATGAAATGCATTTGGTCACCGCTTTTCTTTTCTTGGTTCCTGCAAAGCCCAAAAATAGCTGATCATCCACTCAGTCCTGATGAGTGCAGTCAATGTAGCATGAGACCATACGCCTGGGATCAAGCTTATGCAGCTGCTCCTCCTCTTTGGTGGGATAATGAGGAGGACAGAAAGCTTCAAGAGTGATAGTCTGAGCTATGAAAAAGACCTAGGGCTAGAAGGCTAAACATGCACATAGGTTTCACTTATCTGGGTAGGAAACCGTGAAAGGTTGACAAAAAGGGCTTGCAGTTCTCCAACTTTATGTGCAGAACTAACAATAAAATCTTCAAAATAAGAACTCAAGCTAGCCAAGTGAGTATCAGACCAAAAGGAGATGTCAAAACATGGTTTAAATCTGGCTGAGGAATAATAAATTGATAGCAGGAAATAGGTAAACCAAGCCTGAGACGCATGAAAGTCCCCAGTGCAGCCAGATACCCTTTGACTACAGTCGCTGCCAGTCCATTCTGTGCAAGAGGCAACACAAAACACAGGTTCCAAGCCTTCTCAACCACGCCATTTCACAAATTTGTTCCATCAAACCACATAGGCGGACTCCGTAGCTGGTGTTCTGGCAGTCAATATATTGTCTGCAACATTATCGAGGAAGGATTCCATTAAACGCTTTTCAGTCTCCATGTGTGCAGCTGCAGTGTTTAGGGACTAGGGTGGAAAGAGTGACTATCCTGCTAAAGCAGGTCTGCCCTGTGTGGAAGGGGTAGCCGAGTATCAACAGGTCACTGTGCCAGATCCACTTAGTTCAATCTGGGGTGATCAGTATAAGCAGTGCTTGATGTTTCTGCATTTTTCTTGGGACTATCGACAGAAGTGAAATTGGTGACGATTGTGTAGCATGCCCAGAGATCAGCTAAATCAGAAGGTATCCCGCAGGGAACTATTCGGAGGGAAGTGCATGGCATAGAACGAAGGGCACTTCCGGTTCTCAGCAGTGGCAAAGAGGTTCACAGACTGACAGTCTGAAGATCATCTCTGTCACTTCAGTGATTGGTTCCCATTTGAAATCCTCTAACGAGAGGTGAAAGAACATTTGCTCTCATGTTGAGAGATCACTCAAGATGGGCCACTACAAAGAAAATGTATCTTGACCCACACTGCTCTTGCTGTTGATATATTGGACAATGGCGGATTTGTCAGACAGGATCTGAATGACTGTTCATGGTGTTAAAGAGAAAAATGCCTTCACGGCAAGTCAGACTGTCCGCAACTCTATAACACATATGTACCAACCCTGTACTGATGCAGACCAACAGCCTTACAGTGACATGTCGTTCACATGACCTCCCCAGCCTAGTGAGGAGGCCTTGGGACCATAATAGCCTGCCATTGCAGAGGGCTGAATAGAACACCCACCTTGAGATTGGAAGGGACCATCCACCACTATAGATTTGAGTGAACTGACTAGCAGGTCTGCACCAGGGGTCAGAGATTCCCTTGGTGTTGGAGCCACTGCTTTCGTAGGCACCACTGGCTCTCTTCCACCATCTGGCATGTGGAACCAGCAAGATACACAAGGACATGAACAAGGACGTGAACCCAGCACACAAAAGACCTTGTAGAAATGTGAGATACACTTAAGTCAAAAACTTGGAATCATCTCATGCATGTCCATGATCCTTCTCTGAGGAAGAAAACCTTCATGTGGTTCATGTCTGGAACCTCACTTATGAAGGCAAACCTCTGTGGTGGAGTAAATGGAGACCTTTGGACGTTAATGGTAAAGTTCAAGTTATGGAGAAGAGTTATTGTGTACCCTCGGTGTTGCTCGAGCAACAACAGTGACTACTCCTTCACCAGCCAGTTACCGCAAGTATGAAAATATTAGATTCCTGACAGTCTCACTGAAGCTTCTGGAAGCTCGAGCACAACTGTTAAGATACAATGTGTAGTCTTCAGCCCAAACAGCAAGACTGCAAACTAGTGGTACTGGGATCCAACAGTGAACCTCAGGTAATGTCTATGAGCAGGAGCATTAGAAGATGGAAGTAGGCAACCTTGAAAGTGAAGTCAAATCCAGAGCCTCAGCATCAGAGGACAAAAGATGAAACCTTCTCTGTCAGGGACCCTGAGGGATGTGCAATGTTGATTCCTGAAGAGAAAGCTAGTTCACTGGCATTCTGGAAGTCAAGGTAAAGAACTGCTGCCTAGTATGAAGGAGGGAGCAGATTATCTGCCTCTGAATCATCTTCTGTGTGTCCATAGTCCTTATCAACCATGACTATAGCATTGGAATAAAACTCAAGCAGTTCCTCTATTAAGACAACTTTTTGACCCCAAGGGTGACAAAGTCCTTCAAGACAAATTTGAGCAATCTTTTGCGCCACCCATAAGATTTCAGCTGGCTTTGGTGCTGGTAATGACTTCGAAGGCGGCAATGTTTCAGCAAGTGATCCATTGTTTAGTTTCAGTCTTTTTAGTTACTTAGGCTGCGGCCTGTGAAGGCATCAGGGCCACAGGAGTCATCAAATCTGAAGAAGCAAAACCTCCCTTGAGGAGTGGTCCTGGGGTACCAGAGCAGCCTCAAAGGTATCAAACATGACCTGCCAGAAGGCCTCAACCTGCATTGCAGTGGCAGATGTAGTCAGAAATTCTGACTGAATTCTCCGAAGCTTCGGAATCTGTTGTACTAATGAAGAAAAGCTTGCCATCCGGGAGCAGCACTGTGACTCTGAACTGTCCCAGGAATAGACCGTTTTTTTTAGGAAGAAGAACATTTTGTGTGAGAAGATCTTTCAGGAGGTCATTCCCTCCCAGGAGATTTTTCTGTAGGAGCAGGGGTATGTTTGACTATGTCCCACTGGACCTTGTCAACAAATAACCTGGTCTCACTCTGCCTGATGGCCTTCAGGTAAATCGGGGTCGAAGTAATCTCAGGTGGCAGCATCATGTTCAGATCAAAGACACTGCATGCAGATATCTTGTGGATCTGAAAACTCCATCCAGCACTTTCGGTAGTGCGTCAAACCTGAATCTTTCTTCAGAGAGCTCTGTTGAGGTGCAGAAAATCAGGAACTAATTTCATTGCACCAGTGTTGCCTTTTGTAAGTCAGGGGCGTCATGCCCAGCTGAAGCCAGAAAGTGGCTTTTAGTGGCACTCAAGAGCTACTGCTGGAAAAAGCCTTTACAGGCAGGTCTAATGTCTGAGAAATAGTCTAAAAGGGAGGACGCTGCATTAGATGTATTCGTAAGAATAACTGAAATCCCCGTGCCCGTCACTAGGTGCTGGAAGGAATGAGTCAGGAAAACAATGATATGTGCAGGTTCATCTGGGGGTATCCTGGAATCTGGATTGAATGCTCTGCGTTTAGCAGGCTTTCTAGGCTAGGAGGGCATGAGAAGCAATGTGACTTAAGCCTAAGAGTACTATGTTTGGTGATAATATATCTGTTCTGGCTGTTACTGCTGATTGAGCTGAAAATCAAATGGCTAGCTATGGCTTATGGTGCCACAAAAGGTATCTGTTTTGATGTAGTGCAGAGCATATTCTGCTTGGTGTCCAAACAGTACTTCTGCACTTCTCATCTTTGGGAAAGATCTTCTTCACTACCCAAGCAAGAGAGAACAACTGCAACAGATAGCTGCTCAGAGCAAATGTTTTTCACACCCATTCTCATTGCGGTTCGGTTAAGAGATCCAAGCAGGGAGCAATGCTCGACCACTCTGAAGTTACCTCCACACTCAGATGATGTGAGTTGCAGAGGATGATGTGTGGGACTGGGAGTGGCCTGTCCCTAACACTAGAGATGCACTCTAGTGTAGGAGTATTGTCAAGGGGAAACATCCTGAACAACTAGGTCTAAACCACTACTTGCCTGAACCACTACTGCTAAACAACTAAAAAGTCTCTACAACTAAGTACTGAACAACTACTGTCTGAACAACTACTGTGTCTGAATAACAATTGCCTGAACAACTAATTTTAAGGTAAGGTTTTCCTTTTGGTTTTTATGGTTTATTAGTTGTTTAGAATATATATATATATTAGTTGTTCAGGCAATTGTTATTCAGACACAGTAGTTGTTCAGACAGTAGTTGTTCAGTACTTAGTTGTAGAGACTTTTTAGTTGTTTAGCAGTAGTGGTTTAGGCTATAGTTGTTTAGGACCTAGTTGTTCTGTCACATATTCATTGTCAAGTGCCTTTCATTGATTTCATGCATGGTGATGGGGAAATCAAACCTATTGAATGGCCTATAAAACAAGGAGTGGAATTTGGTCATATCATTGGGTGAGGAATCAATGGAAGGAGGTTTGGAAACTGTTTGCCCACTCGTCACCTGAGGCAACATCTACAGTTCACCATGACACCCTAATACAAAGACTCTACGAAGCCGGCATAGCAAACTGCCCTTGAATGGATCACATCCTACCTTCAAAAGAGAACAAATGTCATTAATACTCCCCTTTCTCATCCAAACAGTACGTGACAAAAGCAGGCATCCTTCTAGGCTCTACCATGTAACCCATGCTTTTCAACATCTACATGAAGTCATTACCGGCAACGATCAATAAATTGCAGCTCACATGCTACAATTACGCAGATGACACACAAATACTCCTTTAACTTAAAATCCTCAAAGACATTGGAAACATTTGCCTCAGAGGTGTTTATCAGTTTCCCTATACTAATCCACTACTGATGCTTTTAGGTTCCGGAGTAGTCTGCTACTTGCCAAAAAGCATTTCAATGCCTCGTCAGGAGTAGTAAGTGATATATCAATAGAATTGCAATCTATCCCCTCTTTAGCCATCTGGCAACTTGTTATCCTCTGCGTCTGCCTGCAGGGGGCCACTGGTGGCAGAAGCGCAGGTTGGGGCATCTGTGGGGATGCTGGCTGTTGGCTGAGGGGATGGTGAGATACCTGGAAACCTGACTTAAACCCTAGCAACATATTTTGTAAGTGTCTGACGAGGTCCAATGGAACTTGAAGCATCGCTGCTGTTTGGTATGGAGGTCTGCTGCCTCAATGAGGATTACAGCTCTGTTTGTATTTCAGATTGTCATAATGCCAAAGGCTGTCCTTTCCATCTTGGAGGTAGGGTTGAAACACATCTCCTGCCTCCCTGTGCTCTTGGGTCATTTTGAGGATCCTGATCAGTGTTGTTCATTATAGTCTTTATTTGCATTTTATGTTTTATACATGACATGGGTATGGTATTTGAAAGAAGACAATGTAAGAGTAGGGAAAAAATAATAGATGTCATTTTAAAGTCAGTGCTTTATAGCAACTGTTCAGTTGTTAGTCGTCTTTGAGACAAAATCTCTCATAACTAATTTCTGACCTACGTTGTAGAAGACAGAAGTACAATCTGCAGCACATGATTAACATAAACCATTAAATTGAAGAACGGAGAAGGTGAGGGAGGAAAATTAGGGGGATGAGGGAAAGGGGATTCTAGGTTCCCTGATAAATCTACTGGACTTATTTCCTCCATTGTGGAAGAACTAAGCTGCTATTATGGGGTGAAACCTCAAGTCAATCAATCAATCAATCAATCAATCATAGCATTTGTAAAGCACAGCACTATCACCCCTAAGAGTATCTGAGTGCTGAGAGAACCGTGTCTCAGTCAAAAAAGCCACATCTTGAGTCTCCTTCCGAAGTCTTACAGGGAGGGAGCTAATCGGAGGTGGAGGGACAGGCTATTCCGGGTCTTGGCTGCTGTGTAGGAGAAGGAGCGGCCTCCACTGCGGCTGCGATGGATGCAGGGGTATGGCGCGTTGGGGGGACGGGGTCAGGGGAGGTGTGCCAGGTTTCGTGAGGTTAAGCATAGTTGTCTTGCTGGGACACAGAAGCTCAGTCGATGGTTGGTGTAGGATGGCCCTAGGTTGTGGAGAGCCTTGTATGCAAGTGTGAGCCTACTGAATTGGCATTTCTTCTGGATGGGGAGCCAGTGCAATCTATTCAGTAATAATTGAAAAAAGGGGGTTGACGTAGCTGGGGGGCCTGAGAAGACCATCAGACATTTGAGTGTTGAGTCCCAGATCGCTGTGATGAAGCATTCAGGTCCAATCAGCTACAGGGAGAGAGGTTTTTGACTTCTAATGGGAGGTGATAGTGCATTTGTTTCTCTAGGAGGAGAGCAAAGTTGGACTGTTTTGTGGCTGAGCGGTCGGTCCTTCTTGGACTGCTTGTAAATTCCTAGGTCTATTGAAGGCCAATCCAGAGAAATAGGGTAGGCGGTGATGGAGGATAGCAAGGTTGTTATATAGGTCCAATGAACATGTTCGCAATCGAGGAGAGGAGCAGAGCTTGTGCATGAAATCTGCTGAGTCTGTATCACAGTGACAACAATAGAAGGCTCCCTGACGAAGGCAGGGGAAAGTAAGCTCTATGCAGTATAAAGTATAGGATGTGTTTCATTTTTTGTAGGAAAGTGACTCTTTCTGATATTGTTACCCATCTTTTTTCCCCTGTATCTGGTGTAATTTTGACTGAAAGTGCACTGGGTGCCTGCTAACCAGGTTCCCAGCTAAATTTGGTGGCTTTTGGATCAAGCAAGTTAGTTATGCTGGACGGGAGAATTCTGTACCGAATGAATATGTTTCCTTTGCAGATCTTTTTTGACTAAGTTTAGCGTCTTTTGGAGCAAGTAAGTTAGTTACACTGGGCGGGAGAATTCTGTTTGCGAATAAATAGGTTTCCTTTGCAGATCTTTCCTGACACACTGTTTTTCTGGTCCAGATTGATCGTGTAATTCAGGGTACTTTGCACAGATTAAATATTCCTAGTGTCTGTGACCCACCTGTTGCTCTTTTCAAGGAACTGTACTCCCGCTAGCCTGTGCATTTTGTATGGTATTACCCTTGTACTCAGTCATTGAATAGATCAGATTTGTTTTTTGCATCAGCACTGCATTCTTGCTTTCTTGTCCTGATGATGATCCTTGAATAAATAAGGGTCAAAACGTTGACTACTGATTCAGCGAAATGGGGCTTCATTTGTCAAATTATCATGTGTGAATTACAAAGTTGCCCATTTTGCTCCACATGTATTTAAATTCTACCTAACAACGTCGGCCCATCTGCTGTTTTGACTGTATGCATATAATTGTCCTTTACATGTATTTTTAGTGTTACACGTGCGCCATTGACAAGCTCTATATGCACAAGCATTTCATGTTCATTTGCACTTTTCGTTTATGAGAATTGTGATTGCTGCTTATGGCTTTTATTGCCATCTTTAAAAACAATATAGATATTGATTTGCAAATGCATACTTCAATGTGGTAGCCTTCTTTTTTGAGGTCTTACAAAATTGGATTATGAATTACCCCTGTTGAGACATTGTTGCAGATACTTACCTACACCCGGGTCTCGACTGGGTTTCTCTTGGGTATCCCCTGTGGAAGGTTCCCATATTATGGACACAGGCACACAGGAAAACATGCCTTTAGAAGACACACTGAGGGCCGTATTTATACTCCGTTTGCGCCGAATTTGCGTCGTTTTTTTCGACGCAAATTCGACGCTAAACTAACGCCAACTAACGCCATATTTATACTATGGCGTTAGAGGCGTATAGCGCCAAAGTTCCCGGAATGTGCGTCATTTTTTAGCGTGAACCCCTTCCTTGCGTTAATGATATGCAAGGGAGGCGTTCCCGTCTAAAAAATGACTCCCAGGCCTTTACGTGGTATTTATACTCCCGGGCAAAAGAGACGCCCGGGAGTGGGCGTGGCTAAAAACGGCGCATTTGCGCCGCTTTTTAACGCCTGGGTCAGGCATGGCGTTAAGGGACAAGTGGGCTCAAAATGAGCCCAGAGTGCCCTCCCCTGCCCCCAGGGACCCCCCCTGCCACCCTTGCCCACCCCAGGAGGACACCCAAGGCTGGAGGGACCCACCCCAGGGACATTCAGGTAAGTTCAGGTAAGTATTATTTTTATTTTTTTAAATAATTTTTTTTGGCATAGGGGGGCCTGATTTGTGCCCCCCTACATGCCACTATGCCCAATGACCATGCCCAGGGGACAGAAGTCCCCTGGGCATGGCCATTGGGCAAGGGGGCATGACTCCTATCTTTACAATGATAGGAGTCATGTTGATGGGGGATGGGCGTCGTTAAAAAATGGCGCAAGTCGGGTTAAGACGATTTTTTTGCCTCAACCTGACTTGCCCCATTTTAAGACGCCCTAACGTCATTTTTGCCCAACGCCGGCGCTGCCTGGTCTACGTGGTTTTTTTCCACGCACACCAGGCAGCGCCGGTCTGCTTGCGCCGGCTAACGCCATTCCATAAATACGGCGCCCGCATGGCGCTTCAGAATGGCGTTAGACGGCGCAAAAATTTTTGACGCTAAACTGCGTTAGCGCAGTTTAGCGTCAAAAAGTATAAATATGGGCCTGAATGTGCTCCACAAAAATGTGACACACTTTCGGTGAGTTTTCTAAAGGTAGCCCTCTGGAGGTGAGTAAGTGGGTTCCATGGATTGCGACATCCCCTTGCAGGCAGGTGCAGCCACTCACTGCACCCACCTGCAAGGGGATCCCTCCCCCCTTTTGAACGTTAATCTGGGTTGCCTCAGGCACTGAACCACAGAGCAGCTTTTAAACAGCTATCCATATTTCACTTGAATGCACTGCCCCAAGATCAGCGTGAGTTTGTGACAGCCTCAGGGGAAAGGTATTTGAAAGGTGCACCATGGTACAAACAGTGAAAGTGTGCTGTATTTATAATACGGCCACAGGACTCAGCGGACAAAATGGCCCTCCAATCCAACATGGCTATCAAGAAAATAGTGTTCCATGAAAATTTGCACCAACACTCATTTCGCAGCTTTGCAGATATCCAGAACTGGCATCTTGCTTGCCAATGATGACATAGTGGTCTTCAGGGGATTACTTGTTGGCCAGCACATAGCAGGTTTGAATGCTGAGTACTATCCAACTTGATAATGTCCTTTTTAACACCGCCTCCCCTTTCTCTGTTCCAGCCACTCCTATGAAGACCTTGTCACCAACATAGAAACCCCTTGTGCAGTCAATGTAAAAGCTTAATGCCCTTTAGAGTTAAGCCAGTGGATGGAGGTCCAGTGTAGGCCTGAGGCATCCGTACTTCTTTAGTAATCTGAAGAAGCCCAAATAACACCCTTCTCATCTTTTTAATGCCAGCACTCTCTCAGTGGTGTTGTTGGCCATTAGGACATTGCTTCTGGCGTCACGATTGTGGAACAGTCCACTGACAGTTGCTCTTAAGTGGAGGGGAAACAAGCCAGAGAAGACATGAAAGGCAGGATGTAGCACCTTTGAATGAATATCTGTCCAACATGATGGTCCTCCAGCCGGGAAGTAAATGTTGCATCCTGCCTCCTAACTGCTGAGCATGAGATTGTGATGGTAAATTAAAACAGAGGGGAAGAGGAAGGTGAAAGTTGGCCCTGCTGGTGTAAACAGCTGCAGCCATAACCTCTGCCCCCAAAGGGCCTGCTGCTGCTACACAGGACGTGAAGGCTGACACTGTCTCTAGCTTAGCTCCCTGGAATAATCCCTTAACTTTCACTATTGTTGGTGGAACTGGTTGGCAAAAGACAAGAGCCCCAGGGTTCCTGTGTGACTCGACTGTCCTTAAATTAATTTGGTGCTGAATGAGGATTCTGCCCAAACAGTAAAGTGCTGTGAAAGAGCATATCCATAAGGGATGCCTGGAAGCTACCTGAAAATCCGGTTCATCACATTCAGGCATCTCTAACCTCGTGTCAATAGTTTTGCCTATATAGTCCGTGGACGCCACACCAGCACATAAAATATACATTGTTGTATCATGCCCATAATTTACAGTTTGAGTAAGCGAAGCACTGAGGGGACAGCAGGCAAGATATTGCTGGCCATGTGCCATAAAGCATGTGTGTACCTGCCCAGATGGCATACCACACTCAAGGAATTTAAGGCCAAACTGGCTAAAGAGAACAATCTCTTTTTGAAGTCGTCAGTATGTTTCAACTCTATCCAGATGATTAGTTACAAAAGCATTCTAAGTTACTTTAATGGTTGAAGCCGGTACTGCCAGACATTCATGCATAAGGTGCCGTGTCAGAAATCAGGGTCACTGGGGACGAGCCTATGTCACCTATTTACTGGTCAATGGACTGAAGAGCCCGAACATTGCTTGGACCAAGTGGCCATTAGAATGTTCGTAGAAGGCTTGTTGAATGGCAATGGCGACTTAGAAGAATTTAGACCTGTTTGAAAGATCTCAGCAAGCTTGCCTTGGTTTCATGAGTAAGCAAATGTAAATCAAGCACTTCTGCTACCCTCAATCGTAACAAAAGAGGTACTTCCATTAATTCCAGGTGGCAAGCCTTGCTCAGTCACTGGGGATGTATCTAGCAAGCTACCATTTTCTAAATCCATGTATAGCCCATTGTCAGTAAAGTGAGAGGAAGCAGGTTGTCCACCTCCTTATCATCATCAGCATAATGGGAACATTTTGCATAGCATTAACCAGGTCAGAGTCAGCTACAAAAAGAGCCTACACCCTCTGATATTACTGGTGTTAAGGCCGATGTCAAGCATAAGAGTGTGGCTGTAAATTAACTGGTTGTACCTTTACCATTTCATAGTGCAACTTAGGACTGGAGTGAGCCAACACTGGAACTTTCAGAGGCCCTGGGACCAGAAAGAAAGCATGAACTGGCATTGGAACTGGCCCAGGCATGGTCCTGCTGGGTCAGATCACACCAAAGGGAGCCCCGCCAGCGAAAATCTGTGCCGGAGATAGCCAGAAGTGTCTGAGAAAGCTGCACTATGGTATCTTTGACATCTGCAATTTGCTACAGGGTCGATGATACCTGGGGAATTCAGTGCATGCTGTGATCACCTGTCTGAATGGGCCAGAATCTGAAGACTCTTGGAATAGCTCCGTTTGAATTACACCTTTTAAGCCGATTTTGAGCAGCGGAATTGGGTCAAGTCCTGCTTGGCCTTCTTGCACTTCTAGTGCATCTTCTATGTGGGAACGGTACTTTGCGGAGGACCAACAAGATAACAAAATCGCTAACGGCCCATTGCATGGAGCAGGATCTATTTTTCAACTGCGATTTATGTTTGGCTATATAGTTTCTCCTCCCAAATCGCCTTCGGATGCATGGGTCTGCATTTATTGCATTACTTCTAGCTGTAACTGTAGTCCAAGCAGCAAAGGCGCATGTCATGCAGGTCAGTGAGCAAGATCTGCTTCCTGCATTCATGGTACAACTTGAATTCTGTTGTTTTCAGAGGAGAGCTCATCCTTGGTACAATGAACCTATTTCTTCAAGCTGTAGAAAAACCAACAGATCTGGATTCATGTTGAAGTGTGCGGAAAGAAGGAGTTGCTGAGCAAGTTACTTACCTTTAGTAATGTCTTAACGGGTAACAACATTTTCTAGTTGCAGATTCCTTACCTTATAATTTCTCCCACACATCAGTCTGGATCCGGAGATTTTTCTCGATCAGTACTCTTGCATACCGTTAGGTGGCGTCAATCGGTTTCACATCCGTCGTGAGCATCGTGCAAGCCGGACAGGATGCCTCAGAAACTAGATAGGCGCTGCCCCGGTGCGCTGATGTCAGTTTCTTTTCACGACTTTCCATGGCAAAAGTGAACAGCCATGAAAAACACTGCTTCAAAATAAGAAGGGCAGGGGGAATGGTCTAGTCCAGTGTACAGTCTGCTCATCGGACCGGTGCTGCAATTTCCGACCGGCCACACAAGAGGGATCTTTGCCAGAGATCTTCTGTACAATACCATTTATTTGAGTGCACAGGTATAGTAACCCTATAGATGAAGGAAAAAAGAGAACCTGGAAAGTGGGTTAAAATGTAACTCCAGCAAAGAGCTGCCTTATGGGGCCCGTCGGATATTTCAGGGCCAGTCCGATGAGAAGCAGGACCCAAGGATGAAGCATGGCATGCAACTGGCCATTGGTTACTGCCCTCTGACCCATGTAAACACCCCTAAATCTAATATATATGGACACCACTGATCCTTGATCTTCAGATTCCTGGTGACCTCAAGACGAAAGACTGAAGAGCTGACCCCAGCAGTGAAGGCTCCAGGCGACAACAGACTTGGCCCCAGCACTACTGGCTTGTCTGCAGCTTCAAGTCTCCTACTACAAAAATGCATCACATCCTCTAGGATCAGCGACCGCTACCAACCCCCAGAGGTCTGCCTGCCCAGCAGAGGTCCAAGAACTCCTGAAGACAGTGGCCCTGTCCAAAAGAAACATCCAAGAAGGACTCCAGAACAGTCCCAGATCCGCAAGCCCAGTCCACTCAGCACCCGATGCCCACTGCCCGTGTCCAGGTGATCCACAGGTCCATAGGCGGTCACCAGGCAATTTCGACCACAAGTCCACCTGGGTTGACCCTTCCTGGCCAACACAACACTGCCTGCCACCTAAATCCAGAGGACCACCCTGACTGAGACCAGATCCGACGAAGATTCCCGATGCTCAAAGGTACCCCTGCACCCACATTCCCTTGACCTTGAGGAATCTGACCGATGATCCAGCAACGTCAAGCGGGTGCCTCTCCTATCTGTTCAGACTTTGGGGGTCATTCTGACCTCGGCGGCAAAAGGCGCCTACCGCCGGTCAGAAATCCTCCATAATTCCGCTGCGGTCGCGGTAATCCGCCACGGTCATTGTGACCCGCAGCAGCCAAACCTCCGAAAATCCGACAGCCACAACAGACCGCCAGACCAGCGGTCGGCGGAAAAGTGGAGGTGACCTAACCTCCACCGTCACGCCAACAGAAATACGCCCATGCCATTACGACCCACGAATCCACGCGGCGGTCTTTCAAACGCGGTTTTCCATTGGCGGTACACCCCGCCGCGGTCAGAATACACACAAACGAACAAAACTCAGCCACATTGGACGATTTGAATTCCACACACCTGATACACATACACACACCACTCCCACACACACAATACAATATAAAACACACACCCACATCACCCACAAACCCCTTCGACCAAAATCCAAAAAGAAGCACTGAGAGACACAGCAGCGATCACAGAACACCATCACACAGAGGCACACTACACCATCACCCACACAATATCCACACACAAAACAACACACACCACCACACTCAACACACTTAACTACACATACTCCACCCCACACATCATACACACCACTCCATGGCACCCCAAAGACACCCCCGCTTCTCAGACGAAGAACTCAGGGTCATGGTGGAGGAAATAGTTCGGGTAGAGCCCCAGCTCTTCGGCACACAGGTCCAATACACCAGCATTGCCCGGAGGACGGAGCTATGGCAGAGGATTGTCGACAGGGTCAACGCTGTGGGACAGCACCCCAGAAATCGGGAAGACATCAGGAAGCGATGGAACGACCTACGGGGGAAGGTGCGTTCCATGGTATCCAGGCACAACATCGCCGTGCAGAAGACTGGCGGAGGACCCCCACCTCAACCCCCACAATTTACAACATGGGAGGAGGAAGTCTTGAACATCCTGCATCTTGACGGCCTCGCAGGAGTCGGCGGAGGAATGGATTCTGGTAAGTTGAAGCTTCAATACTGCTTCCCCCCCACCTGCATGCCAAATCATACCCCAACCCTCACCCCCATCCTCGAACCCCACCCTCACCCCCACCCCCATCCTCACACCCACCCTCACCCCCACCACCATCCTCACCCCAACCCTCACCCCCACCACCATCCTCACCCCCACCCCCAGCACACCTATTCCCTGCCAATGTCTCACCATCACAACCCACACATCCCAAAACCTAGGCCTGCATGCGTCCACTAAGCATGGACACCCATCACCAAAGCATGCCCAATGCATATACACATCCCCCCCACAAGCCACCCTCACCAAAGCCCCCACACACGAATGCCAGCACTTGGGGACACGGGAACCCACAGATACACCCATATGGCACACATTGAAACTATAACCATACCTCTATACCCCTGCAGGACCCGACCGCCAACACACCACCACGGAGGGCCCAGAATTCTCCACACCCCCCACCCAAGAGGCCGTCAGCGATGACAGCAGCTCTGTCGACCTGGACACTGATGACCAGCCCGGACCATCGGGGACCTCTGGACAGTCGGTTCCCCTCAGACAGCCACAGGCCACTACAGACCCAAACCCCTCTGGGAACACCAGCACAGCTCCCACCCAGCGGGCCCATGCCTCTGTCTCCAGGGCGCGTCAATCTGCGGTGTGTCTACCACTACAGGGCACCCAGGATAACCCACCACCCCAACAACAACAGGGACCTGGGGGCAGTGGTAGTGGGCACACCGGCCAGGGGGCAGAGGCCCAGGGAAACAGGGCAACTCGGAGGGCAGCTGTGCAACAGGGGGGGGACGGGCCCAGGGAACCCACTCTCCACGAGGCCCTCACCACCATCATGGGAGCATACAACCGCTCCCAGGAGACGATGGCGACGGTACTGGCCAGGTTCCAGGAGATCCAGGTACTGCAGGAGGAACACTATCGGGGGTACAGGGAGGACATCAGAGCCCTCACCATGGTAGGGCTGCTGCAGGAACTCATCAACACCAGGACGGACACTCAACAACAACAAAGGGCCCCTGCCACTAGCCTGGACCAAGAACAGCCAACCACCTCCGCCGGCGCTAGTGGACAGGAGGCCCCCGCACAACAGCAGCCCACCAGACCCCCACCTCCTGCAGGAGAAGAACCACCCCGCAAGAGGGCCCTGAGATCTCGCAAGAAGACAGAGTAGGATGTCAAGACCCCCGCCAGCAAAGGATACCACCTGATGTCATCCCACTGTCCCACATTGTCACCCTGTCCATCCTTGAACTGCCCATGCTCCATCTCTCCACAGGCCTATGGACAATGCACCTGTGTGACTGTTACTCTGGACTCTGCCATGGACATTCCTTCACCATAGCCCCCACCCACTTGAAACCACCCATCCCATTTTGAGCACTGAAATAAACACCTATTTTGCACAAAACTATCTGGAGTCTGGCTGTGATTTCAAAATATTGTAATTGACATGACAGTGCAAATATGTCCTTGTACATAGTGAAGTCAACAAACAGCTGCCACAAAGCTGTAGTCCATGGGGAAACGAAGCACAGGACTCGTAGTGGGGACCCCAGATCTGAAATAGGGAGGGAAAAGCCACAACTCAGTCATCATACACTGGGGCAAATAGACAGGCAGCAGAGATGCAGGAGAGTAGTTTACATTTACTAAATTATGTTTGAATTTTTACCTGTGTCCTATTGGAAGTACTGTTCAATGATTCTGTCCCTGTTGTCTGTTTCATCCCCGTCGTCTTCCTCCTCTTCACTCTCCACAGGTTCCACAGCTGCCACAACACCACCGTCTCGACCATTCTCCTGCAGGAAAGGCACCTGGCGGCGCAAAGCCAGGTTGTGAAGCATGCAGCAGGCCACGATGATGTGACACACCTTCTTAGGTGAGTACATTAGGGATCCACCTGTCATATGCAGGCACCGAAACCTGGCCTTTAGGAGGCCAAAGGTGCGTTCGATCACCCTCCCATGGGCCTCATTGTACCGTTCCTCTGCCCTGGTCCGGGGATTCCTTACTGGGGTCAGTAGCCACGACAGGTTGGGGTACCCAGAGTCCCCCAATAGCCATACACGGTGTCTCTCTAGCTGTTCCATCACGTAAGGGATGCTGCTATTCCTTAGGATGTAGGCGTCATGCACTGACCCAGGGAATTTGGCATTTACATGCGAGATGTACTGGTTAGCCAAACACACCACCTGGATGTTCATGGAATGGTAACTTTTTCTGTTCCTGTACACCTGCTCCCTGTCTCTTGGGGGAACCAAAGCCACATGGGTCCCATCAATGGCACCAATGACGTTGGGAATATGTCCAAGGGCATAGAAATCACCCTTCACTGTAGCCAATTCGCCCACCTCAGGGAAAAGGATGTAGCTCCTCATGTATTTCATCAGGGCAGACAACACTCTGGATAACACCTTCGAAAACATGGGCTGAGACATCCCAGAAGCAATTCCCACTGTTGTCTGAAATGACCCACTTGCCAAGAAATGGAGTACTGACAGGACCTGCACCAGAGGGGGAATCCCTGTCGGTTGGCGGATGGGGGACATCAGGTCGGGCTCCAGCTGGGCACACAGTTCATGTATAGTGGCACGGTCGAGCCGGTAGGTCAGGATAATGTGGCGTGCTTCCATTGTCGACAGGTCCACCAGCGGCCTGTACACGGGAGGATTCATCCGTCTCCTCGCCAAACCCAGCGGACGGTGCCTAGGAAGGACAACATGGAGCACACAGTCAAGCAACCCACAGGTACGTACTCACAGCTTGCACAGTAAACGATTCTCTATGCAGTGAATGGCGTGTATGAGTGGCTATGCAAGGCCTAGGCCTGTGTGACGCAGTTGAAATTGAGCCATGTGGACCCTCGAAATGGCGGCTGCCTGACCTGTGAAGTGTGACAATGGGATGTGAGGTCAATGCGCTGGCGTGGCACACCGCGGCGGTCGTCGGTCGAAGACCGCGGCGCAAATCCGCATTGGTTAACATTGAAGCCTATCGGTTTCAGGAGCCAATGGCGAAGGGCGCCGGCGGTGGCGGTACGCACCGCCGCGGTACGCACCGCCGCGGGCGTGACCGCCATTTTCTATCTACTTATTCACTCGCGACTTGAACTTTCACAGGAGAGGACCTATACTGCAAGTGTTGCTGTGACCTCGGTCTGGAAGGGACAATGGCTGCTGCGCCTGGGGAAAGGGCCCCTGCCTTCACTGGAGAAGAGTTGGAGAAACTTGTGGATGGGGTCCTCCCCCAGTATGCGCTACTCTACGGTCCTCCAGACCAACAAGTGAGTTTAATTCAATATGGATTTGGGGCCACTGGCTGGCTTGGGGGCCTGGCGGGGGGCCTGGCGGGGATGGGGGGCATGTTGGGCCTGGCGGGGGGCATGGCGGGGGGCCTGGCGGGGATGGGGGGCATGTTGGGCCTGGCGGAGGGCATGGCGGGGGGCCTGGCGGGGGGCATGGCGGGGATGGGGGGCATGTTGGGCCTGGCGGGGGGCATGGCGGGGGGCCTGGCGGGGGGCATGGCGGGGATGGGGGGCATGTTGGGCCTGGCGGGGGGCATGGCGGGGGGCCTGGCGGGGATGGGGGGCATGTTGGGCCTGGCGGGGGGCATGGCGGGGGGCCTGGCGGGGGGCATGGCGGGGATGGGGGGCATGTTGGGCCTGGCGGGGGGCATGGCGGGGGGCCTGGCGGGGGGCATGGCGGGGATGGGGGGCATGTTGGGCCTGGCGGGGGGCATGGCGGGGGGCCTGGCGGGGATGGGGGGCATGTTGGGCCTGGCGGGGGCATGGCGGGGGGCCTGGCGGGGGGCCTGGCGGGGATGGGGGGCATGTTGGGCCTGGCGGGGGCATGGCGGGGGCATGGCGGGGGGCATGGCGGGGATGGGGGGCGTTGGGCCACTGGCAACGAAAATGCAGACAAACTTGAACGTGGTATTTCTCCCTCCCTGTACGTGTCACATAGGTCCGCGCCCATGAGAAGATCGGGATTTGGCGTGCCATCGCCAAGGAAGTCCGGACCCTGGGGGTCCACAATCGACGGGGCACCCACTGCCGCAAGAGGTGGGAGGACATCCGCCGCGGGACCAAGAAGACCGCCGAGTCTCTGCTAGGGATGGCCTCCCAACGTAGGCGGGGTGCCTGCCGTCAACTGACCCCCCTGATGTTCCGGATCCTGGCGGTGGCCTACCCTGATTTGGATGGGCGCGTGAGGGCAGCACAGCAGACACAAGGGGGTGAGTACAAGCATAATCTACTCTGTTGTCGCGCAGTGGAGGTGTCTGGGTGGGGGAGGAGGGCTGTGGGTCCCCCTAGGCCAGGGCGATATCTGTAGGCTGGGCACCCCCGTAAGCCCCTGTGTCCCCAGCCACCACCCTCAGTAGTGTGCCAGTACAGCCATCCCTGGGCCGTGTCATCCATGGGTGCAGTTGTCAACTCTAGGCGTGTAGGGCATGTTCCACGGAATGCGTAGCGGACCCCAAGTGCGCAACTTAGTGCAGGGGGCATCTGTGTCTGTCATGTCCGCTAACTGTACCGGTGATCCATGTACTCAAAATCTCTTTATTTCTCTCTCCCCCCCCCTTTTTGTTTGTCTTTCTGTGCTTGTGTGCATCAGCATCATCAGGCGGAGGAGAAGTGGCATCGGGGCAGGAGGGAGCTGCATCTCACATGGCCCAGGAGGGCCATGCCACAGAGTCTGACTGGACCAGTGAGACGGAGGGCGAGGGGAGCTCCACAACGGGGACGACTGGACCCTGCAGCGACACGGACACGTCCTCGGAAGGGAGCTCCCTTGCGGGGGGGGCAACATCCGTGCCCCCCGCCATTACAGGTACAGCCGCCACCCAGCGCACCATCTCCGCCCTCCCAGCAGCCCCTCAGCATTCGCCCCGTGCCCGCTCTGCCAGGAAGCCGGGCATCTCCTTCGCCGAAGGCACCTCAGGCCCTGCCCCTGTTACCCCCGCTGCCCTCAGTGAGGAGGTCATTGACCTCCTCCGAACGCTCATTGTTGGGCAGACTACCCTTTTGAATGCCATCCAGGGGGTGGGGAGGGAGGTTCATCGCAGCAATGCGTACCTGGAGGGCATTCATTCGGGTCAGGCTGCCCATCAGCGATCGTTCCAGGCTCTGGCCTCAGCACTGACGGCAGCCATTGTCCCTGTCTCCTGCCTCCCTCTACTAACTCCCTCCTCCCAGTCTCCTGTTCCTCTGCCTGTCCCACCCACACCATCAGACCAGCCTGCACACACCTCAACACCCAAGAGCAGCTCATCCAAACATAAGCACCACAGATCACGCAGACATTCACACAAGCAACATTCCGATGCAGACATGCCAACAGTCACTACCACCTCTGTGACCCCCCACCTCCTCGTCTCCCTCCTCCCTCCCTGTGATGTCTACACTCACACCTTCATTCACCTCACCATCAGCCAGTGTTTCCATCACCAGCACACCCTCCAGTACAGTCCGCACACGTGCAGTCACCACCCCCACTGCCATTTACACGTCCCCTGTGTCCTCTCCCACTGTGTCTGTCACCCCCTCTTCCACACCACACAAACGCAGCCACCCACCCACCCAACAGCCATCCACCTCACGACAGCCTCCCGCTCCTGCACCTGCACCCAAAGACAGCCTACAACCACATCCTCTCCCTCCACTCCCATACCCACTGTACCTACCACTCTCCATTGTCCCAAGAAAATCTATCTCTCTACTGCTACCTTCTTTCCTGACCCTGAGCCCCCCCCCTCCTTCTCGTCGGGGTAAGAAGAGCACCTCAGCCACCACCAGCCCTGCAGCCCCCTTGACAAGGGTGCAGGGGTATTGGAGCCCACCAGCCCGCAGGTCTGGATCTTCGCCCAGCAGCAAGGGGACAGCCAGCCCACCCCCTGGGAAGAGGAGCAGAAGGCGGAAGGGCCGCCGCAGGAGCCCGGGTTCTATATCCCCCCAGGACACTAGCCAGCCACCGTCAACAGCCACAGCTCCAAAGGGAGGAAAGGGCCACAGACTCCCGACTAAGGAGGGCAAGGGCAGCAAGGCGGAGAAGTCAGGCAGCAGGCCTGCTGCCCATGGAGGACCCGTCACAGCTGCCCAGGAGGAGCCCACAACCCCCATAGCCGCTGCCCAGGGAGGAACTGTCCCAGCTGCCCAGGGAGAGCCCACCACCCCCATAGCTGCTGCCCAGGGAGGAACCGTCCCAGCTGCCCAGGGAGAGCCCACCACCCCCATAGCCGCTGCCCAGGGAGGACCTAGCCCAGCTGGCCAGGAGGGCCCCACCACCCACAGCCCAGGTGGGCATTGAAGGAGCACCATCCCCGCTGCCCAGGAGGGCACCACCAGGCAATGAGCAGTTGGCCATTGAATGGCCGCCGTCTCCAGCACCGCTCCGCTGGGGACTGCCGTCTCAAGAACCGCTGAACTGGGCCCTTCAAGGCAAGAGCCGCTGAACTGGGCCCTTCAAGGCAAGAGCTGCTGAACTGGGCCCTTCAAGCCAAGAACCGCTGAACTGGGCCCTTCAAGCCAAGAACCGCTGAACTGGGCCCTTCAAGGCAAGAACCGCTGAACTGGGCCCCGCCGTCTCCAGCACCGCTCCGCTGGGGACCGCCGTCTCAAGAACCGCTGAACTGGGCCCTTCAAGGCAAGAACCGCTGAACTGGGCCCTTCAAGGCAAGAACCGCTGAACTGGGCCCCGCCGTCTCCAGCACCGCTCCGCTGGGGACCGCCGTCTCAAGAACCGCTGAACTGGGCCCTTCAAGCCAAGAACCGCTGAACTGGGCCCTTCAAGGCAAGAACCGCTGAACTGGGCCCTTCAAGCCAAGAACCACTGAACTGGGCCCCGCCGTCTCCAGCACCGCTCCGCTGGGGACCGCCGTCTCAAGAACCGCTGAACTGGGCCCTTCAAGGCAAGAACCGCTGAACTGGGCCCTTCAAGGCAAGAACTGCTGAACTGGGCCCCGCCATCTCCAGCACCGCTCCGCTGGGGACCGCCGTCTCAGGAACCGCTGAACTGGGCCCTTCAAGCCAAGAACCGCTGAACTGGGCCCTTCAAGCCAAGAACCGCTGAACTGGGCCCTTCAAGGCAAGAACCGCTGAACTGGGCCCCGCCGTCTCCAGCACCGCTCCGCTGGGGACCGCCGTCTCAAGAACCGCTGAACTGGGCCCTTCAAGCCAAGAACCGCTGAACTGGGCCCTTCAAGGCAAGAACTGCTGAACTGGGCCCCGCCGTCTCCAGCACCGCTCCGCTGGGGACCGCCGTCTCAAGAACCGCAGAACTGGGCCCTTCAAGGCAAGAACCGCTGAACTGGGCCCTTCAAGCCAAGAACCGCTGGCCCTTTGGCAGACGTGGCAGGGCAGGATCTGTCTCGGGCAGGGCTGCAGGATGTCCTCTGGCCAACATGCCTCCTCCAGTGGCAGTGGAGTCTGTTATGGACTGTTTGGACTGTGGCTTTGCACTCCCCAGGATGGCCCAGTGGGCAGGCCACCCACTGTATGGACTGTACGGACTGTGGCTTTGCACTCCCCAGGATGGCCCAGTGGGCAGGCCACCCACTGTATGGACTGTACGGACTGTGGCTTTGCACTCCCCAGGATGGCCCAGTGGGCAGGCCACCCACTGTATGGACTGTACGGACTGTGGCTTTGCACTCCCCAGGATGGCCCAGTGGGCAGGCCACCCACTGTATGGACTGTACGGACTGTGGCTTTGCACTCCCCAGGATGGGCCAGTGGTCATGGAGTCCCCTCGTGGATCTGGCGTCGTGTACTCAAGTGGCTGAGGTGCCCCCCCTTCCGTTCCCCCTGAGGTGCCTGTCCTTTTTTCTTTCTGATGCCCCTGCAGTGTTCTCTCCGTGGAGTTCTTGTCGTGGGACTGGGCCTTGCCCCTTTGCTCAGGACCCCTGTGGTCCACGGACAGTGGTTGGACTACATATAGTAGATGTATATATTTTGTACATAGTTTATTTATTTATTAGGATTACTGCTGTCCATTTTTCAATATATCTGCCCGTTTAAGATCTCTTCTTTTGGTCTTTGCATTATTTCGGAGGGGGGGGTTTGTGGGTTGTGACAGTGATCTGTGGGAATGCATTGATGTGTGTGTTGTAGTGGGTGTGGGTGGGTGGGTGTGTGCCGGTAATCTTTTCCCTCCCCTGTGTCGTAGGTGCAGTACTCACTGATGTCTTCCGCGCCGCCGGGCTTGCTCCTGGTACAGGAGTAGGTATAGGAGTGCGGGGATGACCTGTAACTCGGGTTCCATACTGCCGGAATCTCGCGTGGAGTGCGTAGAGGTGAGCGTTTTCCCGTTCGTAGTCTGTTTCCGCCGTGTTTTTATCGGCGGTGCTCCCGCCCTGGAAAAGGTGGCGGATTGGTGGGTCGTGATAGTGTGGGCGGTACATTGTCTGCCGCCTGGCTGTTGGCGGTGACCGCCGCGCTGTTTGTTTGTTCCGCCGTGGCGGTCGGAGTGTTAATGCGGCGGGCTGTGTTGGCGGTTCCCGCCAGGGTCAGAATTGCATATTTTGGACCGCCGGCCTGTTGGCGGGTTGGCCGCAGCTTTATCACCGACCGCCAGGGTCAGAATGAGGGCCTTTGTTTTTTCACACCAAAACCCCTGGACCCAGCCTGCAGCATCTTTTTGACCCCGGGGTTCTCCCATTGAAAAGCATTGGCCACCTGACGCTGGGTTTGTACCCTGCACTCAGCCGCCCCTGTGCTTCTGAGGGTGTTTGTGTGGTGCTGACCTGTGGCACCCCCGGTGCTCATCTAAACCCCCCAGGTCTGTGCCCTGAAGTCATGGGTACTTACCTGCAACCAGTTTTTTTCCAAGTGCTCCCAGTCCTCAAAGGATTCCATTGAAAACCCAACACCAAATCTGAGCTCTGCTCCTGGCTAGCCCTGTGTTGCTGGTGGTGCACTTTTGGGGTCAACTCAAACTTCAACCTGTGGACATCCTAACCCCTGAAGACTGGGATCGTAAGATGAGCACTTACCTGTAAACGGTGCTAACAATGTTCCTCCCAGTGGACTGCATTGGCTCCTATGAGAAATTGCACTGTGTCAACTTTTGAAATTGAAAAGTGTTACTTACTAGTATACTGTTTTATCTGCAAAACCTAAACAAAGTGCATTTGATACATATGCTTGATACCAACATACAACCATACTTACCTGCAAAAAAGATCTTTTAATTATGGAAATAAAGTAACAAAATATATTTTTGCTATATAAAAACATTGGCCTGAAGTTAGTCATCGAGGTTGTGACTCATGTCCTGATTGAGTGTGTACAACTAATGCTTTGCAGTACCCTCTGATGAGCCTAACTGCTCGACCACTCTACCACAAAAGAGAGCATTAGTATTATCTACTTTAGCCTCTGTTAAACCTCTGGGGAACCCCTGGACTATGTGCACACTATTCCTCATTTTCGTATAGTATATAGAGAGCCAGCTTCCTTCTTTGGTGGCAGCAGTGGGATCTACGACTTTGCATTTGCTGGACTACTCAGCCAACATCTGAGCACACAATTAGGTTCCAAAATTGCTACTAGATTCAATTGATTTTTGAATTGACAATTTTTCTAAATTTTTAAAAGTCTCGTTAGGGCCTTGGTTAAGTCCCCTTTAGAATTTATTTTTAAGATTAAAAAGTTACCATAGTTTGGGGTAAGTAGCTAGAAGTAATGTTGTAGTTAGACTCTTGCTCTAGGCAAGACTGCTGGTTTAGGGATGACAGTACTTTTGTTTGTAGGCGACTAGGCTAATCCTACAACTACTCACAACTGTCGGCCCAACCCTCCTGGCTCACAAGCAGTACTTCATTAAAGATTTAACCAGACTCTAAAAGGCATGATTGGAGGACTCTCCGAAAAGCTCAGAAGGAGATTGGATTTCCTGCTTCCTTGACTGATGTTTGCCTACAGGTATGAGCCCCAAAAGGGAGTAGATTTCACTCCATTAGAACTTTTGTTTGGGCACCCTGTAAGGTGACCACTAAGACTTGTTAGAGAAGACTGGGAGAAACCTCTCACAGAACCCAAGCAAGATATTGTGGACTATGTGCTTGCCCTACGTTCAAGAATGGCTGAGTATATGAAGAAAGCCAGCAACTATTTTCAGGCCAGAAGCGGCAAAAGCTCTGGTGTGACCAGAAAGCCACTGTGGTTGAGTTCCAACCAGGGCAGAAAGTTTGGGTGCTGGAGACTGTTGCTCTAAGGGCCCTCCAGCGAAAGTGGTTTGGGCACTATCCCATTCTTGAAAAGGAAGGGGAGGTCACTTACCTAGTGGGCCTAGGCAGTTGCAAAAATGCCAAAAGAATTATTCATGTCAACCACCTAAAGCCAGTCTATGACAGAGCTGATGTGACCATGCTTATGGTTACAGATGAGGGACCGGAGGATGGGAGTGAGCCTCTTCCTGATCTCCTCTCCAGCAACCCACAAGATGGTTCTGTGGATGGTATGGTCTTGTCAGATACCCTCACAATACAACAGCAGGCTGATTGCAGGCAAGTACTCAACCAGTATGCTGAGTTATTCTCCCTGACCCCTGGAAAGACAAACGGGTGTGCCAATGATGTGGACGCTGTAGACGGCTTGCCTGTCAAGAACAAAATTCACAAACAGTCAGACCATGTCAGGGAGAGTATCCAAGCAGAGGTTAAAAAGAAGCTGGATTTGAGTCTCATGGAACCCCCTGAGACTACCTGGGCTAGCCCAGTAGTTTTAGTCCCCAAACCTCACTCCAAAGGAAAGAAAAAGGAAATGAGGTTTTGTGTGGATTACAGGGGACTCAACTATGTTACCAAAACTGATCCACATCCAATCCCAAGAGCTGACGAGCTCACAGACAGACAAGGGGCAGCTAACTATCTGAGTACCTTTGATTTAACATCTGGATACTGGCAGATTGGCCTGACCCCAGGAGCAAAAGAGAGGTCAGCATTTGCTACTCCTAGTGGGCATTATCAGTCCACTGCTATGCCCTTTGGATTTAAGAACGTACCTGCCATATTCCACAGGTTGGTGAACCAGTGTGTGGTTGCCTGGACTCCCTGCACAGTGCGCCTAGCTTTGCACACTACATAGAGATCCAGCCTCCTACATCAGCCCATCAGCCCACAATGGACTCTGGGTCAGAAGTGCTGGGAAACCTTCACTGAACTGGTGGGCCACTTGGACTCAGGCTGTGGGTGTTGCGTGCAGATGTGGTTCCAGGCAGTGGTTCCGCGGTTCCTCAGGCAGACTTCTTTCTTCTTTGGAGATATTTATTTTGGACAGATCCACTGCCCACAGGAGTTCTTGTTCTTTATTGAAGGTAGACAGACCTCCCAAGGCTTTTCAGGTCACTGGGCTGCAGGACAGTCATATTCTGGTTGTAGGTTGCTTTGAAGTCTGCAGACAGGCCAGTAGAGCTGTGGCCAAGTCTGTTGATGTCTTCAGTTGTCTCTGCTGGGTGACTTCTGTTTTGTCCAACTACTCTTAGCTCAACAGGAATCTGATTCTAGTGTTCAGGGGTGCCACCTAAATACTGAATTTAGGGGTATTACAGGGAGTGCCAGGTGATAGCCAATTAGCTACTCACCTTTACGGTGATTACACCCTTCCTATGGCCACTTCCTTTGGGAAGCTGCACAGTCTTAACCCTATTGGCCTAACTCCTTCCATGCAAGATGGAGGAATTTAAAAAGTGGTGTCTACTTCAGCACATCCACCCTAGGGGTGGGATTGGCAAAAAGTAGTAGCTCCTCCTAATTTACCTAATTTTCCCACCTCTCCTGCTGCCAAAAGTGGGGTCAGAATTAGGGAGTCGGCCTCCTCCACCATTTGGAGAGGCCTAGGTCGCATTTCAAAGGCGCCTTTGAAGCTCCCCACCCTGAAATGTCCATCCTGCCTGGGTGAGAAGATCACACCTCTCCCCAGAGCAGGCCTTTGTTCTGAGCCCTTGAGAGCATTGGCTCTCACCTCAGAGGGCAAGAACTTTGTTTAAAATAGGTGCACTGGTTCTTACCAGTCAATGCCCACTCTAAGAGTTGGTACGTTTTACGGGGTCACCTCTAAGGTGCCCTCTGAGTGGATGTATTATTATATCCATCACTGGATTCAGTGAGTGTTGATTAACACGAGTTGTTTGATACCAAACATGCCTATTGCCAGTGAAGCCATCATGTAGCTGAGAAACTTGTAATGACCAGTGTCCAGCACGTACTTAAAATGACTGCAGTGTTCATTTACTTTGTCTGAGAATCGACAGAGACATAGCAGGGGTATTTCTGCTAATGCAGGTATGCCCTCATATGTAATTTAAGGCACCCTGCCTTTAGTGCTGGAAGGCCTGCCAGAGGGGTGACTTACATATATTGCATGCAGTGCGCAGGCTATAGAGCACACAGGCTGTGTGCGATGTCGTTTCTTCCTTTTAGGTCTGTACCAAGACACTCAGTCTACGAAAGCAGCACTGTCTGCATTTAATGAGAGGGTCCCTGAGGATGACACAATGTGTGCTGCAGCTCTCAGGGGCATTCCTTTAGTACCCCATGCCCAAGGTACCTGGGGCACCATTTACTAGGGACTTATAGTGGTAGGTAAAGAGATCTGGCACTGGGGACCTGTTTAACAGGGGTCCAGTGCACTTTCAGTCAAAACTGCACCAGAAACCAGGCAAAAAATTGGGGGTGACCATGTCAAAAGAGGCACTTTCCTACAGTCAATCTTCCCTCTAATGTTGTTCTTCAATTAGTCATTGGGCCTCATTCCTGGACCTCTGCAGTACTACTTTGGATTTAGGCACAGATGGTTCTTTAGGAGGTGCAAAGGAGCATACCGTGACAACTGCACTGTCAAAAGTAATGCCAATCAGGAGAGAAATCGGTGATGGGAAGCCAGCCATCGATGCCAGAGGCATTCCAAGCAGAAAAAAGGGTGCCCCAGGAGGACACACTGTGGTACTCCAAACAGAGCAGAGATGATTGCAGCACAAATAGCAAAATAGTGTGCATGAAGATAGCTAAATCGGCTGCCGGCACTGGGAATTAGTGGAAAGCCTGTTGCAGTGCCAGAGCAGGATCGGTGCCTGGCAGAGGTGCAGGTGACACCACTGGTAGAGGCTCCCAAGGGAGAGAGATCTCTACCAATGCTGTTTCTAAAGACATCTCTGCAGTGGGCAGAGAGTATCAAAGGGACTTACATTTCAAATGAGAGCAACATTTTGGTAATGAGTTACCATGCTTCCTCTTCTTTTTGTTTTTTAAGACTTGGAATAAGGAGAGGATCTGGACTGAGATCTAGACCTAGGGCACAAGTGGGACCAAGCCTGATGTTAAGCAGAGGGCATGGGCCATGAAGAATAAGTTACTTACCTTAGGTAACACCTTATCTGGTAGAGATTATTTAGCCGCAGATTTCTTACATTTGAATTTTCCCCGGGCATCAGACTGTACCCGGAAATTTTTCTTGAGCAGTACCCCTGCATGCTAGTAGGAGAAAGTCTCTATCAGATCAGTTTGTCTTTGTGCTTCCTGATGGCATTGAGATGCATGCTGTGAAAAAGTTCGCAATATTGCGGACCATGCCTCAAACCCAAGCTTCACAATGAAAACTCATGAGGATCAGTAATCAACTAACATGGGACTTACTCTTGGAAATACCTTTTCTGTGAGACTTTAGCTAACAGCGGATTCTGCATCTTAATACCCCCAGATGCTATAGCAGTTCCCTTGCACGTCAGTACATTGTGTTGTGCTGCTCCACATCGGATCCGTCCCGCCCCTATTGGGACGTCAAGGTCACTATAGCGGCACCTGCTCTACACAATGATGTCAGTTTCTTTCTTATCACCAGACGCGCACCAAAAGAAACCAGAATATGCTGGTGCGCAGATCAGTTTGCTTTGTGAACGTGTGGAGGGACGCCCACATCACAGCCTGGAAGAAGTCCAGCACTGGCACACCTGTGTACCAGAAAAAGTTGATTGTTTAACCAGTGGTCTCTGGATCGATATATGAGCTGAGGGCCTTCTAGATTCAAGACTTGGAGCCATTCCTCCTCTTTAGAGGGATGTGGTAGAGTTTAAAATGACAGCAAGGTGATGGATTGCCCTATGTGGAAGGGCATGACTACCTTTAACAAGGAATGCCACTTTCCTCCAGAGGACCGACTTGCTGAGGAAGAAGGATGCATATGGTTGTAGCACAGACAAAGCCTGGTGTACACTCATTCACCGGGCAGATGTTATAGCGTGGAGAAAAACTTTTTATGTCAGCAGGCAGAGAGAGCAGCTGTGCATTGGATCAAAAGGTATGCACATCAGATATGTGACAACCAAATTAAGAGCCCACTGAGGAATCACAAAAGGTGTTTGCAGGAACATGTGGATCAGCCCTTTCAGAAAATGCATAACTGGTGATTTAAACAGCCATCAGATGAACGTACCAAGGCTCAAAAATAACCCCTAACTGGTGCCACAGTCAAGCCTTGCTGGGCTAGAGAAATACACAACATTAGAATGTCAAATAGCTTGGCTTGTAAGGGGTGAATGTCACAGGAGGAATATCAGACAACAAATTTCTCCTGCAAATAGTTTTCAGGGAGGGACTCCTGGGTGACAGGATAACACCAGCTACTGTTGATGTTCAGTGTCACAAGGAGCTGTAAGTTGTGCAGGTTCGGGAACAAGACCTGGCCCTGCTCTGGTGAAAGGAGATTCTCCTGGAGAGGCAACCAGATAGGAGGACGTGCTCATTGCCAGAAGTTCCAGACAGCACACTCTCCTTGTCCACTCCATGGCAAGGATGACTTGGGCCCAGTCTTTCTTGATCTTTTTCAGTACTCTGGGAAAGAGGTGGTAGGGGTGGAAAGACATGGTGTCCAGAACCCAAATTCAGACAAGCGTCTCCATGGGAGACCTGCCTTGGGAATTCTCGCTGGTGGCAAATAGATTGAGCCAGGCTTCTCCACACTGTTGAAAGATTCCCTGTGCCGCCTCAGAGTGTTACTGCTGTTTGTGATCAGCTAGGCAAAGACAGCTAAGTATATCTGCCCTGGAGTTTAAAGAAAAGATCCTGCCATGTGCTGGTAAATCAGAGAGATGCCCTCAGAGCTCAGTCACTTCCAGAGACATAGAGCCTCCTGGCATAGGATCCAGAACCGGACACTGCCATGTTTGTTGCAGTACCACCTGGCTGTTGTGTTGTCTGTGAGTGTCTGTACTAATTCTCCCCAGTGGGTGGGAAGAACGCCTGCACTGCCAAGCGAAGCGCTAACAACTCCAACAAACTGACGTGGAGGTGAATCTCCATAGACCAAGGTGCTCTGAGCTCCACCCCTCCCATTCTAGCAATGCTGCATCCATCAAAACTGATAGCATGGGTTAAGTAGGTAGAAGGGATCTGATGCTGGTTCAAAAGCAGTGGAGCAGCCACCTATGCAGTTGTTTTCACAGTCTCCTCCGACACCCATATGAAATCTTACAAGTTCTCCTGCTGCTGAACCCAATGAGACTTCAGATCCCACTGCTGAACCCACATGTGCCACCTGGCATGGTCCACAGATGGAAGCAGGAGGCCAAAAGGCCTCAGAGCTGCCCTTACTTGGACCCAGGTCCAGGGTTGGAACATCAGGATCATAGGGTAAAGGCCCAGGGCAAGTTGATGTGGCTTAGAAAACCGCTGTATTGAGGATGGCTCTGATAAATAGGGGCTGTTCTGAAAGAATCAGGTGTGACTGGCAAGTTGCTGGAAAAGCCCAATGATAACAACAAATTGTCTGAAGATGGTTCATGATGGTTAGAGGCAAGTCCACCTTTGGCAACCAGTCATTAAGGTATGGAAAGACTGGTATTCCCAACATCCACAGATGGGCTGCGACCACCATCACCATCTTTGTGAACACCTGAGCTGCATTGGTAAGACCAAAAGGGAGTATAGAGAACTGAAAGTGTTTTTGACCTATCCTCACAAAATAGGAGGGGCGAGAGGTGTCACTCATCCCTTGTCCTTCCGACCAGTATCCAAAATGCACACAAAAAAAGAATGAGGTAAAGTTAAGAAGGGTTGTTAGTACCCACTAATAACGAATTGAGTGGACTGTAAAATTTGCCCTCACCCAATTAACAGTGGTGTGCACCAACACTGAGGGGGTCATTGCAACATTGGCGGTAAAAGCCGCTTACCGCCGTGCAGAAGACCGCCAATACACCGCTGCGGCTGCGGAAAACTGCCACAGCTATTATGACCCACATCTCGGAATCCGCCGAAATTCAGACACCCACACAACTCCGCCACACCAAAGGTCAGTGATAAACTGCCGAAAACTAAACCTCCACCGGCACGCCAACAGAAACACGCCCATGCTATCATGACCCACGAATCCACGCGGCAGTCTTTCAACCGCAGTACTCCATTGGCGGTACACACCGCAGCGCTCAAAATACATACACATCTCCAAAACACTGCCACATTGGACAATTCCAAATACACACACCTGATACACATACAAACACCACTCCCACACACCCAACACAATATAAAACACACACCCACATCACCCACAAACCCCTACGACCAAAAATTATTGACGAAGGCCAGAGAGACTGCACAGCATAGACAACCCCACCAAACAGAGGCACACGACACCATCACCCACACAACATCCACGCACAAAACACCACACACCACTACACATCACCACACTCATCACCACACACACCACCCCACACATCACCTACACCACCCCATGGCACGGCAAAGACACCCCAGGTTCTCCGAGGAGGAGCTCAGGGTCATGGTAGAGGAAATCATATGGGTAGAGCCTCATCTATTTGGCTCACAGGTGCAGCACACCTCCATAGTTAGGAAGATGGAGCTATGGCGAAGAATAGTCGACAGGGTGAACGCAGTGGGACAGCACCCAAGAAATCGGGACGACATCAGGAAGAGGTGGAACGACCTACGGGGGAAGGTGCGTTCCGTGATATCCAGGCACAACATAGCGGTACAGCGGACTGGCGGCGGACCCCCACCTCCTCCCCCACAACTAACAACATGGGAGGAGCAGGTCTTGACCATCATGCATCCTGAGGGAGTCGGTGGAGGAATGGACACTGGTAAGTCAAATCTTAACCATCATATCCCCCCCCTACCTGCATGCTATCACACACCCCCACCGCTCACCCCCTCCCCTATCACTCCAACTCCTCACTAATGTACTAATAACACAAACCACACATCCCAACACCAAGCCCTGCATGACACAACAAAGCATGGTCACCCCTCACTAAAGCATGCCCACAGCACATACCCATAACACCCCCCCAACCATCATCAGACAAGCCCCCACACTGGAATGCTAGCACTGGGGTACACGCTCACCCACCCATTGCACACCATGACACACACAGATGCAATAATCATGCTTTTATACCCCTGCAGGACCCCTACCCAACGTCGCCAGACAGGAGGGTCCAGACATCTCTACCCCACCCACAGAAGAGGCCCACAGTGATGACAGCAGCTCTGTCCAACTGGATCCAGATGACCAGCCCGGACCATCGTGGGCCTCTGGACAGTCGGTTCCCCTCGCACAGGGACAGGCCAACACTGACCTTCCACCCTCTGGAAACACCAGCACAGCACCCACCCAGCGGCCCCATACCTCCGTACCCAGGACAGGTCAATCAGCGGTGTGTCCACCACTACAGGGAACCCAGGATAACCCACCACCCCAACAACAACAGGGACCTGGGGGCAGTGGCAGTGGGCACACAGTCCAGGGGACGGAGGCCCAGGAACACAGGGGAACTGGAAGGGCTGCTGTGCGACAGGGGGCGGACAGTCCAAGGGAACCCACTCTCCACGAGGCCCTCTCCTCCATCATGTGAGCATACTACCACTCCCAGGAGACGATGGCGACAGTCCTGGCCAAGTTTCAGGAGACCCAGTGCATGCAGGAGGAACAGTATTTGGGGTTCAGGGAGGAACTCAGAACCATCAGCTCCGCCCTGGGCACCATCGTAGGAGTGCTGAAGGACATACAGAACACCATGAGGGACACCGTGGCACTCCAAGGGGCCCCTGACACTAGCATGGACGAAGAACTGCCCACCACCTCCGCCGGCGCTAGTGGACAGGACGCCCCGCCACAGGACCACCAAACCAGCACCCCACCCCCTGCAGATGGAGAACCACCCCGCAAGCGGTCCCTGAGAACCAGGAACAGGACAGAGCACGATGGCAAGACCCCCGCCAAGAAATGAGACCACCCTCATTGTCACCCCACTGTCCCACTTTGTAACCCTGTCCATATTGGAACTGCCCCAGCTCCACTTCCTATGCCCATATGGGCAGTGCACCTGTGAGACTAATAGACTGGACTCTGCCATGGACATTCCTCCACCATCCCCCTCACCATTTTACCACCACCTCCAATAATTAGCACATCAATAAACACCCTTGAAGCACAAAACAATCTGGAGTCAGTCTGTGATTTTGAAAATGTGTATTAGCAATGACAGTGGCAAAAAGTGTTTTCAAATGTAATGTCAACATACCTATGTCACACATCACAAGTCCATGAAGGATGCAAGCAGAGGACACACGTTGGTAATCACACCTGTGAAACCGTAATGGATATGTCCAACTCAGTTACCAAATACTACTTGAAACAGACAGACAGGATAAAGGTAGAAGTGTGAAAGTACTTGTAGTAGGCAGGAATGTGTTCTCACCTGTGTGTCACTGGATGACTGGATGCTGGATGACTGAGTCCCTGTTGTCAATGTCTTCTTCCTCTGCTTCCCCCTCATCACTGTCCACAGGCTCCACAGCTACCACAACACCGTCATCTGGACCATCCTCCTGCAGAAAAGGCACCTGGCGTCGCAAAGCAAGATTGTGAAGCATACAGCAGGCGATGATGATCTGGCATACCTTCCTTGGTGAGTAGAATAGGGAACCACCTGTCATATGGAGGCACCTGAACCTGGTCTTCAGGAGGCCAAAGGTGCGTTCGATTACCCTCCTAGTCCGCCTATGGGCCTCATTGTAGCGTTCCTCTGCCTTTGTCCTGGGATTCCTCACTGGGGTCAATAGCCATGACAGGTTGGGGTAACCAGAGTCCCCTAATAGCCACACACGGTGCCTCTGGAGTTGACCCATCACATAAGGGATGCTGCCATTCCGCAGGATGTAGGTGTCATGCACAGAGCCAGGGAACATAGCATTTACCTGGAAGATGTACTGGTCTGCCAAACATACTATCTGTACATTCATGGAATGATAACTATTGCGGTTTCTGTACACCTGTTCACTCCTGCGGGGGGGACCAAAGCCACATGGGTCCCATCAATGGCACCTATGATGTTGGGGATATGTCCAAGGGCATAAAAGTCACCTTTAACAGTAGCCAAATCCTCCACCTGAGGGAAAACAATGTAGCTCCTCATGTGTTTCAGCAGGACAGACAACACTCTGGACAACACGTTGGAAAACATAGGCTGGGACATCTCTGATGCCATGGCCACTGTTGTTTGAAATGACCCACTTGCAAGGAAATGGAGCACTGACAGCACCTGCACTTGAGGGGGGATTCCTGTGGGATGGCGGATTGCTGACATCAGGTCAGGCTCCAACTTGGTACACAGTTCCTGGATTGTGGCACGGTCAAACCTGTAGGTGATGATTAAATGTCGCTCCTCCATTGTCAACAGGTTCACCAGCGGTCGGTACACCGGAGGATTCCGCCATCTCCTCACATGTCCCAGCTGACGGTGCCTAAGAAGGACAACAGCGACCACAGAGTCAAGCTACTCAGAGGTGTGTACCCACAGTCTACACAGAACACGAAACATAATCCAAACAGTTCTCTGTAAGTGTGTTGAGTCCAGGCCTAGGTATGTGTGACGCGGTTGAAAATGAAGCCATGTGGCCCCCTGAAATGGCGGCTGCCTGACCTGTAAACTAGGACAATGGGATGTGAGGTAACTGCGCTGGTGTTGTACACCGTCGCGGTAGGCGGTCGAATACCGCGGCGCAATGCTGCATTAGTTAACATTGGACCCTATGGGTCCCAGGAGCCAATGACGAAGTGCGCCGGCGGTGATGATACGCACCGCCGCGGATGTCACCGCTACGGACGTGACTGCCATTTTCTATCTGTTCAATCACTCGATACCTGATCTTCAACAGGAGAGGACCTATACTGCAAGTGCTGCTGTGACCTCGGTCTGAAAAAGACAATGGCTCGTGCATCTGGGGAAAGGGCCCCTGCCTTCACTGCACAGGAGTTGGAGAAGCTAGTGGACGGGGTCCTCCCCCAGTACACGCTACTCTACGGTCCTCCAGACCAACAGGTGAGTACCCAGGGAGCAAGTTGTATGGGCTATGCCTGGGTGGAGAGGGCTGGTTGTAAGAAGGAAGGGGGCACAGTTCTGCGAGCATGAAGGACTGTGAATGCATGTGCCACATGGCAAGGGTAGGGATGGGGGCCACTCACTTCGACGGTGCAGTTGGTAATGACTTCTCTTCTCCCCCTGTACATGTCATGTAGGTCAGCGCCCACCAGAAGAAGGATATTTGGCGTGCCATCGCCAAGGACGTCCGGACCCTGGGGGTCCACCAGAGACAGAGCACCCACTGCCGGAAAAGATGGGAGGACATTCGCCGCTGGAGCAAGAAGACGGCGGAGGCTCAGCAGGGGATGGCCTCCCAACGTGGGAGGGGTGCCCGTCGCACCATGAACCCCCTGATGTTCCGGATTCTGGTGGTGGCCTACCCTGAGTTGGATGGGCGCTTGAGGGCATCACAGCAGACACAAGGGGGTGAGTACAACATCATTCTGTGGAATTTGCGTGCAGTGAAGGTGTCTGGGTGGGGTAGGAGGGCTGTGGGTTCCCCTAGGCCAGGGCGAGTTCCGTAGGCTAGGCCCCTCCGTAATGCAGGCCATGTGGCACTCCATCCCACCTCTGTAGAGTGCCAAGTACAGGTATACATGCCCCTGTGTCATCTATGTCTGCTGATGTCCACCATAGCCATGTAGGACATATCCCAGGAACTGCATCAGTATAGCCCAAGAGCGTGGCGTAGTGCAGGGGGCTGCTGTGTCTGTATTGTCCGCCAACGGTAGCGGTAAGCCATGCACTCAACCTGTTCTTCTGTTGTCGTCCCCCCCCTTTTTGTGCTCTCCATGTTATTTTGTGCATCAGCATCATCAGGCGGAGGTACAGTGGCACCGGAGCACGAGGGAGCTGCATCCCACATGGCCATGGAGGGCCACACCACGGACTCCGAATGCACCAATGGGACGGAGGGCGAGGGGAGCTTCATGGCGGTCACTGGATCAGCAACCAGTGACACGGACTCGTCCTCCGATGGGAGCTCCCCATACCAGCACCGCCCTCCCAGCAGCCCCTCCGCGTTTGCCCCGTGCCTGCTCACCCAGGAGGGTGGGCATCACCTTCGCCCCAGGCACCTCAGCCCCTGCCCCTGTCACCCCTGCTGCCCTCAGTGAGGAGGCCATTGACCTCTGGTCACTCATTGTTGGGCAGTCTACCATTGTGAATGCCATCCAGGGTGTAGAAAGGGAGTTGCAACACACTAATGCATTCCTGGAGGGCATTCATTCTGGTCAGGCTGCCCATCATCGAACCCTGCAATCTCTGGCCTCAGCACTGATGGCAGCCATTGTCCCTGTGTCTAGTCTCCCCCCTCCAACTTCCTCCACCCAGACCCAATCCCCAGTACCTCTGCCTATCCCAAGCACACCATCAGACCAGCCTGCACACACGTCAAAACACAAGGGAAGCTCAGGCAAACATAGGCACCACACATCCCACAGGCACTCACACAAGCATCACTCACATACAGACACAGCAACATCCACTGCCTCCACTGTGTCCCCCTCCTCATCATCTCCCTCCTCCCTCCCAGTGTCGTCTACACACTCACTTGCATGCACTACCACTACAGCCACTAGGACCGGCACCAGCACACCCACCACCACACCCCACTCACCTGCACTCACCACCCCCACTACCATTTACACGTCCCTTGTGTCCTCTCCCAGTGTGTCTGTGACGCCCCCTCAAAAGTACACAAACGCGGGCACACACACACCCAACATCCATCCACCTCACGACAGCCTCCAGAATATGCACCTGCACCCAAATCATCAAAAGTTACACCTCCTACAACCACCTCCTCTTCCTCCACTCCCAGGCCCCCTCCAGCTACCCGTCCCAGTGTTCATCAGATACTTTTCCTGAGCAACGTTGACCTCTTTCCCACCACCACCCCCTCCTATTCATAGGTCCCATTCTAGCACCTCAGGCCAAAAATCTCCGGTACCAGTGGTGCCTGTTGGAGGTATGTGGAGTGCACTGGGCACCAGGGCAGCCAGTGTGACACGGAGCTAAAGCACAGCCAGTCCCCCGTGAAGCACCAGAAGTTGGACAGTGCAGGGGGAAGACTCCAGCCGGCAAAGCTGCTCACAAGGGTCCCGGGGGGAGTGTCGAGTCAGCTGTGACTTCTCCCAAGGTGGGGAAGGGGCAGAAGAAAGCACCAAAGTATGGGAAGAGCAGCACGGCGGAGAAGGCCGCCATCATCCCCGCTGCCCAGGAGGCCACCGCCAGCCCGATCGTCACTGGTCTGGAGACCACCGCCAGAGTCAGTGCCCAGGAGGGCAGTCCCATCATCACTGGTCAGGAGACCACTGCCAGAGTCAGAGCCCAGGAGGGCAGTCCCATCGTCACTGGTCAGGAGACCACTGCCAGAGTCAGTGCCCAGGAGGGCAGTCCCATCGTCACTGGTCAGGAGACCACCGCCAGAGTCAGTGCCAAGGAGGGCCCCGGCAGCCACAGCCCGCTGGGCAATAAGGGACCGCCATGGCAAACACCGCTGCACAGGTCAGAGACAGCAAAGTCAATCACCGCTGAACAGGGCAAGCACCGCTGAACAGGGCACAGACCGCCATGGCAAGCACCGCTGAACAGGGCAAAGACCGCCATGGCAAGCACCACTGAACAGGGCAAGCACCGCTGAACAGGTCAGGAACTGCAAACTCAAGCACCGCTGAACATGGCAAAGACCGCCATGGCAAGCACCGCTGAACAGGGCAAGCACCGCTGAACAGGTCAGGAACTGCAAACTCGAGCACCGCTGAACAGGGTAGAGACCGCCTTGCAAGCTCCGCTGAACAGGGCAAAGACCGCCAACTCAAGCCCCGCTAGCCCATGGGCGGCAGGGGCAGTGACGCAATAGGGACCGTCACAGGGCACCAGTCCCCCTCCAGAACCAGTGGAGACATGCATCCATTACCTGTGTCCTTCACAGGAGGAAGCATTCTGGGCACCAGTCCCCCTCCAGAACCAGTGGAGACATGCATCCACTACCTGTGTCCTTCACAGGATGAAGCACCCTGGGCACCAGTCCCCCTCCAGAACCAGTGGAGACATGCATCCACTACCTGTGTTCTTTAGTCCCCCTCCAGAACCAGTGGAGACATGCATCCACTACCTCAGTCCTTGGAAGGATGAAGCACTCTGGGCACCAGTCCCCCTCCAGAACCAGTGGAGACATGCATCCACTACCTCAGTCCTTGGCAGGATGAAGCACTCTGGGCAACAGTCCCCTTCCAGAACCAGTAGAGACATGCATCCACTTGTGAGACTGTGGCTTTGCACTCCCCAGGATGGTACAGTGGGCAAGCCACCCACTGTAGAGACTTGAGAGACTGTGGCTTTGCACTCCCCAGGATGGTACAGTGGGCAAGCCACCCACTGTAGAGACTTGAGAGACTGTGGCTTTGCACTCCCCAGGATATGGCAGTGGGCAACCCACCCACTGTAGAGACTTGAGGGATTGTGGCTTTTTCACTCCCCAGGATGGTACAGTGGCAAATTCACCCACTGTAGAGACTTGAGAGACTGTGGCTTTCCACTCCCCAGGATGGTACAGTGGGCAAACCACCCACTGTAGAGACTTGAGAGACTTTGGCTTTGCACTCCCCAGGATGGTACAGTGGCCAACTCACCCACTGTAGAGACTTGAGAGACTGTGGCTTTGCACTCCCCAGGATATGGCAGTGGGCAACCCACCCACTGTAGAGACTTAAGAGACTGTGGCTTTGCACTCCCTAGGATGGTACAGTGGCCAACTCACCCTCTGTAGAGACTTGAGAGACTATGGCTTTGCGCTCCCCAGGATATGGCAGTGGGCAACCCACCCACTGTAGAGACTTGAGAGACTGTGGCTTTGCACTCCCCATGATGGTACAGTGGACAACCCACCCACTGTAGAGACTTGAGAGACTGTGGCTTTGCACTCCCCAGGATGATACAGTGGCCAACTCACCCACTGTAGAGACTTGAGAGACTGTGGCTTTGCACTCCCCCTCACTCCCATTGGCCGCCCGCTCCCACCTCCCAGCTGCTCCTCCCTCCCTCTGCCCTCATATGGAGGCTGCGAAGCGGTGGTAGAGAGCGACATTTGATCCTGTCACCAGGCAGGTCGCTCCCCCCATCTGCCACGCAGCCCCCTGTGGGTTGAACCTCCGTTGCTGCTTTTGCAGGCTGACCACTCGCTCCCTTTTTTCTGTATCCCTGCGCTTGGCTTCTGTGCCACTTTGCTTTTTCATTCTGTGCCCCTGTGTTTTGCTTTCTGTACTCCTGTGCTCTGTTGTCCCTCTCCCGCCGTTTTTTCCCCGGGCTTTTCCCTCGCCGCTGAGCCCCTGCTGCCCCGCCCCCCTTCAATCCCATTGGCAGCCCCGCTTCCACCTCCCAGCTGCTCCTCCCTCCCTCTGCCCTCATATGGAGGCCGCGAAGCGGGCTCGCAGCGGACGAGCGCAGCGGGTGCGCCGCTGGCGCGCCTAAGGCAAGCCCGCCTGCGCCCGTCCACGCCTTCACCGCACCCAGCACCAGAACCCCTGGAAACCGCATCTCCCACAACGCCAGACTGCACTACGACGCAAGCACCCTCCACGCACTCAACACCAGACGAGACCACTCCTGCTACCGGGCCACCCCGAAACGCACCCAGGGGCCTTTCACCTGCCGGAACTGCAGATTCACCAGCATCCAACCCTCCACACCACCAGCCAGAGAACCCAACCACCTCTGCTGCATCCTCCTCAACACCTGCTCTGCTCGCAAGCACGCCATTGAACTTTGGGACCTCCTAGACTCCACCGCCCGACGTCGCCTTCCTGACGGAGACCTGGCTGAACGCCACCTCAGCACCAGACATCGCCATAGCCATCCCACAGGGCTACAAGATCTCCCGCAGAGACCGCACCAACGTAGTGGGAGGAGGAATCGCCATCATCCACAAAGACTCCATCAAAATCTCAACGAACACCGATGACACCCTCACCACCGCTGAGCACATTCACTTCCAGATCCACACCGACCCCAACACCACCCTCAGAGGAACTCTCATCTACAGACCTCCCGGACCCCGCCCACAGTTCAGTGACACCATCGCCGACCTCATCAGCACCCACGCCCTCGCTTCCACGGACTACATCCTCCTCGGGACCTGAACTTCCACCTCGAGAACAACAACGACGCCAACTCCACCGCCCTGATCGACAACCTCAGACTCAAACAGCTCGTAACGACACCCACTCACGCTGCTGGACACACGCTCGACCCCATCTTCTCCACAAGCCCCCACGTCTCCTTCAACCACACCACCGAACCACACTGGACCGACCACAGATGCGTCCACTTCACCTTCAGAAAACCCACCACACACCACCGCACCCAACAGCTACCACGCCGCTGCTGGGGCAAGGTCACCGAGGACCAACTGACTACCGCCTTCGCCCTGAGAACACCCACCGACCCAGACATCGCCGCGACCAACCTCACCCAGTGGATCGACGACTGCGCCAACACCCTCGCCCCTCTCAAGACCTCTACAACCAACCACACCAACAACAAAGCCGCCTGGTTCACCGAGGACCTCCGGATCTCCAAGCACACCTGTCAGAAGCTGGATAAGAAATGGCTCCACGACCGAACACCAGACAACCACACAGCCCTCAAGAGCGCCACCTGCAGACATCACCAACTCATCAGGACCGCCAAGAAGACCGCCTTCAAGGACCGCCTAGACAACAACGCACACAACACCAAAGAGCTCTTCAGCATCGTGAAAGAACTCTCCAACCCCAGCTCCATCACAGACGACATCCCGCCATCTCAAGACATGTGCGACTCCCTGGCCACCTTCTTCCACCGCAAGATCACCGACATCCATGACAGCTTTAACCCCGACCCCTCCGCACCCACCACCGGGTCCACCACCCCTGCGACTACCACTCGCACCAGTCGCCTGACCGTCTGGTCCAGCGTCAGCGACGAAGACACCATCAAAACCATGGACTCCATCCACTCCGGATCCCCATCGGACCCCAGCCCTCACCACGTCTTCAACAAAGCCAGCGCAGCCATCGCGCCACACCTCCGGAAAACAATCAACTGTTCCTTCGAGACAGCAACCTTCCCAGAAAGCTGGAAGCACGCCGAGATCAACGCCCTTCTGAAGAAGCCCAAGGCGGACCCCAAGGACCTCAAGAACTTCCGGCCCATCTCCCTGCTCCCTTTCACGGCAAAAGTGACCGAGAAGATTGTCAACAAACAGCTGACCCGCTACCTCGAAGTCAACAACATCCTGGACCCTTGCCAATCCGGTTTTCGCAGTAACCACAGCACCAAGACCGCCCTCATCGCCGCCACTGACGACATCCGGACCCTGATGGACAAAGGAGAAACAGCCGCCCTCATCCTCCTGGACCTATCAGCAGCCTTTGACACGGTCTGCCACTGCACCCTATCAGCACGCCTCCATGACGCCGGTATCCAAGAGAAGGCCCTGGCCTGGACCACATCATTCCTCTCCGGCAGAACCCAGAGTGTCCGCCTCCCACCCTTCCGCTCCAAAACCACAGAGATCATCTGCGGCGTACCACAGGGATCCTCCCTCAGCCCGACACTGTTCAATATCTACATGGCCACCCTCGCCCACGTCGCACGACAACACAACCTCAACATCATCTCCTACGCCAACGACACCCAGCTGATCATATCCCTCACTGAAGATCCCCACACTGCCAAAGCTAACCTCCACCAAGGAATGAAGGCCGTAGCCGACTGGATGAAGGACAGCAGACTGAAGCTGAACTCAGACAAGACGGAGGTCCTCATTCTTGGACTCTTGGTGGCCCACGTCACTAGACACAGCCCCGGAACCCACGGACCACGCACGCAACCTGGGGGTCATCCTCGACTCCACTCTCTCCATGACCAGGCAAGTCAACGCTGTCTCCGCGTCCTGCTTCAACACCCTCCGTATGCTCAGCAGGATCTTCAAATGGATCCCTCTTGACACGAGAAAAACCGTTACCCAGGCCCTCATCACCAACAGACTCGACTACTGGAACGCCCTCTACTCAGGAACTAAAAACAAGCTCCTGAGACGACTCCAACACATCCAGAACGCCTCGGCCCGACTCATCCTCTATGTCCCCCGCCGCAGCCACATCACACTCCACCTGAGAGGCCTGCACTGGCTCCCCATCAACAAAAGGATCACCTTCAAGCTCCTGATCCACGCACACAAAGCACTGCACAACACCGGACCCACCTACCTCAACAACCGACTCAGCTTCCACACCCCCACCCGAAGCCTCCGCTCAGCCAACCTCGCCCTCGCCACAGTGCCCCGCATCCGAAAAACCACCGCCGGCGGCAGATCCTTCTCCTACCTCACCGCCAAGACCTGGAACACTCTCCCCACCATCCTACAACAGACCCAGGATCTGCTGGCCTTCAGAAGACTCCTCAAGACCTGGCTCTTCGACCAGTAGCACCCCCCCCTCACCCCACCCCCAGCGCCTTCAGACCCTCGCGGGTATGTAGCGCGCTTTACAAATGCAGTGATTGATTGATTGATTGATTGACCTACCTGAAACCGCAGACATCAATGGGATTGCAGGACTTGAATGTGAAAATAAAGCATCCTCCATATCTAATGCCACTGTCCAGTCTCCTGGATTCAGGGTAAATAGAGATTATGCCAGGGTGAGCATTTTGAACTTGTCCAAATAGTCTAGAGACATCAAATACAATGTCCATCAAAGACTGCTGGACATTATTTGAGAGGTCCATGGATCAAATCAAGGCATGGTGCTGAAGTACCAAACTAGTGCCAATTGCTCTATCCTGATGGCTGTGTCCAGATCTGAGCAGATTAAGTATTTTGCTGCATTTGGTTGTCGTTAATAAGGTGTTGCAGGGTTGGCTGAAAATAATCTGGGACAGATGGCAGTTTGTCCACCATTCTGTCCCACAATGCATTCAACAGCAGTTCCGCCTGCATGCAAGTAGGTTGAGTTGTTCAGCTTCGCGTGGCGTTGTCGGAAGTGACGTGTGCGGTGCTTATTTAGGTGCCACCCCAGCACGCTGTAATTTTTTTTTTTTCGGGGGACTATCCTCACCAGAAGCGCAGAGACACAAAGAACACTGACCAACGGTGAAGAAAACTTGTGTCCTGAAAGGGAAAATCCGGTCCCTCTAAATTTGTTTGCAGAGCGATGAGGATGGGAGGGTCGGTAAGGAATCTGAGGCTAGCTAGAGTCTCTACCAGAGAAATCATTACTGAAGGTAAGAAACCTGTGCATTTCATAGAGACATCCAGCCGCAGATTCTTTACCTTTTGAATAGATAACCAAGCAATACCTCCCCAGAGGTGGATCTGTGGACCAATTTCATATGAGGAAGTCCTGCAGCCCATCCTGACGGACCTGACTGTCCAGGCAGTAGTGATTCATGAACAGATGCAAAGAAGCCCACATCTGCCTGGCAGATATCCAGGACTGGAACCCTGCCTGCTAACACAGTGGTTGCAGCTTTAGCTCTGGTGGAATGAGCACACAAACCCTCAGGGAGTTGTTTTTTGGCCAGTGCCAAAGCAGATCTTTATACAGAGGATGATCCATCAGGAGATGGTCAGTTCCTGCACAGGCTGACCTTTTTTTGCAACAACATACCTCATGAAGAGTTGATTGTCTAACTCTTGTTTGCAGTCAAGGTAAAACGCAAACTCTTTTTTGGATCCAGACGGCGAAGCTGCTATTCCTTGAAGGGAAGTGGAAAAACGTAAAAAGTAGGTAATGTGATGGATTGACGTACTTGAAAAGAAGTGACCACTTTTAGCAGAAAGAAAGCTCTCACACGAAGTACTAGTTTGTCTGAATAGGTGTTCAAGAATGGAGGTTTGGATGACAAAGCCTGAAGCTACCTGATCTTTCGAGCAGTCGTTATTGCAACAAAAAAGGCCTGCTTGATGGTAAGGAGCTTGAAAGAACACATGCAAAGGCTCAGAGGGAGCACACGAGGAAACTGAGGACAAGATTGAGGTCCAGCTGAGGCATATTTGTTGCACCTGGACTTTTTTGCAGGGTCCTCCCCAGTCTTTTTGCCTCCTTCCTCCTAATTTTTCTGACCAGTTTTTGTTGGCTTTAGGACTCTGGGCACTTTACCACTGCTATAATAGTGCTAAATAGCTTATGCTCTCTGTGTAAATTGTCCTGTTGATTGGTTTATCCATGATTGGCATATTTGATTTACTGGTAAGTCCCTAGTACAGTGCACTAGAGGTGCCCAGGGCCTGTAAATCAAATGCTACTAGTGGGCCTGCAGCACTGGTTGTGCTACCCACATTAGTAGCACTGTAAACATGGCTCAGACCTGCCACTGCAATGTCTATGTGTGCAGTTTTAAACTGCCAATTCGACTTGGCAAGTGTACCCACTTGCCAGGCTTAAACCTTCCCTTTTACTACATCAGGAACCCCTAAGGTAGGCCAGAGGTAGCCCCAGGTGCAGGGTGCAGTGTATGTTTAAGGTAGGACATATACTAGTTTGTTTTATATGTCCTAACAGTGATATACTGCCAAATTCGGTGTTCACCGTGCAAGGCCTATCTCTCTCACAGGTTAACATGGGGCTGCCTTTAAATATCCTTAAATCGCAGATTTCCTTAGAGAGCAGATAAAAATGTGGAGTTTAGGGTCTCTGAACTCACAATTTAAAAATACATCTTTTAGTGAAGTTGGTTTTGATATTGTCTGTTTGAAAATGCCACTTTTGTAAAGTAGGCATTTTCTTGCTTAAACCATTCTGTGACTCTGCCTGTTTGTGGAGTGTCTGTCTGGGACAGTTGGTCTGTTTTACACCTCTCTAGACAGTGATACTTTTCGCGTGTCAAGGGGGATCCATTTGAAGATCCTGCGGAGCATACCAAGGGTGTTGAAGCAGGACGCGGAGACGGCGTTGACTTGTCTGGTCATGGAGAGAGTGGAGTCGAGGATGACCCCCAGGTTGCGTGCGTGGTCCGTGGGTTCCGGGGCTGTGCCTAGTGACGTGGGCCACCAAGAGTCGTCCCAGGCTGATGGGGTGGGTCCGAGAATGAGGTCCTCTGTCTTGTCTGAGTTCAGCTTCAGTCTGCTGTCCTTCATCCAGTCGGCTACGGCCTTCATTCCTCGGTGGAGGTTAGCTTTGGCAGTGTGGGGATCTTCGGTGAGGGATATGATCAGCTGGGTGTCGTCGGCGTAGGAGATGATGTTGAGGTTGTGTTGTTGTGCGACGTGGGCGAGGGGGGCCATGTAGATATTGAACAGTGTTGGGCTGAGGGAGGATCCCTGTGGGACGCCGCAGATGATCTCGGTGGTTTTGGAGCGGAAGAGTGGGAGGCGGACGCTCTGGGTTTTGCCGGAGAGGAAGGATGTGGTCCAGGCCAGGGACTTCTCTTGGATACCGGCGTCACGGAGGCGTGCTGATAGGGTGCGGTGGCAGACCGTTTCAAAGGCTGCTGATAGGTCCAGGAGGATGAGGGTGCTGTTTCTCCTTTGTCAATCAGGGTCCGGATGTCGTCAGTGGTGGCGATGAGGGCGGTCTCGGTGCTGTGGTTACTGTGAAAACCGGATTGGGAAGAGTCCAGGATGTTGTTGACTTCGAGGTAGCGGGTCAGCTGTTTGTTGACAATCTTCTCGGTCACTTTTGCCGGGAAAGGGAGCAGGGAGATGGGCCGGAAGTTCTTGAGGTCCTTGGGGTCTGCCTTGGGCTTCTTCATAAGGGTGTTGATCTCGGCGTGCTTCCAGCTTTCTGGGAAGGTTGCTCTCTCGAAGGAACAGTTGATTGTTTTCCGGAGGTGGGGCGCGATGGCTGCGCTGGCTTTGTTGCAGACGTGGTGAGGGCAGGGGTCTGATGGGGATCCGGAGTGGATGGAGTTCATGGTTTTGATGGTGTCTTCGTCGCTGACGCTGGACCAGACGGTCAGGCGACTGGTGTGAGTGGTAGTCGCAGGGGTGGTGGACTCGGTGGTGGGTGCGGCGGGTCGGGGTTGAAGCTGTTGTGGATGTAGGTGATCTTGCGGTGGAAGAAGGTGGCCAGGGAGTTGCACAGGTCTTGAGATGGCGGGATGTCGTTGGTGATGGAGCTGGGGTTGAAGAGTTATTTCACGATGCTGAAGAGCTCTTTGGTGTTGTGTGCGTTGTTGTCTAGGCGGTCCTTCAAGGCGGTCTTCTTGGCGGTCCTGATGAGTTGGTGATGTCTGCGAGTGGCGCTCTTGAGGGCTGTGTGGTTGTCTGGTGTTTGGTCGTGGAGCCATTTCTTCTCCAGCTTCCGACAGGTGTGCTTGGAGATCCGGAGGTCCTCGGTGAACCAGACGGCTTTCTTGTTGGTGTGTTTGGTTGTAGAGGTCTTGAGAGGGGCGAGGGTGTTGGCTCAGTCGTTAAACCACCGTGTGAGGTTGGTCACGGCGGTGGGGTCGGTGGGTGGTCTCAGGGCAAGGGCAGTAGTCAGTTGGTCCTCAGTGACCTTGCCCCAGCAGCGGCGTGGTATCTATTGGGTATGGTGTTGTGTGGTGGGTTTTGTGAAGGTGAAGTGGACGCATCTGTGGTCGGTCCAGTGTGGTTCGGTGGTGTGGTTGAAGGAGATGTGGGGGCTTGCGGAGAATATGGGGTTGAGCGTGTGTCCAGCGGCGTGAGTGGGTGTCGTTACGAGCTGTTTGAGTCCGAGGTTGGCGAGGTTGTCGATCAGGGCGGTGGAGTTGGCGTCGTTGTTGTTCACGAGGTGGAAGTTCAGGTCCCCGAGGAGGATGTAGTCTGTGGAAGCGAGGACGTGGGTGCTGATCAGGTCGGTGATGGTGTCACTGAACTGTGGGCGGGGTCCGGGAGGTCTGTAGATGAGAGTTCCTCTGAGGGTGGTGTTGGGGTCGGTGTGGATCTGGAAGTGCATGTGCTCGGCGGTGGTGACGGTGTCATCGGTGTTCGTTGAGATTTTGATGGAGTCTTTGTGGATGATGGCGATTCCTCCTCCCACTCCGTTGGAGCGGTCTCTGCGGTAGATCTTGTAGCCCTGTGGGATGGCTATGGCGATGTCTGGTGCTGAGGTGGCGTTTAGCCAGGTCTCCGTCAGGAAGGCGACATTGGGGCGGTGGAGTCTAGGAGGTCCCAAAGTTCGATGGCGTGCTTGCGAGTGGAGCAGGTGTTGAGGAGGATGCAGCAGAGGTGGTTGGGTTCTCTGGCTGGTGGTGTGGAGGGTTGGATGCTGGTGAATCTGCAGTTCCGGCAGGTGAAAGGCCCCTGAGTGAGTTTCGGGGTGGCCCGGTAGCAGGGGTGGTCTCGTCTGGTGTTGAGTGCGTGGAGGGTGCTTGTGTCGTAGTGCAGTCTGGCGTTGCGGGGGTGCGGGTTCCAGGGGTTCTGGTGCTGGGTGCGGTCCAGGCGTGGACAGGCGTAGACGGGTTTGCCTTAGGCGCGCCAGCGGCGCACCCGCTGCGCAGCCTCTTTGGGGCCTCCATATGAGGGCAAAGGGAGGGAGGAGCAGCTGGAAGGTGGGAGCGGGGCGGCCAATGGTAGTGAAGGGGGTGGGGCAGATGGGGCTCAGCAGCAAGGGAAAAACCTGGGGAAAAAACAGCTGGAAAAGACGGCGGGAGAGGGACAACAGAGCACAGGGGTACAGAAAGCAAAAAACAGGGGCACAGAATGAAAAAACGAAGTGGCACAGAAGCCAAACGCAGGGGTACAGAAAAAAGGGAGCGAGTAGTCAGGCGGCAAAAGCGACAACGGAGGTTCAACCCACAGGGCGCTGCGTGGCAGATGGGGGGAGCGACCTGCCTGGTGACGGGGTCAAAGGTCGCTCTCTACCACCGCTTCGCGGCCTCCATATGAGGGCAGAGGGAGGGAGGAGCAGCTGGGAGGTGGGAGCGGGCGGCCAATGGGAGTGAAGGGGGCGGGGCAGCAGGGGCTCAGCGGCGAGGGAAAAACCCGGGGAAAAACCCAGGAAAAAAACGGCGGGAAAAGACGGCGGGAGAGGGACAACAGAGCACAGGGGTACAGAAAGCAAAACACAGGGGCACAGAATGAAAAAACGAAGTGGCACAGAAGCCAAGCACAGGGGTACTGAAAAAAGGGAGCGAGTAGTCAGGCGGCAAAAGCTGAAAACGGAGGTTCAACCCACAGGGGGCTGCGTGGCAGATGGGGGGAGTGACCTGCCTGGTGACAGGGTCAAATCTTTCTGGAATCAAGAGGAACCTCTGCAAGGAGAAGAGCTGAATGGCTGGAGGAGGAGTACTGTCCCTTTGCTGTGTTGCTTTGCTGGACTGGCCTGCAGTTGCTGCTTCTGCCTGAAAAGAGTGCAAAGCGTGAACTTTGCTGTGTGTCCTGCTTGAGAAAGTTCTCCAAGGGCTTGGAGTAGAGCTTGCCTCCTGCTGGAAGTCTCAGGGATATCAAAGACTTCAGTTTCCTCTTCCTACAGAACTGGGGAACTGTGTTTTGTGCTGTCCAAGAAGAAAAACCACACTGATGCCATCAACGACGCTGCTGGCCTGCACCGTGACCTGTGGGACCCGCACTCTGGCATCGCCTGCTCACACTGCAGCCTGGGCATCCCAGACGATGATGCCTCTGCTGACACCAGCGCCGCTGCCTGCACTGTGGCCCATGGACACCGCTCGTGAGGAGCACAAAGCACCATCCCGTCCCACACAGCACCGCATCCCCGGTCCATCGATGCCAGCACCATTGACTCCAGTGTTGTCACCAGTCATCCTGTCTGCACTGTGGCCTGTGGACACCGCTTGTGAGAGTCACGAAGCACCGTCCCGTACCGCTGGCTTGGGCCTACCGACGACAGCGCTTCAGCAATGAAGACAACACTGCCTGCACTGTGACCTAGTGACACCACACGTTGCACTGCCCCGCTTCATACAGCCGCAGGATGCTGTCACCGAGCTGCTGCCTGCACCGTGACCTGTGGGCACCGCACATCGCATCGCCCTGCTTCTCACCGCAGCCTCTACTGCATCCACGCCAGAGCTCCTGACTTCATCAGCCCGGAGTTCGATCTGCACGCGTGTGACTTCAAGAGCCCGACGACTCCCGCACTGACTCCGGAACCGACACCGCGATGCCAGAGACCTGCTCTCTCTGGAGCTCACCGTGAGGATCATGACACCCTGCAATTCTGAAGGTACTGTTTTGCGGGTCTTCCTGACACCGTAGTTGGCCCCAACTGTTGGTTTTGTTGATCACAACGCCGTGGTAGCCCAGGTGGAGCTATCGACTTCAAGGAACTCATATCTTTAACACTGTGTGTTGGATTTTTATCATTTTGGTCTTGTTTTGCACAGATAAATATTGGCTATTTTTCTAAAACTGGTATGGTGTCCCTTTGTAGCGTTTTCACTTATTAGTGTGTGTTACGTGCAAATACATAGACGCCGCCTCAGAGTAGTGACGTCAGTTCTTTTCTTTCCATGCCACGCGCTGACCCCAAGAGAGCTACCCGTGGCTCTTTTGGGCCGATTTCAACCCTTTTGTTGAGTTTTTTGGTGAGTTTTTGGTGCGTCGAGATATCCCTGCAGACTGGTTTCAAGCTGTGCGGGGACTGTCACCGCATGATGTCGGTGGCGGATCCGCATCGGGTCTGTCTGTGGTGCCTGGAGCGCGACCACGACCCGAAGTCGCGCTACGAGTGCTGGACCATGCACCCAAAGGCCTTGAGGGAGCAGCCTCCCAAGCTCATGGCGGCCAGGCACTTGACTCCACGTAGGTCCCGGTCTCGCTCGAGGGGAAGGTCTTGAGAACGCTTGTGGAGCCATCATGTAGGAAGCAGGCTCTGTATATACTACATCAAAATGAGATATGGTGTGCACAGAGTCCAGGGTTTCCCCAAGAGGCATGACAGAGTCAATAATAGATAATACTAATGCTTTATTTGTGGTAGTGTGGTCGAGCAGTTAGGCTTATCAGAGGGTAGTGTAAAGCATTTGTTGTACACACACGAGCAATAAGTGAAAACACACACTCAATGACTTAACTCTAGAACAATAGGTTTTTATATCGAAAAATATTCTTTTGGTAATTTATTTCTAGAATCCCAAGATTCATTTAGCAGGAAAGTACATAAAATGAAAGGTACCTTGCATAGTAATACGTAGATCTTTGAATGGAATCAACAATGTACACAGTTTTCTTTAAAATGTCAAAAAGCTATTTAAAAAGTGGACACTGCACTATTCAACAGTTCCTGGGGGAGGTATGTAAAGTACAGTTTTTGAGGTAAGTAACAAACTTACAGGTTCAATTTCTGGGCGCATAGGTAGCCCACCGTTGGGGTTTCAAGATAACCCCAAACACCCAGCACCAGCAACACAGGGCCGGTTAGGTGCAGAGGTCAAACAGGAGCCAAAATAACGTTGGCCCCTATGGAGACAGTGGGTACTCCAGTTCAGGTCTGCTTGCAGGTAAGTACCCGCGTTGTCGGAGGGCAGACCAGGGGAGTTTAGAGGAGTACTGGAGGGGCCCCAAGTAGGCACAAAAACCACACCCTCAGTGGCAAGGGGTGGCTGGGTGAAGTGTGCAAGCAGGGTGTTGGGTTCTCAATAGAACTCTGGAGGGATCCAGGGGTCAATTAGGTGCTACAGGCAGGGCACAGGGGGCCCTCGGACAAGCCACCATCTGGGCAATGGTGAGGGCCATCTGCTGGTTGTTGCTGCACCAGTGGTCGGTTTCTCTTGGACCTGGAGGGTGCGTGTGCAGTGCTTCTCCAGGCGACGGATATCTTCGTCCGGAGAGTCGCGGTAAGGAGGTTCCTCAGGATTCACTCTGCAGGCATCTTCGTGCGGGTGTAGAGAGGTTGGCCCAGGGTGGATACCTTGTCAGAGTCACCTGGGAATCCTCTCTGGCTAGTTGGTTTCTCTGGACACGGGCCGGGGGCGTTGAGTGAAGAGTAGTTGGACTCACGCTTCTGGAGTGAGGTGAGAGTCCCTTCAAAGATGGTTCCTTTGTCTTCTTTTTGGACAGGTCTTCTGTCCATGGATTTCTTCGTCCTCGGTGATGCAGGCAGTCCCCTGGAGGCTTTTCAGGGGTCGCTGGACCTGCAGAATGCATTGTTTCTTTTCTTGCAGCTTTTTGAAGCAGGGGACGGGCCGGTAGCGCTAGGGCACAGTCAGATGGTGTCTCCTCCTCTTCTCTGCAGGGTTTTCAGCTCAGCAGTTTTTCTTATTTCTTGAGGTCGTCAGGAATCTAACTAGCTTGGTTCAGGGAGCCTTTAAATAAAAGATTTAGGGGTGTTTTAGAAGTCAGAGGGCAGTAGACAATGGGTACTGTTCCTGAGGGTGGCTTCACCCTCCTTGTGCTCACTCCCTTTGGGGAGGGGAGCAAATTCCTACCCCTATTGGCCCTGATCCTGCAAAACCAAGATAGAGGATTCTGCAAGGAGGGGGTCACTTTGGCTCTGGACACCTTAAGGGTTGTTCTGCTGAAGTGGTGATGACTCCTTGTTTTTCCTAATTATCCCTCTGGACTTGCCACCAAAAGTGGGGCTGGGCATCGCCACTAGCTGGAGTGCCCTGGGGCATTGTAACATGAAGCCTGAGTCTTTGAGGCTAGGTGTTACAGTTCCTGCAGGGGGGAGGTGTGAAGCACCTCCACCAAGTGCAGGCTTTGTTTCTAGCCCCAGAGAGCACAAAGGCTCTCGCCCCAGGGGGTCAGAAACTCATCTCTCAGTGGCAGGCTGGCACAGACCAGTGAGTCCTGCACTGAAGGATTGGGTAAAAAATAGGGGGCATCTCTAAGATGCCCTCTGTGTGCATTTTGTTTAATAAAGCCAACACTGGCATCAGTGTGGGTTTATTGTTCTGAGAAGTTTGATACCAAACTTCCCAGTATTCAGTGTAGCCGTTATGGAACTGTGGAGTTTGTTTTTGACAAACTCCCAGACCATATACTTAATTTGGCCACACTGTACTCGCAATGTCTAGAATGAACTTAGACACTGTAGGGGCATATTGCTCATGCAGCTATGCCCTCACCTGTGGTATAGTGCACCCTGCCTTAGGGCTGTAAGGCCTGCTAGAGGGGTTACTTACCTATGCCACAGGCAGTGTTTTGTGTGCATGACACCCTGAGGGGGATGCCATGTCGACTTTGCCTTTTTCTCCCCACCAACACACACAGGGGGTCATTTCGACCTCAGCGGTCTTTTCACAGTGGTGGCGGTTTTCCGCTTGGCGTATTATGACTGCTCGCAGCCCTCCGTCCTTTTCCGGACGGAGAGCCGCCAGCAGCCATACTGGCGGTGGTGGGAAAGTGGAGGTTGCTCCACCTCCACCGCCACGTCAACAGAACACCGCCCACCGAATCACGTTCTGTGATTCGGCGTGGCAGTGTTCTGTTGACGGTGTGCTGGCGGCGGAGCAGCCCCCATGGATCCCGTCCCCTCCCAGAAGATCAACGGACAAGGTAAGTTGATTGTCCGTTAGGGGAGGGGGGGTGTTGTGTAATGTGTGAGTGCATGGGGGTGTGCGTGTGAGTATGTAGAGGGGGTGTGTGAGTGCGTGTATGCATGCAGGGGTGTAGTGTGAATGGAAATATGTGTGTGTCTGTCTGTATGTATGTCTGTATGGATGTGTGCGTGTATGTCTGAATGAGGGTGTGCGTGTATGACTGTGTGTGTGTCTGTTGGCATGTTTGTTCGTGTGTGTGCGGGAATGTGTGTTGGTGGTGTCTGCATGCGTGTTGGGTGTGTGTCTGTGTTGTGATGTCGGGGGTAGGGGTGGGGAGGGGGGTCCTGCCACCTTTGGGGGGTGGCATGGGGTGGGGGGTGTTGGGGACGGACTCGGGGGAGGGGATGGGGGGTGGCAGAGACCCCTTTGAGTGCCAGGGAAGGAATTTCCTGGCACTGATAGTGCTTACCGCCATGGATTTCATGGCAGTTCCAAACCCCATGAAATCCATGGCGGTAAGCCGGGTCATGATACCGCCGGCAGTCCTGTGACGGCCGCCGGGCTGGAGACCCAATTCTCCAGCCCAGCGGTCGTCTCCGCCATGGCAGTCTGATCGGGGAAGTGGCGGATGACCATGGCGGTAACCACCATGGTCATAATTCCAAATTTGCTTCTGCCAGCCTGTTGGCGGTAAAACCGCCACTTCTCCGTCAACCGCCAGGGTCGTAATGACCCCCACAATCTGCAAGGGCAGTGTGCATGTGTTAGGTGAGGGATCCCATAGGTAGGCACAACACATGCGGCAGCTCTTAGGGACCTTCCCTGGTCACAGGGCCCTAGGTACCACTGGTACCTTTTACAACGGACTTATACTGTATGAGTGCCAGGGGTGCATCAATTGTGGAAACAATGGTACATTTTTTGTGAAAGAACACTGGTGATGGGGCCTGGTTAGCAGGGTCTCAGTACATTCTCAATCAAGTCAGCATCAATAGCAGACAAAAAGTGGTGGGGAGGTAACTGCAACAAGGGCCATTTTCCTACACACCACCATTCTTTCTCTAAATCTTCGGGCCAAGGTAAGAAGAAGAAGTCGTTGAAGTGGTCCCGTCACCCTTCCACCTCACCCCATCGCTCGGCTGATGTGACGCAGTAGGAGCATCGAGGCTCGAGGCCTCCGTCTTCAGAACCTGCTACTGGATCCTCTCTGCGCTTCCCCGAATTTCCTGGAGCTGGAGAGAATCCTGATACAGGCCTTCGGGCCCAAAGATCTGCACCGACGCCCGTCGTACCACTGAGACCTTCCCCGGCGCGATTGTCGATGCTCCCGACGTCGGTGGTCAACATTGACCCGATCCTCATCTACGATGACTCGGAGTCGGAACGGCATTGGCCAATGCCGTCTCTGTCTTCGATGGGGCCTAGTCACCACAGGTCAGATTCAAACCCTTTTTCTTATGGGTACGAATTCAGGGAAGGATTGGAGAGGTCCCTGGACCCTTATGAATACCAGGATGGCCATAATTTGTACTGGGCACAGGAGTTGGGTGACACCAGTGGCCTGGACACATGCTGTCTCCTCCTACCGTGGCTACAGCGATGGGAGCAACATATTCTATGATCAGTAGGGCAGATGAGGTCCTTGGCCTTGAGTTGCCTACTGTTAAGGTCAGGTCAAATCTCCTGACGGAGGTGCTTCAAGAATGGTAGAAGCCCATTCTACCATTCAATGAAGCCCTCACTAATGTCCTCCTGGGTACTTGGTCCACACCAGCACAGGGACTCCTGCGAACAGGACTATTGCACGCTGCCATCAGCCCGCTCCTAACGACCCTAAATTCCTATCCCAACACCCCACAAATGAAAATCTTGTCATCCTCCTCTTCCTCAGGCGCATTCTCTTCCAAACCACCAGGGATATGCCCTGACGTTCCAGTCATGTCCAGAGGTGCAGGGCCTCTGACCAAGGATCCATGATCCAACCTCGCCCTGTTTGTTGCAGTACCACATGGCGGTGGTGTTGTCTATGAACACCTGCACTAGCCTTCCCTTTGACGGTGGGTAAAAAGGCTTTCATTGCCAGTTGGATCGCTCATATCTGCAACAGGTTGATATGGAGTCTGGATTCTGCCGGAGACCAGATGCCTCAGAGTCAGTCACACCCAAATGCAGGATAGAGGCTGAAACATTGGTAACAGTTTAAATATCCTGGGCTTGCTGTTTGGGAGGATAAGCCCAAAACTGCAACCATATGTAAAACAGCACCATTGAAAGGGAGCGTCTGAGAGCTAATAAGGTGTGATTTTGGCACGTTGATAGTGAACCCCCAACGAATGTAAGAGGTCCAACAAAGTCTGAGGTGGGAGACAACAGTCTGGGGTGAGTCCCCTTTAACAGCCAGTCATCGAGATATCGGAAGACTGGCACCCCTTCTCTTCGCCGATGATCTGCAACCACTGCTGTTACTTGGTGAACACCCGAAGGGCGATGGTAACATTAAAGGGAAGCACGGTGAACTGAAAGTGCTCATGGCATACTGTCAACCGCAGGTGAAAGTATGTGTCCTGCAAGTCGAATGCTACCATCTAGTCTCCTGGGTCCAGGGAAGACAGGAAAAGAACGTCCATGAGCATTTTGAATTTCTCCTTTTTGAGGAAGAAATTGAGAGGATGTAGGCTGAGTTTAGGACTAAAGCCTGCCTCCTTTTTGGGCACCAGGAAGTAGCAGGAATAAAAACTAGAACCCACTTCTGGCATAAACACCCTGTCTATGGCTCCCTTAGCCAAGAGAGCCGTCACTTCCTGGAAGAGAAGTGATAAATGGTCCTCTGACAGCCTGTCATAAAATAGGGGCATGGGTGAGGGGTAATTATAAAGGGGAGGGGTAGTTACGAAGGAGAGGGAGAAGCTCCTTCCGACAATCTGCAAAACCCAATGGTCTGATGTTATAGACTGCCAATGGGGCAGGTGATGGCGGATCCTGTCCTCCACTGGGTGGCCATGATGGTAAGATGGTAGACTATAAGGATTTGGAGGCTGTGGCTGCCAGGGGGTTGGGGTACTGGCCTGAGTGCTAGCTCCCTGACCCATGGGGTCTGTGGATATCATGACCTCAGCCATGCAGAGGCTGGAAAGCTTGTGCATTGTGGTGGCTGGGTAGAGAAGCAAGGCCTTCAAAGGAGCAAAAAGCATATAGGGGGTGAGGAGGGGCCATGGAAAGGCCCAAGGACCTGCCCTGCTGTCCTTAAAACGATCCAGCGCTGAATCTGCCTCGTCTCTGAAGAGCTGGGAGCCACCAAAGCATATGAGAGATGTCTGGACAGCACTAGAAAAGCCAGCTGTCCTCAAAAAGATGTGGCCCCACTGTCGAAACCACTCTGCCCAGTGAGCCGGTGGTATCCAGTCCACAACATATCCTGAACTTAGCTGCATCTCTCCCATCTGCAACAGCCTGGGAGAGTATGGCTCAGGCCTCCTCTGGAATCATTGGGAGCACCTGTGCAACTGTATCCCACAGAGCGTGGAATTAGCAGCACAAAAGGCACGTGGTTTTCACAGACCACAGCGCCAGGCTAGTGGAAGGAAACATCTTCTTCCCCAAGGTGCACAGCCTCTTGGATTCCCTGAGAGGTAGAAGCTTGGACCACCAAGCTCTAAGGGTTAAGGTGCTGTGTGAGGAAGTTGGGGTTCTCAGGGCTGAGCCAGTGGCAGCAAGATTTTGTCCTGTTCATAGAAGAGCCTATTCTAGGCTTGGAACAGGTACCAAGCAGGTCATCAGTAACAGCTTCATTAAAGGGGAGAAGTCGCTCTGAGAGGGTCACTCTCGGGTGAAGCACTTCTGTCAGGGTGTTTGTCTTTACTACCACCAAGAGCAAGCTAAGGTCCAGGACCTCAGCTGCCCTCCTCACCATGACTGCAAATGACACTCCCTCCCCAGTACCCATGGTAGGGAGGGAAAGCCTGCCAGTATCTGGAGAGGTGTCCAGTCTGCTGGTGTAGTAAAGTGTCCCTTTTTGACACAGTCACCCCCACTTTTTGCTCACTAGTACTGAGGTTTTTCGACTGAGGTGCACTGGGTTCCTGCTAACCAGGTCCGCATTTGCCAGTGTTCTTTCCCTAAAACAGATAACATATCTACAATTGGCACACACCTCTGTGAGACTCTGTAAGTAAATGGTACTCCTAGGGACTGGGTACTAGAGAGGGTCCCTAAGGGTGGCACAATATATTGTGCCACCCTCAGGGACCCCCTAAAAAAGATGCACACAGCTGTCATTGCAGTCTGTGTGTTATGGTGCAAACACAACATGGCACACCCATTGTGTGTCACGCTCCACTCACTGCATCTGACTATATGTAAGTCACCCCTACAGCAGGACTTAGAGCTCAAAGGCATGGTGCATTGTATTTGATGTATGGACATAGCATTAGCAGATATGCCCCCTGAGATGTCTACTTTGATTACTGTATACTGCAAGTGAACAGGGATGCTATCTTAAGGTATGTACTGGACACTAATCACTACGAGGTCCCCAACTACATAATGGCTTCACTGATACCTATGGTGTTTGGTATCAAACACCTTGTCTTAATAAATCCAGGCTGATGCCAGCCTTGGATTTATTATGACACGAACCCAGGGGGGGCACCCTAGAGATGCCCCCTGAAACCTAGTAGTCTCTTAGTGTGCTGGCTTCCAGCCTGCCACCACAAACTTGTTTCAGACCCCCTGGAGGTAAAAGCCCGAGCTCTCAAGATGCCTGAAACAATGCCTGCTCCAGAGGAAGGTGTTATCACCTTCTCCGGCAGGATGGCTAGTGAAACTGCACACCAAGGAAAGGGACTTCAAGGACCCTGCCGTCTTTGGTATGCAACCTTGCTTCCCCAGACCTGGGAGTGGCCACCCTCCTGAGGCCCATTTGGCACCAGGACAGACAGGAAATTTAGGTAGGCAGTAGGCGTGTTCCACCTTTGGGCTAGCCACACCCTGATGGTGGGATACCCAAGTGGACACTCAAGCAAGGGTTCCACCATCTTGTTGTTGGTGGAACTAGGAATTCTGGGACAGGGTTATGTTCACTTCCCACAGAAGTGGTCCTATAGAGGGTGTAGTCTTCCCAAGAGTAAGCAGACCATTGGCTACTACTCTACACTCCCCAAGAAGAAGTGAGAACTGTGGACGACTGGTGGACTTTTAGCACTAAACCCTACTTGCTCCTGCCCTAATAATCATGACATCTTGACTTGTCTTGCAGCTGCAGGGACTCCAGTCGCCTGGGAGGTCCTGCAAGTACCTGACCACTGGGACCACTGATGCAACAGCCGCCCAGGAGGTGATCACTGTGCTCCAAGAGGCAAGTCCTGTCTCCCCTCCAAGTGAGAAGACATCAGGATCACCCGGAGTCGAGCTGCACCAATACCTGGGGTACCGTACCCCTTGCAACTACCAAAACTTCCTGAAGTCCAACCCGGTTTGCCACATCCGAAGACCAACCATCAAGGGACATCTGCATTGTACAGAACATCTTACAGAGCCATCCATTTGCACTGTTCTGTCCCTCTTCTTGCAGGTAACCCAAAGAACAGTAGACGCCTTCACGCAGGAGTACTGACAACAAAGACCTGCTGCACCCAAGATCCCCAGCCTGGGCCCATGAAATCCAAAGGTGTTCTCTTGCTCCCAGGACCCCCACAGACCGAGCTCCCCATTGGAAGGTCCCGGACTTGTCCCCAAGTTCCCCCTTGTCTTTCTAGATAGCCCCCCTCAATTCCAACTGTACGGTGCACAGGATACCAGACTCAACTGGCACCACTGCACCTGGATGCCACAGGGCAGGTAAAACTGTACGGCTGGTCTTGCTTGTGACGTTGCACCCCTAGCACCCTACAATGCCCAGGGGACCCCGAAAACTGCTTGCAAGGCCCTGTTTGCAATAGTTCTTTGGAATATTTACTGTGTGTGTTCAACAAATGCTTAGCACTACCCTCTGGTAAGTGCAACTGCTCACCCACACTACCTCAAAAAAGCTTTTGGGATTGTCACTTTTTACCCCTGTAAACCAATGTGTCACCTGTACCACTCTGTAAATTGATGTTTCCACTAAAACTCACAATTGACTTTAGTTTAAAAATATTTTTCCAATCTTTTCAATTTTTCAAATTTCTACTCTGACTGTAGGGCCTTGTGTTAAGTCCACCAATCCAATTGTATTACAAATTTAAAACGTTTTCTAGCTAGTTAGGCATGTAAAACCTGCTTAGAATCATTTTGTAAATTTCTAACAATGTCCCAACTACTTTAAAGCATATCTGTTTCAGAGGAAAGAGTCCAGGAGCTCAACCTGACCCCTTACCTGCAGCTCACAATACAGCAGCTAAAGAACCTCCGTAAGGCCAGCAAAATTAAAACTGTCTCAAACCCTACAAAATCACAGCTCCAGGAGTTTGAAGCCACCCACATAACAGTAAGTCTTGACACCATCCCAGAGGGTGAGGTGGAGGGTTATCATGAAAGTGTGGGTAGTCCCCCACAACTGGATAGGGAAGATGATGAGGTGCCCTCTCACCTTTACCCTAAGACTGAACCAGAGTGCCTCCTCCAAATGAGGGTAGGGCAGGCCACTCAAGGCACAGAGAAGAGTTACAGGATGAATAATTAATTCTGAAGAGACTAGCCCGAAGGGCACCATTGAAGCCAAAATCTTGGCTATCGAGAAAGAAAGGGCTGATATGGGGTTAGAACCCCTAAGTGGTGACAGCAGAATAAATAGGGAGAGAGAGGAACCTGTTGACCCTAAAATCCCCAAAGGGATTGTCCCAAAATTTGTTGAGGGTGATGATATCGCAAAATGGTTCTCAGCCTTTGAAAGAGCTTGTAACATGAGGAAGATTTATTAAAGCCACTGGGGCTCTCTACTTTGGGAACTTTTCTCAGGCAAGTGCAGGGATAGACTCCTGACACTGAGGCCCTCATTACAACCCTGGCGGTAAATGCCGCCTTCCGCCGTGCTGACGGCTGCTAACATACCTTGACTGCGGCGGTATTACGCCACGGGTATTATGACCCATACTGAGAATTCCGCCACCATACAGACACCCACTCAAGTCCGCCAGCCCAAAGGTCATTGAAAAACTGGCGATAGCACAACCTACACCGTTACGCCAACAGGAATACACCCACAGTATCACGACCCACGAATCCCCATGGCGGTCTTTTAATCGCGGTAAACCATTGGCAGCACACAACGCCGCGCTCAAAATACACACACACTAACAAAACTAAAGCACATTGGACAGTTTACTCTACACACACCTGACACACATGCACACACCGCACCCAATCCAATATAAAACACATACCCACATTACCCACAACCCCTTACAGCGAGAAAATAGACAACAGGCAGAGAGAGACAAGCCAGGAGCACCCACTCAATCAGAGGCACAGAACATCATCACCCATACACCATTTACACACATCACAGCATACACCCCAACACATCACCTCACACATCACCCCACACATCCTCACACATATCACACACACCACATCCATGGCACCCCAAAGACACCCCAGGTTTTCTGAGGAGGAGCGAAGGGTCATGGTGGAGGAAATCATCCAGGTAGAGCCACAGCTATTCTGATCACAGGTGCAGCAGGAAGATGGAGCTATGGTGGAGAATCGTGGACAGGGTCAACACCGTGGGACAGCACCCAAGAACCAGGGATGACATCAGGAAGAGGTGCAACGACCTGCGTGGGAAGGTGCGTTCCGTGGTTGCAAGACACTAAGTAGCAGTACAGAGGGCTGGCGTTGGAGACCCACCTCCTCCCCCACAACTAACAACATGGGAGGAGCAAGTCTTGGCGATCATGCATCCTGAGGGCCTCACAGGAGTAGCAGGAGGACTGGACTCTGGTAAGTCAAATCTTAACTACTTTATCCCCCCCACCCTACCTGCATGCCATCACAAACTCATACCCCTACCCTCACCTCCCTCACTCCACCACCTCACATATACCCCACCATCACAACCCACCCATCCAATACCAAGCCCTGCATGTAACACCCATGCATGGACACCCAACACAGACCTGCATGGACACCCATCACCCCAGCATGCCCAGTAGAGAGACTCACTCAGCCCACAAAATCACCACTTCTTCAAGGCCAAGCTGACTGGGAAATCACAATCATACAGGGAAACACACCCATGCACAAGATGGCACACGCAGACACATAAACAATGCATTTGCATTCCCAGAGGACCCATACTCCACGTCACCGGAGAGGAGGTGCCAGCCACATCCAGTTCCCCACCTGAAGAGGCCCACAGTGACGACAGCAGCTCTGCACGTCTGGATCAGGATGACCAATCTGGCCCATCTGGAACCTCCGGACAGTCGGTTCCCCTGCCACAGTCCCAACCCACCACAGACCCTCCCCCCTCAGGAAACACCAGCACAGCACCCACCTAGTGGGCCCATGCCACTGTCCCCAGGACACGTTAATCAGCAGTGTGTCCACCACTACAGGGACCCAAGGTGACCCCACAAACCCTGGACGATCAGGGACCTGGGGTCAGTGGCAGTGGGCACACGGTTCAGGGGACAGAGGCACAAGACAACAGGGAAGCTGGGAGGACTGCTGTGCGACAGGGGGAGGACAGGCCCAGGGAACCCACTCTCCACGAGGCACTCTCCAACATCCTGGAAGCATACCACCATTCCCGGGAGACGATGGGCTAGTTACTGGCCAAGTTGCAGGAGACCCAGCGGCTGCAGGAGGGACAGTACCTGGGGATCAGAGATGACCTAACAAAAATATACATCATCCTGGTCACCATTGCAGGGGTACTGGCTGACATGGGCAAGACCATGAGGGAGGTAGTGGCACAACGGGCACCTGACACTAGCCAAACCAAGGAACAGCTTTCCACCTCCGCCGGCGCAAGTGGACAGGAGGCCCTGCCACAGGAACAACAGGCCACCAGCACCCCACCCCCTGCAGAAGGAGAACCACCCCTCAAACGGTCCCTGCGACCCAGGCAGAAGCCAGAGAACAGTGCCAAGACCCCCGCCAGGAAATAGGACTCTCCTGATTGTCACCCTTGTGTCCCACTCTGTTATCCTTTCCACCTTGAACTGCCATTGCTCCCCTTTCTATGCCCCCTTAGACAATGCATCTGTGATACCAAGAGACTGGATTCTACCCTGGACTTTCCTCCACCATCACCCCAGCCCCTTGCACATACCCCTATACTTATGAGCACCTAAATAAACACCCTTGGAACAAATACCAATCTGGAGTCAGTCTAATGATTCACAAATGTATTAGTACAACATTATCAAAGCATTGCAACGGAAATGTACAGTGCAATATAAATTAGGATGACCTTTGGTGGGCAGCAGTACACATAGCAGGAGCCAGATAGATTGGGGCACAGAGATCTGAAAATAGAGATTCCAAAGGGAACAGTCAGTGGCCAGAGATAGGGAAAGAGGTTGCATTGTGCAATGTGCAACAGATAACTGAAATGTAAAGTGGAGTTACAGTGTCTTACCTGTGTGTCACTGGAAGTACTGCTGTCTTATATTTGTTCTGTTGTCCACATCTTCTTCCTCTGCCTCCTCATCCTCACTGTCCACGGGCTCCACTGCTGCCACAAGACCCTCTCCAGGCACATCCTCCTGAAGAAAAGGCACCTGGCGTCTCAAGGCCAGGTTGTGCAACATGCAACGATGATCTGGCACACCTTCTTGGGTGAGTAGTACAGGGATCCACCTGTCAGATGGAGGCACCAGAACCTGGCCTTCAGGAGGCCGAAGGTCCTCGCAATAATCCTCCTTGTACGCCCATGTGCCTCATTGTAACATTCATCTGCCCTTTGCCTGACATTACTCACTGGGGTCAGTAGCCATGAGAGGTTGGGGTAACCAGAGTCACCTGCAAATATCAACAGATACCTGTTATCCAAACACTAACCCTTAGGGACAACCCCATACCCAGACACCAACATATACTGGGTGGGGACCTTTGGCTCACCTATAAGCCACACCCGGTGCCTCTGGAGTTGGCCCATCACATATGGGATGCTGCTATTCCTCAAGATAAAGGCATCCAGGATATTTGGCATTCACATGGGAGATGTACTGGTCCGCCAACCACACCTTCTGCACATTCATCGAGTGATAGCTTTTTCTATTCCTGTAAACCTGTTCATTTCTCCAGTGAGGGGGGGGGACAAATGCCACATGTGTACCATCAATGGCACCAATGATGTTGGGGATATGTACCAGAGCATAAAAGTCAGCCTTCACTGTGGCCAAATCCTCCACCTGGGGGAACACGATGTAGCTGCACATGTGTTTCAGCAGGAAAGACAACACTCTGGGCAACACATTAAAGAACATTGGCTGAGACTTCCCTGATGCCATGGCCACTGTTGTTTGGAAGGAACCACTTGCCAGGAAATGGAGCACTGACAGGGCCTGCACTAGAGGGGGGATTGCTGTGGGCTGGCGGATAGCTGACATCAGGTCTGGCTCCAATTGGGCACACAGTTCTTGGATTGTGGCACGATCAAGTCTGTAGGTAATGATAATGTGTATGACCTCCATAGTCGCAAGGTCCACCAGGGGTCTGTACACCAGAGGATGCCGCCACCTCATATTCTTCCTCAACGGTTGAAGCCTATGGAAGGCAACGGTGAGCAGAGGGTCATATTTCCACATCTATTGCACTAATGTAGATTTATTTACTTTACAGAAACAGTATGTGAACTCGAGAGTCAGTTGAAGTTCCAATGTCTGCTGTGACGCAGTTAGGTGCCATGCCCTGTGCCCCCTGAAATGGCAGCTGCCTGACCTGTGAGGAGGGACAAGTGGAAATGAGGTAATTGCGCTGGAGTTGTGTGCCGTCACGGTAGGCAGTCAATGACCGTGGCACAACTTTGCATTGGTTATCATTGGGCCCTATGGGTTCCAGGAGGCAATGGCGATGTACGCTGGCGGTGATGGTACGCACCTCCGCGGACTTGACCGCCATTTCTATCTGTTCACTCACTTGCTGCCTGACCTTCAACAAGAGAGGACCTACACTGCAAGTGCTGCTGTGACCTGTGTCTAGAAGCGACAATGGCTCATGTGTCTGGGGAAAGGGCCCCTGCCTTCACTGCGGAGGAGTTGGAGAAACTGGTGGATGGGGTCCTACCCCAGTACACATTACTCTACAGTCCTCCAGACAAACAGGTGAGGACACTGCAAGCATGATGCGTGGGCCATGAATGTATGGAGTGCTGTGGATGTAAGCCACATATTGGGGGGTGCTGAGGCGTCCTGGCCAGAGTGCAGCATGTAAGATGGTCACTGTATGTGCGTCAGGGGATGGGTGGGAACTGGTGGACAATGAGTCTGATGGTCCGGACGGGTGAATAATTCCCTTTTCTGCTGTCTTTTCCCTCCAGGTCAGCGCCCACCAGAAAAAGGGTATTTGGCGTGCCATCTCCAAGGAGGTGCTGACCCTGGGGGTCTGTGACAGGCGGAGCACCCACTGCCACAAGAGTTGGGAGGGCCTGTGCCGCTGGGCAAAGATGATGGTGGAGGCCCAGCTAGTGCTGGCCTCCCAACGAGGAAGGGGTCCCCGTAGCACCATGACCCCCCTGATGTTCCGCATCCTGCCGGTGGCCTATCTAGAGTTGGATGGGCGCTTGAGGTCATCACAGCAGCCACAGGGGTGTGAGTACAGATTCTGAAACCTGACTGCGCACGTTAGGAGGTACCTGGGTGGGGGATGTGGGCTGTGGGTACCCCTAGGCCAGGGCGAACATGGCAGGGTAGGTCCCTTGTTGGGCAGCCTCTGAAGCACTCCTACCCCAATACTGTAAGTGGCCATCTACTACTGTGCAGGGTCCTGTGGGTTTCTGATGTGCAGATGCTGGCGTTAGGCATTGTACCCCATGGGCTGGTGACTGTCTTAGTAAATGGTTGGGCATGGCCTAGTGCATAGGGCTGCTCCCTGTGTGTTGTGTACGCCAACGGTAGTGGTGTTGCTGGCATTGACCAAGTGTGTCCTCTGTCCCTCCCCTCCCTTTTTGTTTTGTCACCCTGCATTAGCATCAACTGGCGGAGGAGCAGAGGCACCAGCAACGGAGGGAGCTGCATCCCACATGGGCCTGGAGGCCGAATCCACCGAGGGTGAGGGCACCAGTGGGACGGAGGGCGAGGGGAGCACCACGACGGGGACAGGAGGGGAGACCACAGACAGCGACTTCTCTTCCGATGGAAGCTCCCTGGCGGTGGCGGACACCTCTGTGCCCACCCCAACAACAGGTACAGCCGCCACCCCCCCTACCAGCACCACACTCCCAGCAGCCCCTCAGCGTGTTTCCAGTGCCCGCTCACCCAGGAGGGTGGGCATCTCCTTTGCCCCAGGCATATCAGGTCCTGCCCCAGTCAGCCCTGCTGCCTTCAGCGAGGAGGCTATTGACCTCCTGAGATCCCTCTCTGTTGGGCAGTCAACCATACTGAATGCCATCCAGGGTGTAGCAGGGCATTTGCAACAAACAAATGTATACCTGGAGGGCATTCACTTTGGCATGGAGGCCCCACAGAGAGCATATCAGGCTCTGGCCTCCGCACTGATGGCAGCCCTTGTCCCTGTGTCTAGCCTCCCCCCTCCAACTTCCTCTACCCAGACCCAATTGCCTCAACCCCAGCCTATCCCAAGCACACCTTCAGACCAGCATTCACCCAAATCACCACACAAAAGTGGCTCAGGCAAATAAACACAAGCACCATACCCATGCAAACACACCAACATCCACTGCCTCCACTGTGTCCCCCTCCTCCTCATCGTCCACCTCCCTCCCAGTAGTGTCTACACTCACACCTGCATGCACTACATCTTCATCCTCTACCTCCATCACCAGCACACCCATCACAACATGCCCCACACGAGCAATTGCCAACCCCACAACCGTGCACATGTCCCCTGTGTCCTCTCCCAGTGTGTCTGTGAACCCTCCACCAAAAGTACACAAACGCAAGCACTCACCCACCCAACAGCCATCCACTTCACAACAGCATCCAGCCCATGCACCTTCACCCAAACTCAGCAGACAGACACCTCCTACAATCACTCTCTCTTCCTCCACTTCCAAACCCTCTCCATCTTCCCATCCCAGTGTGTCTAAAACACTTTTCCTGGAAAACATTGACCTGTTCCCTATCCCGCCCCCCCGTCCTTCTCCTCGGGCCTGGGTGTCCAGATCCCAGGCAAGCACCTCAGCCACCAAGTCGTCATCCGCTGTGGTACCTGCAACTCCCAGAGGATCAAAGGTGGCACCCGTCAGGCCAGGCAGTGTGCCACCGACCCCTGCAAAGGACCAAACCATTCCACCACCTGCCAAGGTGAAGAAGGGGACAGCATGCAACAATGGCAAGGAGCACGACCCACCCAGCAAGGCATCCTCCAAAACTCCAGCTGCCAGAGCCAAGGTCCCAGCAGCATCTGCCAAGGTGAGGAAGGGTCAGAAAAGCCAAGGCAGGGCACTTCAGGCCTCGGAGGCTGCAGGTGAGGGCCTGGTGCCACCATTAGAACCGACATCCCCGCTACCGTACCGCAGCCAGCACTGCCACAAGTACCGCCACCTGCCCGTCGCTGCCACCACTACTGTCAGCAGCAGCATCCCCAGTGGGCAGCCGTCTAAGGCTGCAGGAGACGGGCTGGTGCCTCCCTCCACCATTGGCATCACCAGCACCTGCACCTGCACCACGTCCAGCACCGCCAGCATCCCTGCCACAAGCACTACCACCTGCACCGCTGACAGTAGGACCACTACCAGCAGAAGCAGCCCCAGTGTGCATCTGTCCGAGGCTGCAGGAGACGGCCTGGAGCCTCCCATCACCACTGGAAGCACCCCCACCAGCACCGGCACTACCTCCAGTTTGCAGCCTTAGTCGCCGCAAGATGGAGTCTGGCCCTGCCTCTATGGAGTATCATGCTACCTTGTCCATGCAAATCTCGTGCCTCTCAGGTGAGGGAATGTGAACTACCACACCCCAAGTGCTGCATCACAGGGCACAAAGCCCCCTCCAGGACCAGTGGAGACATGCATCCACTCACTCTATCCTTGGCAGGATGAAGCACACTGGGCACAAGGCCCCCTCCAGAACCAGTGGAGAAATGCATCCACTCACCCTATTCTTGGCAGGATGAAGCACACCCGGCACAAGGCCCCCTCCAGAACCAGTGGAGAAGCCATCAACTTGAGAGACTGTGGCCTTTCACTCCCCAGGACCAAGCAGTGGGCAACCCACCAACTTGAGAGACTGTGGCCTTGCACTCCCCAGGATCTAACAGTGGGCATGGAGCCCCCTCGAGGAGCAGTAGCATTATTCCATCTTCCAGGTGAGGTGTCCCCCCCTTCCCTGTCTCCCTGAGGTGCCTGTGTGTTTCCGACCCGATGTCCCTGCAGTGTTCTCTCCGTATTGAGGCAGGAGTCAAATGAGGGCTTGGCCCATGATTTTTGGCCCAGTAGACCACAGACATTTGCAAAGGACAATGTGTGGCCTTCTGTACATATTGTAAATATTTGTATATACTGTTTTTCTATTTGTTACGTATATCTGCCTGTTTCTAAAATATCACTTATTTCACTCAATTCCTTTTGTCCTTGCGTTCTTCCAGGGGGTAACGGGGTGTAAATGTACTGTTGTTGCATGTGTTTGTGTGTATGGTGTTGTGGGTGAGGGTGGGGGCGTTGCATGTGTGTGTCACTCTCTTTTTCCTCCCCTCTCCCCTGTGTGCTATGAGCAGTACTCACTGTGGTCGTCACCGCCGCCTTTCATATTCCTCGTGTATGAGGAGGTAGACCATCATGGGCAGGACCTGTAACTCGGGCTCCATGGCGTCCTGGTTCTTCGTTGAGTGGCGAGAGTTGAGTGGTTTCCCTTCCAAACACTGTTTCCGCCGTGCTTTTGATGGCGTTGGTACCGCCCCGGAAAAGCTGGCGGATTGTCAGGTTGTAATGGGCTGGGCGATACATTGTCTTCCGTCTGTCTGTTGGCAGTTACCGCCGCAGTGTTTGTTGCTATGGCCGTGGAGGTCGGTGTGTTAAAGTGGCTGTTCTTGTTGCCAGTTTCCGCCGTAGTTGTGATCCCATTTGTTTTACTGCCGCTTTAATACCGACCGCCAGGGTTGTAATGAGGGCCTAAGTAAGGAAGAAGCGGAGTCCTATGACCACATTTAGGATACCCTGATTAAGAACTTTCGGCTCACTACTGAGGAATACAAAATTAAGTTTAAGGAAACTCACAAAACTTTGAGTCAGTCCTGGGTAGAAGTGTTAGATTTTTTCAGTCAAGACACTAGGAGGATGGTTGAAAGGAAGTAAGGTGCATGATTATGAAGGGCTCTATAACTAGATTAGGAAAGAGCATATGTTTATTAACTGTACCTCAGAACAATTGCATCAGTAGTGAACTTAGGGCTGCTCTCTCCCCAAGAGCTGAGAAAGGCAGATCACTGGGTCAAAACAAGGGTGTTCAGGAAGACCCGTGGTGAGAGTGACCAAAACAAAGAGGTTGCTAATTCCCCCCACCCCCAAAGGAAAAAGAGCAGACACAAAGGGGAAAACCCAGAGAGTCTTTTAATGGCCCCAAAAAATCTACTCAGGAGGGTGGGGCCAAGACTCTTCCCAATCAAAGGGTGGGTACCAGAGAAAGAACTGGGGATCCCAAGAAAGCTTGGTATTTCAATTGTAAGGCCAATGTACACCAAACTGGTGTAGCGGCCTGATTCCAATGTCTGGTGAAGTGGGTGATACTGGAGCCCAGCGGGGTGGAGAGGGACAGAGGCTGATCCGGGCCAGTGTCAAGGAACCCGGATAGCCAGTGGCACTGAGGTGTGTGGCCCACTGGCGGCAGTGCTGGGGTCGATCTGGTCTGGCCCTGGCTGAGGCCGCAGCGCGCCCAGGCCGCAAAGTGGAAGAGCGGCTCGGGCTTCCACGGAGGGGGTGCCGGCGGACCCCGTGGGATGGGTGGGGGCTGGACGACCCCCGCGCCCATGCTGAAGAAGCGGAGTGAGCACAGAGGCTTGGAAAGGGAACTAAGGTGCTGAGACTGGACCCCTGTGCTTGCAGGACCCTGAAGTGCGGCGCCACCTGCGGATGTGCGGCCAGCCCCGAGGGAAAGAGGTGGAGGACCGAGGAAGACCGAGAAGGAGCTTACTGGCAGGTGGCGAGACACGAGTTGGAGGTACGACACGGGGGCATGGCAGGCAGAGTAACATCGCCCGGGGGGCGTGAGTTAACCTGGGTCTTGAAGGTGTCACGTAGGCTCTCATTATTCTAAGGAGACTGCTGGGTTTTGAGTCTGTCCCACTGCAGGTGACACCTGTCGCTCCAATCCGGGTATTGCTCCGGCCAACTAGCAGTGCCTCATCCCTACCAAAGGACAGTGATGACTAGGCAGCCTAGCACATGACATAATTGGTTGCTCATGGAAGCCGTGGTCACTCAGGTCTCATCTGTTTCTCTCAGTTACAGTAGTCTCATATATAAATGACAAACAGAGGTAGTATATGTTTCAATAATGATTTTAATAAAACGACTGCATCTTAGATAGCAAAGCATGAGCTGCACTAACCAGGACGACACAGCATGACAGTATTAAAATTGTGACCAGGAGAGTGAAGCATAGAAATAACGCTATCATATTGTCACTACGGTCAATAGACTAACTCCTACCTAGGCTAAGATAGAGCACAGAATGTTAAGCTCTAATTCTACCCTTCAGGTTCCCCTGGGAAGACATCATCCCCCATACCTGAGCAAAGGCCTGCGGTCTGCGTTAGCATCTATAGCGAAGCATTCGGCAATCAGCATGCAGTCGTGGTTCTCTGGCTGGAACCTCCCTCTAACGTGTAAGGGACAAGGAAGTGTTTTTATAACAACACAGCTGATGTTCTGAGAAAAGGTTCCTATGTAAGGATGTGTGTTTGCTACGAATGTCGGAGACTAAACTTATACCACGATCACCGACAATGCACCGTGCTGTAGCCTTGGAAGAAGCACAGAGTGAGCAAGAATGTCTTGTTTGAGAACAGAGTGCTGGCCTAGGCAAAAACAGTTAGACAAACAGAAAATAAAACCAGACCGTAAAAGTGGCTATTGTTACAATAATAAAATGAAGCTGAATAAAATATATCTAGGGTAGAGTTCACAGTGGCATGGCCTAGTGTTTTAAAATAATGTGCATGGAGTTATAGCTAAAATGGCTACACAACAAAGGGGTTCTGCTGCCTGCTGCCCAGCCCCCTCGCTTGCCAGCTGGAGTTTGGTCCTGTGGAGACCTGGTTGCTGGTGTTACCGCCCCCGCTTGCCTTCTGGCGCTTGGGTAAACCGGGTCCTGAGAGATCATGCTCCGAGGTGCCCCCCCTGCGCTGGGTCCTCACTGAGAGGTGCTTGGACGGAGCTCCGGTTAAGACCATGACGCCCCAGACCTGAATGGCTTACATGGGGAAGGACAAAAACAGTAAGCAGCCGCCGGCGTCACAACAGCGTATTGATCAATTCGCCAAGCATGCAGCCTCTCGAGGGGCGGGCGACCTGGTGCCGGAGGCCCCTGCTATGGAGGGGGTGAATACAATCATTCAGTCCTCACAGCTGGCAGTTGAGACTAAGATTGGCGAATTGTCAACACCAGGACAGTGTGCGCTCTACGGGCAGCGTAATGCAGAATGACAAATCTTATGCAATGTAGTAATGCATGCACTGTGTGCTGATATTGCATACTAACTTTTTGCATTGCAGGTATTTATCTTGAAATGTATTTAATACTGTTTGCAATGTATTGTTCATTTTCAAGCTTTTTCATTTGCAAGCCTTTCCTGCAGCCTGGTTCAGTGTGGCATGTGGGCAGGGCTTGGGTCTATTTAAGGAACCCGGCCCAGCTCCACGTGCTCACTATTCAGAGGTCCCGGTGCAGAGCAGCAGCATTTTCCAGGGCTCCTGATCCAGAGGCCTACTTGAGCATTTCCTGGCCTTGTCCACATTATCTTGCTGATCTTCAAGCAGGGCAGTAAGGTGGAGTTTGGGATAGACCTCGACTCAGTTTTCTAGAAAACATTTGAGTTTTTGGCTTTGTGATTTACCGTGTGTGCGATTTACTCTTGGCAGTTAACCCTTGCAGTTCAGATTGGCAGAGTGCGCAATCATTTTCAGGCATTTGAATCTTGATGGTTGAATCGGCAACAGTGTGCGCGATTCATACTTGGCAATTAATCCTTGTAGTTCAGATCGGCAGAGTGCGCAATCATTTCCAGGCATTTGAATCTTGATGGTTGAATCGACAACAGTGTTCACTATTCATTCTTGCCAATTAACCCTTGCAGTACAGATCGGCAGAGCACGCAATCATGCCAGGTACTTGAGTCTTGATGCACAGTCTGGCAATAAGGTGCCAATTCACTCTGGGCAATTGAATCTTGTAATTTAGATCAAACAGAGTGTGATCTTTCTAGACAGAACAAGTTGAGTCAGTTTGACATTTCTACAGTATCATTCATGAATCATATAGCAGTTAATTCTTTGGGAACAAATGTACTCATTGACTCTTGTTATGATGTAATTGCTATTTGAAGGATTAATTTGAGAAAGTTCAATGTTCAGAGTATATGATTATAAAAAGGTCATGGTATTGAAAAGTTCTTGATCTCTCATGTTATTAGAGCATAAAGAGTTAAAACAAAGTTTATGAAGATTAATGTGAATGACCTTGCTATTGTGTTATTAACTCTTGCTTCCACAGGTCTCCTTCCCCGCTGTTCCCAATCTAAACCCCATCCCCCGCTTGGCCATTCTTTAACTCTGTGCTATAACGGCTAGTAGAGTTTGGAGCTGCCAAGAGGTGGACATATTGGGAACAGGCGCAAACCCCGAGGCTCCGGTCTCGCTGACAGAATAGTGAGCCCACAAATTTGTATCCGCCTGGTTTGTGCTAGGTTTTTAATATGGCCACATTGGACAAGTTACTTAAGGTAATTACACAGCTTCAAGTGGATGTAGTCAAATCTAAAAACATAGCAACCAATCTAGCAGAAAGAGTGGATCAGTTACAAGACAGGGTGGGAAAGAAGGAGCAAAGTCCTTTGGGTGCGGGTATGTTTAATCCTACTCCTCAAGGTTCAGGGCAGAATCTTCCAACTAACATATCACTCACAGTTCCCACACCCATTCCTTTGGCTCCCCCAGAAAGGTTTTCAGGAGATCCTCAGAAAGTACAATCCTTTTTGACTCAAGTAGAATTGCAGTTCATCTGTAGACCAAACACCTTCCCTGATTCCCAATCCAAAGTCGCCTTCTTGATTTCTTATTTGACTGGAGACGCGGCCACCTGGGCAATCCCTCTTGTGTGTCGGACAATCCTTTGCTTTATAACAGGAAATAAGGAAAAGAGATCAGCCCTGTTCTATGAAGGACTCAAAAATGAGTTAAAAGACATTTTTGCACAGATTGATCCTCAACCCACGGATTGTCAAGATCTGATAAATCTTGTTTTAAGGTTAGACCATTGTCTTGCAGAACGACAAGGAACACGTCAAAAGACTGAGAAAAGTTCCTGCCGTGTTCATGAGCATAGAGACTCACAAATTCATGGAGACCACAATCATGAACCAATGGAAATAGGAACCATCAGGTGGCCCTTAACAAAAGAAGAGAAAGATCTACGTAGAAAGAATGGACAATGTCTGTATTATGGTCGAGAAGGCCATTTCGCTAAAGAATGTCCAGAAAAAACAAAAAGTAAACAAACCCCTACCAAGAAGTTTTTAGCAAATGCTCAGATCAATCAGGAAAACTAGAACACCCAAGATGTAAGGAAGGGTTTGCTCTTTGGTGTAACCAAGGACCCTTCATAAGATGCTAAAAAGGTTTTACTCGAGTCAAGACATTTAAAATTAGATCTAGAAGTACTGGTAAAACAAAAGACTTATCTAAAGAAAGCCTTAGTAGATTCCGGGGCTACAGGTAATTTTATTGATGCACAATTGATTAAAAAAATGGGGGATCCCATGTAAGAAGAAGAAAACACCAGAAATAATACAAGCTGTAGATGGATAACTCCTATCTGGAGGTCCGGTGACTCCTTCCCCTTGTCTGTGATCTGCAAAGGGGGAAATCAAGACATCAAACATGTAGAGAAAATAATCTTTGATGTAATCCATGCTCCTCAGTATGGAATTATTCTAGGAATGCTGTGGTTAAGTTACCATAATCCTTTAATAAACTGGCAAGAAAGGAAAATCATGTTTTCTTCATTTCGGTGTAAAGAAAAATGTCTCCTAACATCAAGTGTCACAGATTCCCACAAATCCCACATAGCCACAGCCGCTGAAAAAGATGTAATGCTGCCTTTGCAGCACTCATCCTTCCTTGATATTTTTGATGAAAACGAAGCAGGAACCTTGCCACCTCACATACCTTATGACTGTCAAATTGATCTGACTCCTGGTGCTATACTCCCTAGTTGTCATGTGTATGCCCTGTCTGAACACGAAAATCATATCTAAGGAACTATTTAGAACAATTTCTAGCTAATGAGTGTATCCGTCCTTTCAAGTCTCCTGCAGCATCTCCTCTTTTTTTGTTCCCAAGGCTAATGGGGATCTTAGGCCTTGTATAGATGATAGAGGGTTAAACAAAATCACAATAAAGAATAAATACTCATTACCCTTGATACCTGTCCTGTTGGATCAAGTTAAAAAAAGCCCAAATTTACACCAAGTTAGACCTAAGAGGAGCTTACCATCTATTCCGGATGAGAGAAGGCGACGAGTGGAAAACCGCCTTTAAAGCTAGATATGGTCTATCTGAATACACAGTCGTGCCCTTTGGACTTTGTAATGCTCCAGCAGCATTCCAAATCTTTCTGAATGATGTCCTTAGAGAATATTTAGATCTATTTGCAATAGTTTATATTGATGGTATTCTAATCTATTCTGATAACAAATTCAAACATGTACAACATGTCCAAAAGATTCTCACAGCCCTTCGGAAACATCATTTATATTGCAAATTGAGCAAATATGAATTTCATGTTACCACCGTTGAATTTTTAGGGGTCATCCTTACCCCTCAAGTCATGGTCATGGCAGAAAGAAAAGTGCAAGCAGTATCCGATTGGCCAATCCCAAAAACCATTCGAGATGTGTCATTGCTTCCTTGGTTTTGCAACTTTCTATTGTAGGTTAATAGACCACTTCTCACAGACAGTGGCACCAATCACCAAGTTACTACGAAAGAAAGAACCATTTGTATGGTCTCCAGAAGCTGACAAGGCTTTTTCAATCTTAAAGGAAGCCTTCTCCACCGCCCCAGTCTTGACTCACCCAGATACTAAACGTCCATTCATAGTAGAAGCAGATGCTTCAGATGTGGCAATTGGTGCAGTGTTATCACAACGCAACAAAGATACTGGTCAGCTACACCCTGTAGCTTATATGTCCCAAAAACTAAACGAATCGGAACAAAATTATGTCATTGCTGAGAAAGAACTTCTAGCATTCCGTGATGCCTTTAAAGAGTGGAGACACTACTTGCTAGGCGCCAGATACACTATTACAGTATACACAGATCATTGTAATCTCCAGTTCATAAGTTCAGCTAAACTTTTGACTCCTTGACAATTAGGATGGATGCTGTTTTTTGCCGAGTTTGATTTTGTGGTAAGCTTTTGCCCGAGCAAAGATAATCGCAAAACGGATGTATTGTCCAGACAAGACTCTACCATGTTACGCACAATCCAGCCCCCACGAGCTATCATTGCTCCGGACAAAATCCTTTTTTTTTCCTCAAAGCTGAAGATTTTTTTGAAAATATTTGTAATTCTTTCACCATCGAAAAGCGTCAGAAATGGGCTCAAGCAAACCCCAAAAGATCAATCAAACAAAGCCTACCTTTTTATGATGCATGTTTATTTGTTCCTACTACCAAGTTGCACAAATTAGTGTTTCATTGGTTGCATGTTATACCTACGGCAGGTCATCCAGGTATTCCTAAAAAACTTGAACTAATCCAACGATATGTTTGGTGGCCTACTTTGACAAAAGACGTCAAGCAAATGGTAACTAACTGTAAAGTTTGTGACCGTACCAAGACAAGTCATTCAAAACCAAAAGGACTGTTACATCCTCTCCCAACTCCGCTCCGACCTTGGGAACACATATCAATAGACTTTATTACAGGACTGCCAGTTGTTCAACATCACTCAGTAATCCTTGTAGTGGTAGATAGTCTCACAAAATATGCACATTTCATTGCTTGCAGGAAATTGCCTACCTCCAGTGAATTGGTAACAATACTTTTAAATCGAGTGGTCCGTTATCAAGGATTACAAAAATAATTATTTCCGATCGAGAATCACAATTTGCCTCTAACTTCTGGAAAACATGGTGCAAAACTCTACAAGTTACATCTACATTATCTACTAGTCACCATCCTCAAACAGATGGCCAAATTGAGAGACTCAATCAAAAATTGAAACACTATTTGTGTGCTTACGCTGAAAAAGCACTCCATTCCTGGGTATCAATGCTTTGGTTAGCTGAACTGGCCTACAATAACTTGTATCATACTTCTATTGGAGCAACACCCTTTTTTGGTCTATTTGGTTATCACCCAGATACTTTACCAATCACAATGGGAATGTTTATGAATTGTTTTGTGGTTGAGTAGGAGTTATGCTATCTTTTTTCTGTTAGTTGGTCACAGCAAGGCTTTTGGACAGACCTACTGCACGCACCATTACCGATTCCCCATACATGCCATAACCGTCTAAATGGGTGCTCTCCTGGAACGGCGGTGGGCTCTTAGATAAAGTTAAGCGATCCGCGGTCTTTAGTACCCTCTGCCGCTTTGCTCCATCCATAGTCTTACTCCAGGAGACCCACTTACTTGGTACCCAGTGCCCTATGCTTATGCGTGGAGGATATGACAGGATCTACCACGCGGGATTCTCCAGGGGCTCTAGGGGAGTGGCTGTCCTGTTGCATTGTTCATTACCCATGGTGGTGGCCGTTTCCCAGTTGGATCCAAAGGGACGTTATGTAGCAACATCCGGGTTGCTCGGGGGGGCACCCAGTCAATATCCTGAGCGCCTATGCTCCTCCGGGAGCACAGGAGCCCTTTCTAGTGGCCCTCTGGGATGTAGTGGCGGGGCTTTTCCCGTGTCTGACCATATTGGGGGGGGGGGGGGAAGAGGGTCAGGGGGCGGGACTTCAACTCTGTTATGAACCCAGAGATGGACATTACCGGGCCCCTGTCTATAAGCAGAGCTATCCGGGTGACCGGATTGAGCCGATGGGCAGAGGGCCTTGGCCTCTGCAATTTGTGGCAGATATGGCATCCAGAAACGCGGCAATCTACCCATAAGTCGGCGGCACACCACACTCACGCCAGAATAGATCTTCTCATGCCAGCCCTCGACGTACCCAGAGTCACAGGGGTTGAGATACTCCCCATGTGGTCTCAGACAAAGCGCCACTTCGTGTTCGACTAGACGACAGGCGCTGCCCAGCGCCCTGTATGGCGACCTAATGCCTGGTACTTACAGGACAGTGACTACACTCGAGCCCTGGGGACGAGCTTACCGATTATTTCACATATAATCTGGAGTCCGTGCCGTCCCCTGGTACAATCTGGGCTGCTTGCACGGCCACCCTCAGGGGGCATGCCAAACATTTCCTCTACATGCGGGAGCACACACGAAATCAAAAGGTGTCGGGACTAGAGGCAAGGGCGTTGCGACTGGAGAACCAACTCACCATCTCCACACACGCATCCATTACGAGACAGCTAGCCTTAGTTAGGGAGGAGATCAGACATGCTACTCTCGAAATGGCGAAGCACATGTGGCGAGTCTCGGCAACTCAGTGTATGGATGGGGGATAAGAATGGCAAGCTCTTGCATTGGCTTGCAACTCGACCTATGGCGAACAGTTTAATTCCGGAGGTTGTCGACGTATCGGGAGCCATGTCCTGGACGCCGTACGAAATAGCGCAAAGCTTCGCCACCTACTACACAAGACTCTACGAAGAGCAGCCCAGGCCCCAAGTGGAAAGAGAGACCCCCTTGTTGGGGGAAGTGTCCTTCTCTAAGATCTCAGCAGTGGAAAAACAAGACCTGGATGAACCCATTGGGCTCGAGGAGGTTGGGACCACCATATCGGCACTGGCTGCGGGCAAACCCCAGACCCCATTGTTTCCCTGCGAAGCTCTACAGTAAATTTCGCTATATCCTAGCTCCCCACCTGCTCGCCATGTTTGAAGAGGCCGAGCAGATGGGTGGTTTTCCCCCGGGCCTTGACCAGGCCACCATAGAGTTGATCCCCAAGAGCAGCCCCCCTTCGAGCACTGTTCTGCCTATCGCCCCATCTCTCTTCTGAACACCAAAGTTAAGATACTGTCCACAATACTGGCCACTAGATTGAAAAGAGTGCTGTCCTCATTGATACACCCGGACCAGTGCGGCTTTATGCCAGCTAGAAGTACTAGACATTGCAATAGATGCCTGCACGTGGCGCTGGCTAACCAGGCCCTCTTAACCCCTCCCCTGACACTCCTCCTTTTGGACTTTAAAAAAGGCGTTCGACGCGGTGGACTGGTCATACCTTCCGCAGGGGGCTGTTATGATTGGCAGAATGCCATTCCTGTCTGACGCAACAGCTTCCATTATCTGGGGGTGACTATAGCTCTGCTACCCGAACTGGCATGGTCACTTAACATCTTGCCACTTACCCAGTGTCAGGGAGGACCTCCAGAGATGGTGGTCTCTGCCCCTCAGTATCCTGGGATGGATAGCGTCGTATAAAATGATGGTACTTCCCCGATTACTCTATCTGCTTCAGAACTTCCCCTACCACATCCCCAAGCGATCGTTTAAAGAAATGGAAGCTGCTGCACGGCAATTCTTATGGCAAAATACCGCCCCCAGCTGGCGTTTCTCACCTGTCAAGGTGATGTGTATGAAGGTGGTCTGGGGATGTCCAACCTCTATCTTTACTACCTAGTGATGCACCTACTGGTGGTTAATGACTGATTGTGGGGAAGCTGGTCAGATCCCGCATACCAACTAGAACTTCTGACGATGGGCTTCCCTGGCCTGCTCATGAGGCTGTATGGTAACCCCTTGCCGCATAGGGTCCCTGAGGTGACAAGGGTGGTACTGATGGGGTGGAGAGCGAGGCTGAGGGTAGCGGTTGGTGGCGCTATCTCACCCAGCAAACCCTGCTGTGGCATGGGTCGTGGCTGGGAGAGGTCTCAGCACTAGAGGGGTTCCATAAAAGGGACCTTATAGGCATTTTGCTGTTGGGCGAAGTCTGGGGGGGCTCACATATGCGGTCCTTTCAGGAGCTTCAGCAGAGGTTTTCCCTTGCCAGGACCCAGTTCCATAGATATCTACAACTTAGACACGCGTTAAACGTGCATATTTAGGCAGGTGTGGTCCTTCCTGAGTTTAGCCCTGTAGAGGCCAAGACACTGATGGGTGGCCTGGGTAGAGGGGGTGTGTTGTGCATTTTTTGCACCCTAGTCACTACCACAGCCCTGACATTTGACAAACTCCGAGAGCGGTGGGAGCAATGGCTGGGTCAGATGGAGGATGAGGACTGGAGAGAAGCATTGATGGCCCGAGAACACTGACTATGACCTCCTGTCTTTTTGCACTTATTACCTACACACGTCTTATCTTACTCCTGACAGGTTGCATAAAGCGGGTCTCCTACCCCATGCTGATTGTCCTCGCTGAGCGGGCCCCGACGCAGACTTCTACCACATGGTGTGGAGCTGTCTCCACATAGCAACCTATTGGCAAGCAGTGGTGACAGATCTCTAGAGTCCTGTGGGCGGAGATTGAGGTTGCCCCCGTGCCAATTTATTGAGGGTCTGGGAGGGGGTGGGGTCCAGCAGAGCAGAGCGGGCCTTTGTGGGAGTGGCATGTTTAGTGGCTAAAAGAGACATTGCAGCTGGTTGGAAAGCAGAGAAGGCACCTGAAATTGCGAAATGGCAGCAAGGGGTAGACTGGTGCGCCCAACAAGTGTCTGAGGTGAGAGGCTGCCCTGCTAAATATGACAGAGAGTGGTGGAAATGGACAGGAACGTGGGGAGATTGTTCAGCTGACATGCCTTAGAAATAACGATTGTTGTGTGCTCTGTCCTTGACTATTACGGCTACTCTTGATCATATGCTTCTGCTACCTGCGTGGGACTTGTGCAATGTTCAGTCGACAACATGCGGATGTGACCTGTTGGCTTTTATGTTGTCATGCAAAACTAATAAAATTGCTTATAAAAAAAAAGTAGAAGCACTGAGGGATGCAGGTGTCACTATGGTGACTTGTAGGAAGTTGCCTCTGTATATACTATCTCAAAGTGAGAGAGAGTGTGCACAGAGTCCAAGGGTTCCCCTTAGAGGTTGACAGTGGCAAAATAAGATCATTCTAATGCTCTATCTTGTGGCAGTGTGGTCGAGTAGTAGGCTTATCAGAGGGTAGTGTTCAGCATTTGTTGTACACACAAAGTCAATAAATGAGGAACACACACTCAAAGACTTAACTCCAGGCCAATAGTTTTTATATGGAAAAATATATTTTCTTAATTTATTTTAGAACCCCAAGATTCAAGATTTGAATTAAATACATAAAATGCAAGGTACTCCACACAGGTAAGTAAGGAACTTTGAATTAAAGCAGTAGTACACACAGTATAGGTTAAAATGACAAAGCTATTTTAAAAGTGGACACAGTGCAAAAATCAACAGTTCCTTGAGGAGGTAAGTAAGGTTAAGTTTCTGAGGTAAGTAAAGCACTTACAAGTTCAGTTTCCTGGGCATAGGCAGCCCACCGTTGAGGGTTCAAGGCAACCCAAAAGTCACCGCACCATCAACACAGGCCCGGTCAGGTGCAGAGGTCAAAGGAGGGCACAAAACACATAGGCGCCTATGGAGAACAGGGGTGCTCCGGTTCCAGTCTGCCAACAGGTAAGTACCTGCATCTTCGGAGGGCAGACTAGGGGGGTTTTGTAGAGCACTGGGGAGGGTGGGGGTGGACACAAACAGGCACACAAAACACACCCTCAGCAGCACAGGGGCGGCCGGATGCAGTGTACTTAGCAGGCGTCGGGTTTTCTGTAGAAATCAATAGAGGGACCCGGGGTCACTCTAGCGATGCAGGCAGGGCACAGGGGGGCTTCTCGGGCCTGCCACCAACTGGGCTAGGCAGAGGGCCGCCTGGTGGTCACTCCTGTCCTGGAAGTTGGTTGCTTTCGGGCCTGGGGTCTGACGGTGCTGTGCTTGGTCCAGGCATCAGGTTCTTTGTTCCAGGCAGTCGCGGTCAGGGGGAGTCTCTGGATCCTCTCTGCATGGGTCGCTGTGGGCGTGCACGGGGGTCATCTCAGGTTACTCACGAGGTCGCAGTCGCCTGGGAGTCCTCTCTGCATTGCTGGTTCTCTCAAGCTCGAGCCAGGGGTGTCAGGTGCAGAGTTTGAAGTCTCGCTTCCGGCAGAAAGAGTGAGTTCTTTGGAAGTTGCTAAAAAGTTGCAAAATTGTTGCTGTTTTTGAACAGTGCCGCTGTTTTCTGGAGTTTCTTGGTCATTCGGGTTCCAGGCAGTCCTCTGAGTCCTCAGAGGTCGCTGGTCCCTGTCGGATGCATCGCTGTGCAGGTTCTTTGAGTCTGGAGACAGGCCGGTAGGGCTGGGGCCAAGTCAGTTGTCGTCTCTGTCGTCTCTGCAGGGCTTTCAGGTCAGCAGTCCTTTTTTGTGTAGGTTGCAGGAATCTGATTTCCTGGGTTCTGGGTCGCCCCTAAATACTAAATTTAGGGGTGTGTTTAGGTCAGGAGGGCAGTAGCCAATGGCTACTGTCCTGGACGGTGGCTACACCCTTGTTGTGGCTCCTCCCTGAGGGGAGGGGGGCACATCCCTAATCCTACTGGGGGAATCCTCCAAACTCAAGATGGAGGATTTCTAAAGGCAGGGGTCACCTCAGCTCAGGGCACCCTAGGGGCAGTCCTGACTGGTGGATGACTCCCTGTTTTTCTCATTATCTCCACCAGCCTTGCTGCCTAAAGTGGAGGCAGTGGCCGGAGGGGCGGGCATCTTCACTAACTGGGATGCCCTGGGGTGCTGTAACAAAAGGCATGAGCTTTTGAGGCTCGCCGTCAGGTGTTACAGTTCCTGCAGGGGGAGGTGAGAAGCACCTCCACCCAGTACAGGCTTTGTTCCTGGCCACAGAGTGACAAAAGGCACTCTCCCCCATGTGGCCAGAACCTTGTCTGGTTGTGGCAGGCTGGCAGAAACTGGTCAGCCTAGCACTAAGAGTTGGACTGGTATTCAGGGGGCATCTCTAAGATGCCCTCTGGGTGCATTTTACAATAAATTCCACACTGGCAGCAGTGTGCATTTATTGTGCTGAGAAGTTTGATATCAAACTTCCCAGATTTCAGTGTAGCCATTATGGAACTGTGGAGTTCGTATTTGACAAACTCCCAGACCATGTAATCTTTATGGCTACCCTGCACTTACAATGTCTAAGGTTTTGCTTAGACACTGTAGGGGCATAGTGCTCATGCACCTATGCCCTCACCTGTGGTATAGTGCACCCTGCCTTAGGGTTGTAAGGCCTGCTCGGGGGTGACTTACCTATGCCACAGGCAGTCTGAGGTGGGCATGGCACTTTGAGGGGAGTGCCATGTCGACGTAGTCATTTTCTCCCCACCACCACACACAACCTGTGAGGCAGTGTGCATGTGCTGAGTGAGGGGTCCCCATACATGCTGCAGCCCTTAGAGACCTTCCCTGGCATCAGGGCCCTTGGTACCAGGGGTACCATTTACAAGGGACTTATCTGGGTGCCAGGGCTGTGCCAATTGTGGAAACAAAGGTACAGTTTAGGGAAAGAACACTGGTGCTGGGGCCTGTATAGCAGGGTTCCAGCACACTTTCAATCATAACTGGCATCAACAAAAGGCAAAAAGTCAGGGGTTAACCATGCCAAGGTGGCATTTCCTTACATGACTGAAAAACTGATATCCCCAGACCAATACATAACTTGCACACTTAGCCAGTTATCAACGCTGACAACATTGTCAAAGTCCATCCCATGGCTATGGTGACCTTGAAATTGGGAGGGTTTACTGGCCAAAAGAAGGTGGCCGTGTCCTCTGCAACGCCAGTAGAGTGAATGTTGGGGAATGAACTAGAAACCTCAGCATGGGCTGAGGTAGAGATGAAAACCCATGCTGGGAATAACTGATTGGGTGTGCATAAAACCCAGAGCACAAAGCAAAGTCTAGGGTGCAAAAGAGGTGTTCGAGGCTGGAATAATGGCCCAACCTTCCAAGAAAAAGACAAGATGTCTGGGAAACCAACTTCTGAGGAGACAACCTCAGGTGCCCTCTCCTCCAGGAGATCTGTTTGCCCTTGCGGGAACTGAGCCCCAGGAACATGGGTTTCACTGCAGAGCTCCTAGGCCCCAGGGGTCCTATAGGGAAGATCTTAGCCAGGTACAGAGGACATGTCCCATTCTTGTAAGCCTGAGACAGCAAGCTGCTGAACAGAAAAAGGGAGTCAGGGGCTCCTACAGAACCTATTGGGAGGATGGGCTCCTTTACACTGAGGCCAGAAACCCCAAAGTTGGTGCCACCAGGAGAGTAGTAGTTCCGCAGCAGTACAGGGAGTTCTTACTCACATTGGCCCATGACACCCCTTTAGCTGGGCATCCTGTCTAGACCAAAACTTGGAGTATGTTTGTTAACCACTTCTACTGGCTAGGTATGTCCCAAAAGGTGAAGGAGTTTTGCAACTCCTGTGTCACCTGTCAAGCCAGTGGCAACACAGGGGGCAAACCGAAGGCCCCCTTAATCCCACTACCAGTGGTTGGGGTACCCTCTGAACGGGTAGGGGTTGACACTGTTGGAAACCTGGACCCTCAAACAGCATCAGGGAAAGGTTTATAATGGTGGTAGTGAATCATGTCACTGATAATGGCCAAGAAGAAGAGAGTGAATCTCTCTCTGACCTCCTCTCCCAGAACCCTGCAGATAGGTCTGTTGAAGGAGTTGTCTTTTCAGACACCCTCACTGCCCAAAAGCAAGTTGACTGCAGGCAAATCCTTCAGTAGTTTGCGGGGCTCTTTTCTTTGACCCCTGGACAGACTACCTGGTGTACCCATGATGTGGACTGAAGAAAGTATGCCTTTTAGGAACAGTCTACAAACAGTCTCATCAAGTCAAAGAAAGCATCACAGCTGAAGTACGCACAATGCTGGAACTTAAGGTGATTGAGATCTCTGAATGTCCCTGGGCTAGTGTAGTGGTTTTAGTCCCCAAACCTCATTATAAGGGAGGTAAACCAGAGCTGATTTTTTGTGTGGACTACAGGGACCTCCATGCTGTCGCTAAGACAGATGCTCATCCCATTCCAAGGATTGATGAAATAATTGACAGGCTGGGGTAGCAAAATGTCTCAATAATTTTGATTTAACATCTGGGTACTGGCAGACTGGGCTGACCCAAAGAACCAGGGAGAAAACGGCATTCTAGACTCCAGATGGGCATTTCCAATTCACTGTAATACCATTCGGACTAAAGAGTGCCCCGGCCACCTTCCAAAGGTTGATGAACAAAGTCCTTGCTGGGTTGGAGTGTTTTAACCCCTTCGCTGCCAGGCCTTTTACCCCTCCTGTGCCAGGCCTTTTTTTGCCTATTTGGGGCAGTTCGCGCTTAGGCCCTCATAACTTTTTGTCCACATAAGCTAACCAAGCCAAATTCGCGTCCTTTTTTTCCAACATCCTAGGGATTCTAGAGGTACCCAGACTTTGTGGGTTCCCCTGAAGGAGGCCAAGAAATTGGCCAAAATACAGGGAGATTTCGTTTTTTTCAAAAAAATTGGAAAAAGTGGCTGCAGAAGAAGGCTTGTGGTTTTTCCCCTGAAAATGGCATCAACAAAGGGTTTGCAGTGCTAAACTCAGCAGCTTCCCAGCTTTCAGGAACAGGCAGACTTGAATCAGAAAACCCAATTTTTCAACACAATTTTGGCATTTTACTGGGACTTACCCCATTTTTGCAATTTGCTGTGCTTTCAGCCTCCTTCCAGTCAGTGACAGAAATGGGCATGAAACCAATGCTGGATCCCAGAAACCTAAACATTTCTGAAAAGTAGACAAAATTCTGAATTCAGCAAGGGGTCATTTGTGTAGATCCTACAAGGGTTTCCCACAGAAGATAACAACTGAAAAAGAAAAATATTGAAATTGAGGTGAAAAAAACATAAATGTTTCTCTACGTTTTACTCTGTAACTTTTCCCTGCAATGTCAGATTATCGAAAGCAATATACCGTTACGTCTGCTGGACTCCTCTGGTTGCGGGGATATATAGGGCTTGTAGGTTCATCAAGAACCCAAGGAACCCAGAGCCAATATATGAGCTGCACCCTGCAGTGCGTTTTCATTCTATACCGGGTATGCAGCAATTCATTTGCTGAAATATAAAGAGTAAAAAATTGCTATCAAGAAAACCTTTGTATTTCCAAAAAGGGCACAAGATAAGGTGTTGAGGAGCAGTGGTTATTTGCACATCTCTGAATTCCGGGGTGACCATACTAGCATGTGAATTACAGGGCATTTCTCAAATAGATGTCTTTTTTACACACTCTCCTATATCTGGAAGGAAAAAATGTAGAGAAAGACAAGGGGCAATAACACTTGTTTTACTAATCTATGTTCCCCCAAGTCTCCCGATAAAAATGATACCTCACTTGTGTGGGTAGGCCTAGCGCCCGCGACAGGAAACGCCCCAAAGCGCAACGTGGACACATCCAAATTTTTGGAAGAAAACAGAGGTGTTTTTTGCGAAGTGCCTACCTGTAGATTTTGGCCTCTAGCTCAGCCGGCACCTAGGGAAACCTACCAAACCTGTGCATTTCTGAAAACTAGAGACCTAGGGGAATCCAAGATGGGGTGACTTGCGGGGCTCGGACCAGGTTCTGTTACCCAGAATCCTTTGCAAACCTCAAAATTTGGCTAAAAAAAACACATGTTCCTCACATTTCTGTGGCAGAAAGTTCTGGAATCTGAGAGGAGCCACAAATTTCCTTCCACCCAGTGTTCCCACAAGTCTCCCGATAAAAATGATACCTCACTTGTGTGGGTAGGCCTAGCGCCCGCGACAGGAAACGCCCGCGACAGGAAACGCCCCAAAGCGCAACGTGGACACATCCAAATTTTTGGAAGAAAACAGAGGTGTTTTTTGCGAAGTGCCTACCTGTAGATTTTGGCCTCTAGCTCAAACCTAGATGGGGTGACTTGCGGGGCTCGGACCAGGTTCTGTTACCCAGAATCCTTTGCAAACCTCAAAATTTGGCTAAAAAAAACACATGTTCCTCACATTTCTGTGGCAGAAAGTTCTGGAATCTGAGAGGAGCCACAAATTTCCTTCCACCGAGCGTTCCCCTAAGTCTCTCGATAAAAATGGTACCTCACTTTTGTGGGTAGGCCTAGCGCCCACGAAAGGAAATGGCCCAAAACACAACGTGGACACAACATATTTTTTCACAGAAAACAGAGGTGTTTTTTGCAAAGTGCCTACCTGTGGAGTTTGGCCTGTAGCTCAGCCGGCCCCAGGGGGGGGGCAGAAATGCCCTAAAATAAATTCCCCCCCCCCCCCCCGGGGAGCGACCCTTGCCTACGGGGTCGCTCCCCCTGCGTGACAGAAATGGCCTAAATACAATTTGCCCCCCAGGGCAGCGACCCTTGCCTGATGGGTCGCTCCCCATCTCTAAAAAAAACAAACAAACAAAAAGAAAAAAAACACATTTTTTTTCCCCTGGCACCTAGAGGTTTCTGCCCCCAGGGAGGGCAGGAATGGCCTAAAATAAATTTGCCCCCCAACCCCCCGTCCCCCCCCCCCCGGAGCGACCCTTGCCTACGGGGTCGCTCCCCCTGCGTGACATTGGCGCCAAAAAACAAATCCCCGGTGCCTAGTGGTTTCTGCCCCCTTGGGGGCAGATTGACCTAAACTCTGCCAGGGGGGCAGATGGTCTAAATACAATTTGCCCCCCTGGGGAGCGACCCTTGCCTGATGGGTCGCTCCCCATCTCTAAAAAAAAAAAAAAAAAAAACACACAAAAAAAAATTGCCCTGGGGCCTAGAGGTTTCTGCCCCCCCCCCCCCCGGGGGCAGAAATGGCCTAAAATAAATTTCTCCCCCCCCCCCCCCGGGAGCGACTCTTGCCTACAGGGTCGCTCCCCCTGCGTGACATTGGCGCCAAAAAACAAATCCCCGGTACCTAGCGGTTTCTGCCCCTAAAATCAGAGCAGAGCAGAGCTTCCAGCGCAATGGGGGAGGCCCCTGTGACAAATCAGCGTGCGCTTGTGCGCTGACGTCACAGGGGGGGGGGTGGGGGGGGTCGGGGGTGGAAGGGGAAGGTCTTCCCCTTCCATCCCCGCCTTGGGGGGGGAGGGGGGGAGGGGGGTGTACGGGGGGGAGGGGGGTGCACGGGGGCGCGCGCTAGCGCACCCCCAAGTTCCCCTGTGCCATGGACGAGATGATCTCGTCCAAGGCACAGGGGAACTGTAGCCTTGGACAAGATCATCTCGTCCAAGGCACAGAACAGGTTAAAGCATCATATATAGATGATATTGCTGTCTATAGCTCTACTTGGCAGGATCACCTGATCCACCTTGGAAAGGTCCTTGAGGCTCTCCAACAGGCAGACCTCACTATCAAGGCAAACAAGTGCTCAGCAGGTCAGGGCCATGCCCTATACTTGGGCCACCTTGTGGGTGGAGGACCAATTTACAACAAAAGGTCCAGACATTTCTGGGCTGTGAGGCTCCAACATTCCAGACCCAAGTATTACAGGAAGCTTGTGAAGTGGTATGGCACTATTGTGGCACTCCTCACACAACTCACACCGAAGAAGCAACCAAAGAAAGTGAACTGGACACTTAGCTGTTAGAAGGCATTTGGCACCCTGAAGGAGGCACTTTTCAGTACCCATTCTAAAAATTCCAAAATATACCAAACAGTTCATTGTGCAGACTGATGCCTCTGATCATGGGATAGCAGTGGTCCTATCCCAAACCAATAATGATGGCCGGGACCAGCCTGTTGAGCAAGTTACTTCCCTTTGGTAATGATGTATCTGGTAGAGATCTAGCTGCAGATTCCTTCATTTAGAATCTTCCCACGGTGCGAGCCTGGATACAGAAACCTTTTCCCCAAGTACATCCACGCATTGGTTGAGGGTATCGCACAAATACGTAATGACGTCGCCCACCGGATGTGACATGACCAGAGTCCATATAACTCCCCTGCCTGCTGACACCAGTTTCTTCCATGACTATTTTCCACGAAAAAAAAAGGAGACACATAGAAACTGCAATGGAGACAGTGTGCTTTGAACGAAGACACCCTGGTGTCAATAATCACCTAAGTTTTAATTATACGTATAGATTTCCAATTAAATACTTTGAGCAACAGAGAAGCTCAGTTCACATAATGGAGAAGATTGGAGGATCGTTAAAGTATATGCAGCTAGATCCTGTCTCCACCAGATCGTTACCGAAGGTAATTAACTTGTTTGTCTGATAGTGACATCTAGCTGCAGATTCCTTAACTTAGAATCAGATACCAAAGCATAAAATCCCAGGAGGAAGGACTGTGAACTGAGACTCTTGAAAGACTCAAAGTTTTGTTAAACCGGTCGAGAACAAAAGTAAAAGACCCAAGAAGAATAAAACACGAGGGAGAATAATAATATATTCTACGACATTTCAACCTATGGAGTAACCACAGGTAATGCACGCCATATAACTGGTTAGTAAAGAAATACGCTCATCCATGTGAGAGCACAGAAAAAAAAGCGAATCAACATTAGCATATCAATGTTGTGTCAGAAGTGACTGAACCACAGTGAAAGCCGTTCCGCCAGAAGAAAAACTGATTAGTACTGGAGAAATAGACTATGTACTCAAAAAAATACCTATGAGGAGGAACATACTCAGGAGGAAAAAGAATTGGAGAAAAGACCACTGTAAAAAAACAAGGGGTTACAGAGAACGGTGATAACATGGGTAAACAGTATATATATATATATATATACATATATATACACACACACACACATATATACATAAACACCCACATGAGTAAATACATATGTCCCTAAATGGAATTTTATTATTACAAGAAAGGCCTTTGTATAATAGAGGAAACAGAGGTCGGTATATAACTTACAATGTAAAAAGAGGCATCAAAGGATGTACTACAAAGTCCCTCAATGATGAAAACCACAAAATCGACCAGATTGTAAGAAAATAATCGAAGTTTGATGAATATATCCAATGACAAAACACCTCCCAGTGTGAATTCAACTACAACAAATAGTCATGCAAATGAAAGCATGTGTACCTATAAGAGGCATCAATAATTAATCTTATCAAACATGAAAGATATAATACTCTCACAGAAAAGATGATGTACCCCTGAAAAGGACAAAATTCTTCCGAAAGGAAGTGTTACAAAAAACGTGAAACAACTCACAAATAGGTCATTTAACAAGAAACATACACAATAGACTAAGCAAACATCAAAGTGATGAAAATACATAGACTGCAAGGAATACGTAAAATAACCTGTATAAGACTAAAACAAGGAGGTCCTGAAGAAGATATTCAGATCACAGGAAAAATAAATGTACCCGTCAACAGTGAAGGCAACAGATAAACCATATGACAGAACAAGGGGAAGTAGGAAACAACACTCAGTGTTATAGAACACCCAGACATTAAGGGAAGGGTTAGACATCTCCGAAACCCTCTTAAGCATGTCCGCAAAAAAGGAACTTGCTTCCGCAGCAAAAAAGTAGGCCTGAGGCTGGAGAAGTATCTAAGCCACTAGCTTTAGCCAGATCAGACAACCAGCTGTCCTCTCTAGGAGGGTGTGACTCTGGTACCGCCTCCACAACATCATCTGCAATAGGAACAACAGGAGTGGAGACATGTGGAGGTATGACCAGCAACATTCCCTTGTGTCAAGAAGGCGATACCTCTACATCCGCATGAACATCAGATGCAGTTAGAGAAATGTAGGAAAGTAGCATCTTTCTGACAGTTACCCACACTTTTCGCCTTGTGTCAGTGTGTTTAGATTGTAGTGCACTGGGATCCCGCTAATAAGGACCCCAGTGTCTGTGCTCTCTCCTCTAAATTTGGTTGCTGGTAAACCTTTGCTCCCCACAATTGGCATACTGGTGCACACATGTAAGTCCCTAGTACACTAGGGGACTCCCATGGGTTGTAGCATGCACCTTTCACTTCAGGTATAAGGTGTGCCTCATATCATGGTCACTGCACCTAGACACTAAGTCACCCCTCTAGTAGGCCCTTCAGCCCAACGGCAGGGTGCATGTCTCCGAGTGTGAGGGTACCCCTGTGTATGCAAGGTACCAAAACAAACCACAGATTTCATGCCATGGGCTTTGTAAGTGTGGGCAAGCCCTCTGAAGGTATGTAGTTGACACTGATCAAAACAAATAGTTTAACTAAATAATTGGCTTCACCAAACTTAGGCATGCTTGGTATAAAACATGTTGGATTCATTTAACTACACCGAGTCCAGTGCCAGTTGCATGATCCTGTGTACTCTGGGGGTTCCTTAGAGGATCCCCCAGACCCAACCCTGTTTTACAGAGTGACCAACCCAGTTTTAGGGTTACTTTATTGCTCCCCCAAGGGTGGGTCCTCAGATTTATCAATCAAGACTCTTCAAGGAACTCTCTGCAAGACATCTTCTGCTCCTGACCTCCGGAACCGCTGCTGGTCTACGTTTGGAACTGAAACTAGACTGTATCCATTTGGGAGGGCTCCCACTGCAACATTGTTTCTCCAGTTCCTGCAAGATTTCTTCAACATCCGTGACTGTGCATCGTCCAGGATCACAAGGACTCTGCCTGCATCCAAGAAGCAAGAAGGAATCTCCCTTGGAGTGAAAGAGTCACTCCTATGCATCCGCAGGCACCTCACGACAACATCGATGGGCTGGTAGAGCCTGCTGTCCCACGGACAATGTAAAGGCTGTGCTTACATGCGGTGGTTCTGTGGTCCTTGTTTTCTGACCAACTTGGGAGACGGTGAACCCTTGCTACACCCACTGGAATGGAACCCCTGTGCACCGCGACTGCTGCTCTTGCCAAGGCTCTTCCTCCAAGAAGACTTTGAACTCCTAGAAGCCCCAGCCTCCAAAACTCTGCAACTACAGATTCAGCTCCCCCTCTGCAGTTCCTGTGACATGGGACTCCTGTTGTTGTGCTGCTAAGGCATCCCTGCAACTTCCTGTGCCTGCTGCCAGTGGGTCACTTGGGGATCCTCCGACTCCAGCTGGCTTTCCTTCCTGCTAAAAGCCTGCCCTGACTTCTCTCCAACTCCAAGGGTTGAGTCCCTAGGACCTTGTTTGTCCTCTCAAATCTGCAGACGTATTTGCAACTGCTATTTGCATTTGCCAAGGCTTGTTGGTGGTCCTGCTGGCCATTGACCCTCCTGCACTCCACCGACTGACGTGGGGCAGCTCATGGATGACTCCAAGGACCTCTTGCATCCCCCTGGACTCCACAGCTAGACTTCTTCCTTCACTGCCCCGCAGAAATTTCACCTCCAAGAGTGTGGGCATTGCCTACCTACACATCTCCAAGTGGTCTGAACACTATCCCCTTCTTTTTCAGGCTCTTCACGTCCAGAATCCACCGTCTTGTTCCACCGGCCTGGTCCATGGGTCGCAACAGTAACTGAACAACCAAGACTTCCAGTGACTCCCAACAAGGGTTTCCAACACCACTATACCCCTATGCACATGAACTCCCTGGTGTAGGTACTCTGGTCTTCTGGGTATCCATGGGTAGGGGCACTCTCCAACCTTCTTTGTGCCAACTGGTTTCTTCAAGGTCCACTGGGAAAGGTCTTGAATCCATAAAAATTCAACCATGATGGTCCTGCGTTAGCCTATGGGACACCAGACTTGGTAACTCTGCACCCGGACGCCTAGTGTATTTCTAGTACTTACCTCAGGTAATTTCCTACTCCCCTAGGCCTTAGGATCCTAACATACTTACCTTGGTTGGGCATCTCCATTCTTATACCACTTTCTTAGTGTATAGTTTGGCCCCTCCCATAAGGCCCATGTATTTCTATGCTTTTGCTGATTGTTGCTAAGTGTGTATTTTTATGTGTGATATCTCTAGGTGGAGATATACCATTGTTAGTATACCTTTAATGTTGCAACAAAGAAACCATTATTTTTGCAACATCTGGTGGGTTCTTTCTTGTAAATGGTTACTAGCTGCCTATTGTGGTACTGCAAGTGCATTAAACTCTTTCTAGAGAGGCTTTAGCTGCTCACCACAGCTACCCCTAGAAAGCTTCTGCTATTTGGCCACCTAAACACTATCCCTAAGGATTGGCTGGACTCAGTATAAGGTGCCACACCATAGGTGTACACCATAAACTCAGCCAGGAGTCTACTTCGATCAGCACTGCCAGGGAAGTCACCAGAGTTGGCTGGTCGGACACCAGCACCAAAGGTGGGAACCCTGAAGGTCTGTGCACCAGCACTGTAACAGTTGTGTCAACTGACTCTAAAGACCGAACCAGAACCAAGGGCAAACCCGCCGGCGTGGACACAGGAAAGGCACTTCGCACCTTCTTGGGACCAATAAGCGCTCCACAGGGAGGTGATTGACCAAAGATTGCGTGAAGGGAAGAATAATATGCACGCATCTAGTCTAGAGTTGCCCCAACTCCCAGAAAGGGAGGAAGATGTGAGGTGGACCCGGACCTCGTCTGAGGAATGACGGGAGGTCGAATGTGGTGAAGTCGTTAGCTGTAGAGGCCTCAACCGCTTGTGAGACTTTCCTGTGGAAGTTGACAGAGAACAGTGTTCATGAGAGCGACTCCTTGAACGGCCCTGTGACCGGATGTCAGACTGAGAGGGAGTTTTAATGTGATGGGAAGACCGAGATTCAGCCATCCATACAACAAGTTTCTTCCAACACTCTCGCAGAGCCTTCGGGCGAAGTCACTGACAGGAGCCGCTGTCCTCAGCGTCATGGTGCTCACCCAAGCACCACATGCACAATGAATGGGGGTCTGTAGCTGACATCTGCTGTGCACAGGACCCACAGGGTTTAAACCCAGAAGACATAGGAAGCACACTGTTCCAAGATGATGAAAACATTGCAGGAGGCCAAAAAACAGCCAGAAAAAACGTATTCCTCTCTGCGTTGCAAGCACAGAAAGGAAGATACTCATGTCAGCAGTGGAGTTATATGGACGTCACATCCGACGGATGACATCATTAGAAAATCGTGCGATGTCCCCTACTGACACACAGACGTACTGGGGAAAAATATTTTGAATCCAGATTGGTGCCTGGGGAAGAATTTAAGTTAAGGAATCTGCCGTTAGAGGTCTCTATCAGATGCATTTATTAGCAGGAAGTTACTCCCCAGGGAACAGTGTTTGAGTGGCATTGAGAGGGAAACCTTTGCTGTGGTCTGGTCCCTGAAGAAGCTGAGCCCATACTTGTTTGGTACTCCAAACCAACCACAGGCCTCTCAGATGGCAGATGCAAATGAAGAGGCAAGATCATGAACTGTTAAGGTGGTCCACCTCCATACAGGGTATGGACTTCACAGTGGAACAGAGACCAGGGACTGACCATGGCAATGGAGATGGCCTTTCCTGGTTCTTCCACTTAGACAATGAAGATTCTCTTGGGGAAGGTTAGACCATTTCGTTTGTGGGGTGGGGCGGTTGGCTGTGTTGGAAAATGCCCCATATTTACATGGTCACCGTGACTTTCTGCTCACTGGTACTGAGGTTTTTCAACTGAGGTGAACTGGGTCTCTGCTAAACAGGTCCCCAGTGCCACTGCTCTTTCCGTAAAACACAAAGGCCCTCATCCTGACCTTGGCGGGCGGCGGAGGCCGCCCGCCAAAGTCCCGCCGTCAGGTTACCGTTCCGCGGTCGAAAGACCGCGGCGGTAATTCTGACATTCCCGCTGGGCTGGCGGGCGGCCGCCTTCAGGCCGCCCGCCAGCCCAGCGGGAAAGAGGCTTCCACGATGAAGCCGGCTCGGAATCGAGCCGGCGGAGTGGAAGCTGTGCGACGGGTGCAGTTGCACCCGTCGCGTATTTCACTGTCTGCGCAGCAGACAGTGAAATACATTTAGGGGCCCTCTTACGGGGGCCCCTGCAGTGCCCATGCCAGTGGCATGGGCACTGCAGGGGCCCCCAGGGGCCCCGCGACCCCCCCTACCGCCATCCGGTTCCCGGCGGGCGGACCGCCGGGAACTGGATGGCGGTAGGGGGGGGTCGGAATCCCCTCGGCGGCGCAGCAAGCTGCGCCGCCTTGGAGGATTCCAAGGGGCAGCGGAAAACCGGCGGGAGACCGCCGGTTTTCCTGCACTGACCGCGGCCAAAGCGCCGCGGTCAGAATGCCCTGCGGGGCACCGCCGGTCTGTCGGCGGTGCTCCCGCCGACCCTGGCCCCGGCGGTCTAAGACCGTCGGGGTTAGAATCACCCCCAAAGTGTGTACAATTATTACAACTGGCACACACTGCTATACCTCTTTAAGTCCCTAGTAAATGGTACCACTGGTACTTACGTCCTGGGTAATGGAGAGGATCCCTAAGGAAAATGTATTGTGCCACCCTCAGGTACCCACTAAACAAGATGCACACAGCTGCCATTGCAGTCTGTGTGTCCTGGTGCAAGCCAGGCGAAATACGACATGGCACACCCATTGTGTGCCATGGCCCATTCACCGCTTCTAACAATATGTAAGTCACCCCTACACCAGGCCTTGGAGCCCTGAGGCAGGGTGCATCATATTTGATGTAAGGTCATATCTGCATGTGCAGATATGCCCCTGTGAGTTCTAGTTAGATCGCTGGATACTGCAAGTGAATAGGGAAGCCATCTTAAGGTATGTACTGGACACTTGTCACTACGAGTTTCCCAGCTACATATTGGCTTCACTGAAACCTATGGCGTTTGGTATGAAACACCATGTCTTAAAAAATCCAGGCTGACAATAGCCTTGGATTTATTATGATGTGCACCCAGAGGGCACTTTAGTCTCTTAGTGTGCTGGCTGACTGGTTCGGAACAGCCTGCCACCACAGACATGATTCGAACTCCCTGGAGGTGAGAGCCCATGCTCTTGGAGGCAATAAACAAAGCCTGTCCCTGAGGTCTTTGGTATGCAACCCTGGCTTCCCTGGACCTGGAAGTGGCCACCCTCTACCTTGAGACCCATGTGGCACTAGGATAGGCAGGATCATTAGTTAGGCAGTAGGTGTGTTCCACCTTTGGGCTTGCCACACCCCTACGGAGGGCTACTCGAAGTGGACACTCGATGAAGGGTTTCACTATCTTCATTTTGAGGAAACTAGGAATTCTGGGACAAGGTGTAGGAAGTTGGCTCTGTTTGTACTATTTCAAAGTAAGAAATAGCATGCACAGAGTCCAAGGGTTCCCCTTAGAGGTAAGATAGTGGCAAAAAAGAGATAATTCTAATGCTCTATTTAGTGGTAGTGTGGTCGAGCAGTAGGCTTATCAGAGGGTAGTGTTAAGCATTTGTTGTACACACACAGGCAATAAATGAGGAACACACACTCAAAGACAATTCCAGGCCAATAGGTTTTTTTTATAGAAAAATATATTTTCTTAGTTTATTTTAAGAACCACAGGTTCAAGATTTACAATCAACACTTTAATTGAAAGGTACTTCACTCAGGTATCATAGGAACTTTGAATCAGCAAAATAGCATGTACAGTTTTGGCAAAAATGGCAATAAGCTATTTTAAAACTAGACAGTGCAAATTTCAACAGTTCCTGGGGGAGGTAAGAATTTGTTAGGTTTGCAGGTAAATAAACCACCTAGAGGGTTCAAAGTTGGGTCCAAGGTAGCCCACCATTGGGGGTTCTGGGCAACCCCAAAGTTACCACACCAGCAGCTCAGGGCCGGTCAGGTGTCGAGGTCAAAGTGGTGCCCAAAACACATAGGCTTCAATGGAGAAGGGGGTTCCCCGGTTCCAGTCTGCCAGCAGGTAGGTACCCGCGACTTCGGAGGGCAGACCAGGGGGCTTTTGTAGGGCACCGGGGGGGGGACACAAGTCAGCACAAAAAGTACACCCTCAGCAGCACGTGGCGGCCGGGTGCAGAGTGCAAACAGGCGTCGGGTTTGCAATAGGTTTCAATGGGAGACCCAGGTGTCTCTTCAGCGAAGCAGGCAGGCAAGGGGGGGGGGGGGGGGGGGGGGCTCCTCAGGGTAACCACCACCTGGGCAAGGGAGAGGGCCACCTGGGGGTCGCTTCTGCACTGGAGGTCGGATCCTTCAGGTCCTGGGGGCTGCAGGTGCAGTGTCTTTACCAGGCATCGGGTTCTTGGAAGCAGGCAGTCGCGGTCAGGGGGAGCCTCTGGATTCCCTCTGCAGGCGTCACTGGGAGGGGGGGGGAATCAGGGGGGTCCACTCTGGCTACTCACAGGGTCTCAGTCGCCAGGTTGTCCTCCCTGTAGTGTTGTTTCTCTGCAGGTCGAGCCGGGGGCGTCGGGTGCAGAGAGAAAAGTCTCACGCTCCCGGCGGGAAACGTGGAGTTCTTTTAAAGTTGTATCTTTATTGCAAGTTTTGGTTTCTTTGGAACAGGGCCGCTGTCCTCGGGAGTTCTTGGTCCTTTTAGATGCAAGGTAGTCCTCTGAGGCTTCAGAGGTCACTGGACCCTGGGGAGCGCGTCGCTGTTGCAGTTTCTCTTGAAGTGGGGAGACAGGCCGGTAGGGCTGGGGCCAAAGCAGTTGGTGTCTCCGTCTTCTCTGCAGGGCTTCAGGTCAGCAGTCCTTCTTCGTCTTAGGTTGCAGGAATCTGTTTTCCTAGGTTCTGGGGGCCCCCAAGTACTCAATTTAGGAGTGTGTTTAGGTCTGGGGGGTTAGTAGCCAATGGCTACTAGCCCTGAGGGTGGCTAGACCCTCTTTGTGCCTCCTCCCTGAGGGGAGGGGGGGGGCATATCCCTAATCCTATTGGGGGAATCCTCCATCTGCAAGATGGAGGATTTCTAAAAGTCAGAGTCACCTCAGCTCAGGACACCTTAGGGGTTGTCCTGACTGGCCAGTGACTCCTCCTTGTTTTTCTCATTATCTCCTCCAGCCTTGCCGCCAAAAGTGGGGCCGTGGCGGGAGGGGGCGGGCATCTCCACTAGCTGGAATGCCCTGTGGCACTGTAACAAAGGGGATGAGAAGCACCTCCACCCAGTACAGGCTTTGTTACTAGCCACAGTATGACAAAGCCACTCTCCCCATGTGGCCAGCAACATGTCTAGTTTTACCAGCCTGCCACACACCAGTCAGCCCACACTGGAAGTCGGGTATGTTTTCAGGGGGCATCTCTAAGATGCCCTCTGGGATGTATTTCACAATAAAATGTACACTGGCATCAGTGTGCATTTATTGTGCTGAGAAGTTTGATACCAAACTTCCCAATTTTCATTGTAGCCATTATGATGCTGCAGAGTTCGTATATGACAGACTCCCAGACCATATACTCTTACGGCTACCCTGCACTTACAATGTCTAAGATTTTACTTAGACACTGTAGGGGCATAGTTCTCATGCACCTATGCCCTCACCTATGGTATAGTGCCCCATGCCTTAGGGCTGTAAGGCCTGCTAGAGGGGTGACTATACCAGGGGCAGTGTGTGGTTGGCATGTCACCCTGAGGGGAGTGCCATGTCGACTTAGTCATTTTCTCCCCACCAGCACACACAAGCTGGCAAGCAGTGTGTCTGTGCCGAGTGAGGGGTCCCCAGGGTGGCATAAGGCATGCTGCAGCCCTTAGAGACCGTCCCTGGTACCTGCCCCTGGTACCAGTGGTACCAGTTACAAGGGAGTTACCTGGATGCCAGGGTGTGCCAATTGTGCAAACAAAGGTACAGCTTTAGGGAAAGAACACTGGTGCTGGGGCCTGGTTAGCAGGCCTCAGCACCCTTTCAAATCATAACTTGGCATCAGCAAAGGCAAAAAGTCAGGGGGTAACCATGCCAAGGAGGCATTTCCTTACACAAGGTTATGCCCAATTCCGACAGGAGGTGGTCATATACATGGTGTAGCCACCCCCAGGGTAACTAGCCCATTGGCTACTACTCTACACTCCCCTAAAAAAAAAATAGCCCTAAATTGAGTTTATAGGTCGCTCCCTGACTGTCAACATCAGGGCAGTGCGTGCTCTACAGGCGACCAGAATGCAAAAACCTAATGATTTCCAGCTAACATAATTTATGATTTTTGCTGAGGTAATGTTGTTTAACCTTTTGCATTGCAGAGTTTCATCCTGAAGACTTATGTTCAGCATGCATATAAATATTGTCCACATGTAATGTACTGCTGCAGGCTTTCAGACTGTGTCAGGGTGTGGTCCCTTTCCAGGGCCTTCTAGAAGCTTCCCTGCAGCATGCCTAGGTGTGGTTGGTGGGCTGGGCTAAAACTCTATAAAAGTGAGCCAGCCCAGCTCCACGTGCTCACTATTCAGAGGTCCCGGTGCAGAGCAGCAGCAACGTCCTGAGCTCCTGTTCCGGAGGCCTACTTGGATCTTCCAGACCTCGCCCATTCACTGCGCTTGGTGATTCTTGATCAGGGCAGTAAGACGGAGGTCGGGCTGGGCCCCCGATCCCGTTCTCAAAGGAGTTGGAGTTCTTGAGCCTAATTATCATGAAAAAATCTTTTGACTCTCGTGCGTGTGAAAGTGTGCTTGATGTTTATTGGGCATTTACATGCTGACATTCGAATCGGCAAGACGCGCGATTCCTTACTTGTGTTTTAATTCATGTTATTCAATGTGCGTTACCATTTCCAGGCATTCATATGGCGACATTCGAATCGGCAACACGCGCTATTCTTTCCGCGTGTTTTAACCCTTGATATTTATTGTGCGCTACCATTTCCTGGCATTTACATGGTGGCATTCGAATCGGCGAGACGCGAGATTAATTTCTCGTGTGTAACTCATGCAGTTCATTGTGTACTACCATTTCCTGGCATTTACATGGTGGCATTCGAATCAGCAAGACGCGCGATTCATTTTTCGTGTGTAATTCATGCAGTTCATTGTATGCTACCATTTCCTGGCATTTACATGGTGGCATTTAAATCGGCGAGACGCGCAATTTCATTCTCATGTGTAATTCATGTTATTCATTGTGTGCTAACTTTTTCTGGCATTTTCATCGTGACATCTGAATCGGCAGGCATTTACGAGGTGGTTTTCTAGCCAGCAAGACGCGTGATTTATTTCTCGAGCCTAGTTTATGTTATTCATGGTGCACAATCATTCTAAGGTATTTACAACCTTTTGTGAAAGTATACAATGGGCACAATTCATGTTTCCTACAGTTTTTTTGGAGAAAACAAAATGCTGGAGTTCTAGATGTGATGTAGTGTAGTGTGTATATAATAATGTTTTTATTTCCTTGATCCTCATGCAAAAGATAATGTTTGAATCTGAACATTGGATTTAACCATTTCTTGATTTCCTCTCAGGTGTTCAGTAATCTTGAAGCCTAGTTGTTTAAGTCCATTCATAGGTTATCTATGATTTCAGAACGACAATGCTTAGTTATAATCTAGTACTGATTCATATGATATAATCTTGATATTGTGTGTTTTAACCTTTTGCTTACTACAGGTCTCCTTCCCAGCTGTTCCCTTCCTAATCCCCTTTTCCCCACTTGGACTCTCTTAGACTCTGTGATAATTCTAATCAGAGTACTGGAGCTGTCTTGTGGTGGATGCGCGGCGAGCGTGCACAGACCACGAGGATCTGGTGACTCTGACACTGACACCAGAAATTCATCTGATCCAAGAAGAACAGGTCAAACTAAGAGTCGAAAGAGTGAGAACTGTTGACGATTGGTGGACTTTTGGTGCTGCCTGGCTACCTGCTCCTGCCCCAACAACCGCATCACCCTGACTCGTCCTGCAGCTGCGGGGACTCTAAAAGCCTAGCCTTTGAGGTACTCCAGCACTTTGCCACTCCGTCACCATCTCTCTTTGAGTGGACAAGCCATTTTCATGCTTCCTGCAGGCACCAACCACAACAACTGGCTCACCGCTTTTGAGTAAAAGTGTTACCTATATGCTAAGGCAATACAAATTGCAAGAGTATTTAACTTCTTGAAAGTATTTTGGTTTTGAAAAATAATATAAACAAAGTAACTATTTTTCTAAACATTAGTCTTGAGTTCCTTTTTGAGTGTGTGTCTCATTTATTGAGTATTGTGTATTCAACAAATGCTGAGCACTACCCTCTAATCAGCCTAACTGCTTGCCCACACTACCACAAAGGACTTTTTTGGGGATTGTCACTTTTTACCCTGTAAACCAATAAGGGCCACCTGTACTATAGCTGCACAGTGTACCCCTATGTTTGGTACACTACATAGCCAGCTTCCTACAGCTTGCTTCCACCAAACCCTCCCACCAGTCCATGTTTGTGTCATACGGCTGGTATTCTTCAGGGTCCAGTGTTCCCTACCAATCCTCCCCGAATCCTAGCCCATAAGAATAGGACTCAGGCTCCGGCCTAGAAGCCATGGCTCCAGTCAGCACCAGAAGTGGCGTTGGATAAGGCCTGTCTGACTCCGTGTTGGAGATAAGCATGGGCATGGCACCGGCAGCGTAAACATCAAGACCAGTGCCACAGAACGTTGAGGTGACACGACTGGGGGCAGCCAGGATCCAACATAGGATCCAAAGGGGCAAAACTGGCACTGGGGCTGCCACTGAGAAATCAGCAGAAGCACCTCCCATGCCTTCGGGGCCCGAAGATGCGCACCAGAGAGAACGGGCCTCTCAAATACGAGGTGCATGGCCTCATAAAATTATTTTAATTAAGTGGCAGTCGTTTCGACTTCCAGAAACTCGGGAAGGCATGGAGACGGCCCAGGCGCTGGCTCTACCATGAAGTCAGGCCTTAAGTGTTGATGTTACCTCGTCTTGTCAGCTGACAGATGAGGTGAAGATCTCTTCGGCTTTTTCTTCGTCTTGGGTGGGACTTAACAAAATGACCCGACGACTTTGAGTGTGATGAGGATCTCTGACTCCGCAACTGCTCCTGGGACCTTCCTGTCGACCAGGATCTTGATAGTCTTGATGTTGCAAGTTGAGCTGCCAAGAGCTTGAGGGAATGTTCTACAGGCTCCTGGTGCTACAATCGGAGCAGGTCTTCGGATTGTGGTCAAGCTAAAGCACCAAAGGTATACAAGATGCGGGTCTGTCACCAACATCAAGCGGTGATAGGCACCTAAGGGCTTGAAGCCGGCCTTCTGAGGTGGCATCCTCGTCACACCAAGGAGAAAACCTCAAGAAGTCTTTAACAAAAGGTTTAGTCAAAAAGTGACTAAAGAGTCGATCTTCCCCAGATCTCCACTGAAGCCGAAAGAGAACGCACTGGGATTGTGCCTATATAATTCTGCTCAAGGAAAAATATTCCGGATCCAGACTGATGCCTGGGGATAATTCAAAAGATAAGGAATCTGCAATTAGAAGATGCCCACACACCTACATCTGAGGGTAGGATGTTGGATCAGGAAATCCATGTTTGTGCAACTGAATGGTTAGAGTGACGGGAAGAAGGGTAATCATACTTGGCCTTCCTATGTTTTTTTGGACTTTTTTTTGACTTACCTGAGCTTTGCAATTTCAACAATGATCATTTATATCAGTAGCACGTCTGTGCTTTCGACTTTGGCTGGGACTGTGTCTTCTTCAACTTCCTTCTGAGTCACAGGACGGCGACATTGGCTTTGCAGGTGCAGATGTCCCTATGGTTCATCTTCGTGGAGCAGTCTTTTTAACCAACATCTGGGAATGACAATCTCTACACTTCTTAATCATGTACTTTTGGAGGGGCCATTTCCCTTGGGCACTATCAGACGTCTGAGGGATGAATTTGTCAAGTAAACTTGATTCTGTGTCAGCAGATGCAGAAAGAAAGTAACTGCCATTAGCGCGTGGGGGGAGGGGATCAGTTGCAGATACAGTGGCCACAACATCACATCTGGGGCAGATCAGATACGTATCAGCACAACATATCACCACAACGTTACTTAGTGATAGGCAAGGGAAGTGCTACTGAAAATTCTGCAGATCCAGTCTGGCGCAGAGGGGTATTAACAAGGTGAGGAATCTGCGGTTAGAAGCCTATGTAACAAATGTGCCCATCACAATTGCAGCACAGCCTGAACTCCGACATTTTGGGGACAACATTGCTAGGCACTGTGAAGGATGAGGAGAGAGTGCACCAGATCCATGTCAAAGGGTGTGGGGAAAAAAGGAAATTACATCAATGTGCCAGGATGGGCGTTTTATGGCTTCAATGATATCTCCAAGGTGTTACTTCTGGTGCAAAAATGGAGTCAAGTGTCTCCTACCTGCATGGAAGAGTTCTGAAGGTTTCATCAGAAATATCATGCTAAAACACACACATTTTCCTCATCATAATTATTGCTGTGTCGAAACAATCATACATGTAGAGAACAATTTCCTACAATTAACTGGGGAGCAAAGAAAATATACTGATAAAATCAACTGTTTAATTGAAGCAATTTAAAAAAAACACAAGGCAGTATAAATGGTAAAAGTACAATTAAATTGAAATACATAAGCACTTCTAATAAAGCTTTAAAACAATGGGACACTATACACAGGGATTTAAGGATGAAAACATTATGGAACTCCTTATAAAAACAAAGCCAACAAGCATTTTATAAAACGGCATAGCAATTTAGACATAAAATGGATGTGCAAGCTCTTCTGAAACAAACTATGCCTCTGATCCAACATTAGTTAAAATTCGAGTTTGAAAACTAATGAACAGTGAGTCCAAGTGTTCCAGGCAAATGTCCAAATCCCTTGTGAATTTGATTCCTGTAGTCTTCAAACTGTTGAAGTTGCAAACAAAAGTTGGCATTAAGTCCCATGTGCTTCAGCCGTGAGTTGTGTCATCTTCCACAAAGTCTTTTGCTTGCTCTGCTGAAATTACATCAATGTGACTCACCTAAAGCAATAGGAAAATTATCAAATTAAAAATAGAATTTCAATTTCTCAAATTTAAAACTGAGACTAGCATAATACGGATTTGTATTTTTGTATACTAGACATATAAACCACATTAAGGGTCTGATTTAGAGTTTGGCAGACGGGTTACTCCGTAACGAATATGACGAATATCCTCCCTGCTACCATAAGAAAATTCCTTTATAGCGTATGGGAATTGTAATACAGCAGACGGGATATCCATCAGGTTTGTTACTGAGTAATCCCCTCCGCCATTCTCTGAAATAGGCCCTAAGTATTTACTGAAGAACAAGTTACACAAGAGCTTTCAGTTATACATACGCAATGTCCAATAATATTGTTTGATACAGCAGAAAGTGATCCAACACTTTAAAAAAAAACAAAAAAAAACAGGAGGCTTAAGAATGAGTGGTTCAATCACACCCTACTGGCCCACTTAACCACTGAACAAATTTTGTTTTGTTCTACACACAGGTAGGACTACATATCTGAAGGTCCATTTAGGTATTACAAGAAATAACTCATCCTTGTGCTCCTTCTCCTATGACTGTGGATGCTGGGCATGTGATTTACCCTTTACATGGAATCTTATTCACATATGTTATTTTTAATGAACAAGTTACTTACCTTCTGTAATGCTCTTTCTGGTAAAGGCTATCTAGCCAGATTCCCCACCTTCTGAATCAGACTGGAGTCAGACTGGTTCTGAATACTTTATAGTCGTACCTCTGTGCACTGGTAGATGGCACCCTGCAGCTCTGCACTGATGGTGTTTTTCTCTGGAAATGATGTGCGAAGCCTACATAGGTGCCACTCCTGCAAACTGACATAAGTTGCTTTCAAGACTGTCCACACTCCCAGATGCAAAAGAAAACTGTCCCAGCCTGCGTGCAGATTCCTAGACTTGGGTTTTATTAGCGGAAAAGTCCAATCACAGAACAGGGAGGATCAGTGAGGAATCTGCAACTAGAGACTCTACCAGAAAAAGTACCACTGTTACTTAAGGAAACCAACTTATTTTTCTGATGGACTTCTAACCGCAGATGCCTCACCTTTTATATGGATACTTAAGTAGTACATAAGTAGAGGTGGGCTGTGAATGGACTCAAACTAGATAGTCCTGTAGAACCAAGTAGGTAAAATGCCTTTCTTGGCAGACCTGCCTGTCCAGACAATAGAGCTTTGTGAACGTAAGAAGAGAGGCACACGTAGCCGCCAGGCAAATGTCTAGTAGAAGGATGTGGGCTAATGCAGTGGTAGCAGCGTTTGCCCTGGTAGAATGCACACTGTCCTTTTAGAGGATATTTGTTGGCCAGTGCCCAGCAAATCTTGCGCACAATCCAGCTGAAGGTGGTGATGTTCAGGCGCACCTGAACCAGCCTCCCTTTGATGGATGGTGTAGGAAGCTGGCCTGCTGTGTGGTGAACACCTATGGTGTTGGCATCTTATGTCAGGTCCAGGCAACCCCTATTAGTGTGGTGTAGACAGTGTCTAGAAAGCCAGGGCTCTTGCAGTTGCTGGAAGGAGCCGGAGAAACAATGTTGCAAAGTAAAGTCGTCGCCAAAGTTGCAGCTTTGTTGGTTCCTGAAGAGTCCAGTTGCGGTTATAGTGGCCTGAAGTCAAAGTAAACTATGTAGATGAGTCCTGCTGGAGTTTTGCACATCGAATCTGAGGACCCACCAGCAAGGGAGCCCCTAAATAGCCCTAAAAGGGGGATTGGTCACCTTGCAAGGTGACCACCTATCATAAGGGGGCTGTGATGACACCTGCCTGACATGGCCACTCAGATGCTCCCAGGGGCGTCTTCACATCTTGGTTTCAAGATGGCAGAATCAAGTGGCTACCTGGAGGAGCTCTGGGCACCACCACTGTGGTGATGATGGACAGGGAAGTGGCCACTCCCCTTTCCTTTGTCCAGTTGGCACCAGAGCAGGGACTGAGAATCCCTGGACTGGGGCAAACCGTTTTTTGCAAGGAGTGCACCAAATGTGCCCTTCAAAGCATACCAGTGGCTTGGGGAGGCTACCCTTCCCAAGCCATGTAACACCTGTTTCTAAGGGAAGAGGGTTTTGCCTCCGTCTCCAACAGGAAATCCTTTGTTCTGCCTTCCCCTGGCTAGGAGGGCCTACCATTGGGGTGACTTAGAGTGACCTGGTGCAGTGACCTGTGGTGAAAGGGTGCACGCACCTTTTCATACAGGCTGCAATGGCAAGCCTGCAGACACATTTTGCATGGGCTTCCATGGGTGGCACAATACATACTGCAGCCCATGCGCAAAAAACCTGGTGCCGCAATGCCCTGAGTACCTAAGTACCATATAATAGGGGTTTATAAGGGAGCATAGGTATGCCAATTGTTGGGTGCACAAAGTCCTAGGCAACCAAATGTAGAGGGAGAGAGAACAATCACAATCAAATTAGCCTGTTGTCGGTATGTTTTGACTGTTCACTGGGATCCTCCTAACCAAGACTCCTGTGACTATGCTCTCTCCCTTTAAACTTGGACCACAAACACCTCACATATGGTGCCCCATTAGAAGTCCTTAGTATATAGTATCCAGGGCATTGGGGCACCAGGGGTCCTCCATGGGCTGCAGCATGCATTATGCCACCCATGGGGAGCCCATGCAAATTATCTGCAGGCTTGCCATTGCAGCCTGCGTTAAAGGGTACATGCACCCTTTTCAATCAATCAATCAGGGATTTGTAAAGCGCACTACTCGCACGTGAGGGTCTCAAGGCAGGGGGGTACAGGGGAATTATCTACCGATGGTTGTAGTCCTGCGGACACGTGGACGGGTGCGAGGGCGGCGGAGCGAGGATGCCAGGACGTGGTGTAGAAGGTGAGTCGTCTGTTGAGGTATTCTGGTCCAGAGTTGTGAAGTGCTTTGTGAGCGTGGGTGAGGCGTTTGAAGGTGATTCTCTTGTTGACTGGGAGGCAGTGCAGGTTTTTCAGGTGGTCTGTGATGTGGCAGTGGATGTCCAGGATGCAGAGGCGTTCTGGATGCGTTGCAGCCTCCTCTGGAGTTTGGCCGTGGTTCCTGAGTAGAGGGCATTGCTGTAGTCCAGTTTGCTGCTTACGATGGCTTTGGTGACTGTTCTTCTGGTTTCGGTGGGTATCCATTTGTAGCTCTTTCGGAGTATGCAGAGGGTGTTGAAGCAGGAGGAGGAGATGGCGTTAACTTGATGGATCATGGATAGTGAGGGGTCCAAGATGAGGAGCCCTTCTGAGAGTGGAAGGCCACCAGGAGCCATCCCATGCGGAGGGGGAGCCGCCGAAGATGAGGACTTCCGTCTTGTCCTTTCACTGCAGGTCACTGAACCAGGTCACTGTAAGACACCCCTATGGTAGGCCCTCCTAGCACAGAGGGCATGGTGCAGGTACCTGTGTGTGAGGGCAACCCTACATGAGTGGAGGTGTGACCACAAACTCCAGATCCATTTTCAGCGACTTCGTGAGCGTGGGGATGCCATTTACCGCGTGAACTGAACATAGGTCACTACCTATGTCAAGCTTCATAATGCGAACTCCCAACCTAGAAATGTTTAGTATCAAACATGTCGGAATCATACTCAAAAACTGTTGCCAGTATTGGAAGTAGGATTGAATACCCTCTGGGGGCTCCTTAGAGGACCCCCATATGGCTCCTACCAGCGTTCTGGGGGTTTCCGGGCAGCCCCGCTGCTGCCACCCCTCTGACAGGTTTCTGCCCTCCTACTGCTTGAACAGCTCAAGCTCAGGAAGGCAGAACAAAGGATTTCCTTTGGGAGAGGGAGGCAACACCCTCTCCCTTTGGAAATAGGTGTTACATGGCTTGGGAGGAGTAGCCTCTCCATGCCACTGGTATCCTTTGAAGGACACATTTAGTGTCCTCCTTGCATAAACCAGTCTGCACCGGTTCAGGGACCTCCAGTCCCTGCTCTGGCACAAAACTGGACAGTGGAAAGGGGAGTGACCACGCACTCCCCTGTACATCACCACCAGCTCCTCCAGAGGGTCCCGTGATTCTGCCATCTTGAATCCAAGGTGGGCAGAGGCCTCTGGTTGAGTAGCCCAGGCTTATCCAGGAGACATGCAAAACTACTGTAGTCACACAGCACTTACACACCTCACCACACACCAGGCCAGCTACCTACACAGGGATCCATCAGCTCAGCAGGAAAACAGCATTAACAGACCAGAGGGCCAAACTTGTAGAGGAAAATATTCTCTCTTCCTTTAAGACTCTACTCATTTTGACTCTATATCCAGGAGGAAAAGTTGTGAAATGTTTGTGTTTGTACGGGCATTTGAAGCGTGTATCACTAAACTTTCAGGAAAGGGGTTCTGAGAGAAAAATGTGGGGACACCTGGAGTAGGCAATGATGCCTCGCAATTTGATGACTTATTGGGGTGCCTGAAAAAGGTTTGGCCCAAGCCCCTATGAGTATATAAGTTAAAAATTCTTCACTGAAAGGAAAGCAGGGGATCACTATTTGTCTGCCGCAGTTAGAAGACTCCTATTAGGACACTAGATTTGACCTCTAAATTTGGGAACATTTGGTCATGAACATCAGCTGCCTGCCACATGACTACAGCAAAGGAGGCACTTTCCTCATTGGCAGGACCTGGAGGCGAGAAGGCCAGAATCAGGAGAGGTGTCAAGGCCACTGGCTCCCTTGTCATCATACCAGTTTCCGTTGTGGTAAGATTTGACAATTTAATCATCTGCTTTATAATTTTTGTTGTAATCTGTACCCAACAGTGAATGTAGGTGTTCTATCTTGAAGGGGAGTAAGGTAGTACTAATTGGTTTCAAGGCATCAGGCTGTAGTTTGGGAGAAGCAGAGCACTCTTAACTTGTAGAGCAAAATGTACGCCTCTGCTTCAGCATCGACCTTTCAGGAACTTAGGTCCGTAAGCTTGCCAGAGGGATTCTGAAGTGATCTGAAGAGTCGGAGTATGGGCTTGCAGAACTCTTGGATCTGCCTGTCTGTCAAAGACGGCCCTAGATACTCTGGTTGTGCTGGGACAAGTTGCAGGATGGGCTCTGACATCACCTGAATCAGGAAGTGAGATCATGAGGCACAGACTGGGAGTGCTCAAGAGTGGTGGGACAGGGTCGAGCACTGTCTGATTTCTCAATACTTTTTTTCTTCAACTTGAACTGGTTACGAGGTGGAGGATTTGGACTGGTCACAAGGTGGAGTTTTCGGATGCTTGGGGATATAAAGCTTTGCCTTGCGATCTCGTATGGCCTTCAGGTTCATCGACGTGCAGTCACTGCAGGCCTTAACGATGGCTCGACCCTAGACACTATAGGCAAAACTGATAAGGATGGCACAAACGTTTGCTTGCAACTTCCTTACAAGGTTTGAATCCCGTCATCGTGGGATGTGCCATTTCCCTTCTACGTGAGGGGTACCTCCAGATCAATGTCTGGTGGCATGGAGAAAAGGAACTAACTTCAGCTCTGGAGTGGCACCTATATAGGTCTGCACGTAATTTCTAGAGCAGAACACGGTCTGTGCAAAGCTGCACAGTGCCACCTTCCCATGTGCAGAGATACTGCTCCTAAGTTTCCAGATCCAGTCTGAAATCTGGGGAATATTCAAAAGGTGAGGAATCTGCTGTGAGAAGCCTCTATCAGAAACTTTTGTTTCCAGGGAAAACACATTGGTTCCAGACAGTGCTAGAGAAACCAAATGAAAAATTCTCCATCTGGGGAATATTCAAAAGGTGAGGAATCTGCGATGAGAAGCCTCTATCGGAAACTTTGGTTTACAGAGAAAACACATTGGTGCAGGACAGTACTAGAGAAACAAAATGAAAACAATCTCCATCTATACAGAAGATATGTGTTTCAGAAGGTCAGCTAGATTATTCGGATTCTGACCTAGAAATAGTTTCTTTCGAATTTGTTAAGGCACAAGAATCAATTCCTGAAGAGATTCTTGCTAAAATATTGAGGAAGCAAAGATCTACAGAACCACAGACAACACACCTTTTGGGGACATGCAAAACAAAACCTTGAAGCTGACAGAGTAAAAGACAAAAGCAAGGTTGCACAAACAAAAATCCTCTATTTTTACATTCCATTCAAAGAGGGTGGGGCAGAAAATAAATCCTTCAGGTCTCGATTAAAACACACCAGGAAGGGATATAAAAACTAGGTGACAAATTCAAGTTCCTGAGAAAAGGACACCAGAAAGGAGTTACCCAAATAAACAAGTTACTTATCTTTGCTAACATCTTTTCTGGTACACACTATTCTAGCTGAAGATTATTTACCTTAAAATTATCTCAGGTGTCAGACTAGATCTGGAAATTTTTTCCTGAGCAGTACCCCTGCGCAAAAGTAGGTGGCGTTGTTTGACTCTGTGCACATCATCTGCGTCATCCACATCTAATGCGATGTCCATGGCACATATAGTCAGTGTGCAAACTTCAGTTTTCTTTTCACGACTTTCTATGCCAGAAGCATGGAGCCATGTACTACATCGACCACTTGTGTGGATAACTGTGGCTCTGAAAAGGATACAGTCCTATCACTAGAAATCCGTTCGCACAGCAGGAAGGAAGATAGGTCGGTAAGGAATCTGTGCAGCTAGGTGTAGTCTTTACCAGATAAGATGTTCCTGAAGTTAAGTATCTTGCTCATCTGATAGAGAATTCTAGTTGCAGAGTCAGTCGAGGAAGTCCTGCAGGACCGAACTGGCAAAATACTTGTCATGATAGAGCAGACTGTCCAGGCAATAATGTTAAGTAAATGTGTGCAGGGACGCCCATGTTGTTGTCTGGAAGATAGATATCCAGGCCTGGAACTCCGGGTGCTAACACAATGTTAGCAGCTTAGGCTCTGGTAGAATTAGCACGCAAGCCCTGAGGGGTTGCTTCTTGGCCAATGAGTATCAGATTTTAATTAAGAGCACGACCGGATATGGTCCGTTTCTGCACAGCACAACCCATTTTTCAAGTCAGACACACCCTGGTTGTCCACCCAGAACTCTTGTGTGCAGTCAAGGTAGAACGCCGCTCAGGGTCCACAGATGTAGACGTTCCTCATCCTTTGAAGGGTGAAGTGCAGCATAGAAAGCAGGTGAAGTGAAAGACTGACCTACATGAAAAGACGTGACTACCTTTAGGGAAAAGAGGAGGCCTGTGTGCGAAGCACCACTCTGTCAGGATGTATGAATAAGTAAGGAGGCTTAAATGACCAAGTCTGCAGCTCGCCAACTTGACGGGCATATGTTATGGCCACAAGGAAAGCCGTTTTGATGGTGAGTAACTACAGAAGACAATTGTGAAGTGACTCACAAGGAGCGCACATTAAAAATTTAAGAACCAGATTTAAGCCCCACTGAGGCACAATAAAACGAAAAGGTGTATGTACAATAGGAGATTTGAAAAGAGAGGGTTGATCAGGTAATCTGAGAATTCAGAAAGATAGCCCTTTAGAGTGCCCAAAGTAAAGCCCTGCTGGGCAACAGACAGAATAAAGAAAATAACCTGAAGAAGAGGGGTAGAAATGGGGGGAGGGTCCAACATTTCTGGTCGAAAACCAAGCCACAAATTCTTTCCACAGGCAGGCATATACTGCCTAAATAGAGGAACACATTGGCTGCCAAAATAACATCACAGACTTTACGAGGAAGGCCAAAGGCTGTCAATTGCCGCCTCTCAATCTCCACGCAGTAAGGTGGAGACTGGACAGGTTTGGGTGGAGAACCCTTCCCTGCTGCTGTGACAGAAGATCCTCCCTAAGGGGCAGCCTGATCAGAGGATCGATGGCCATGCTCTGTAGCTTGGGATACCAGATTCTCCATGCCCAGTCCAGAGCTACCGAAATGACTTGGGCCAGATCTAACAAGTTACTTACCTTCGGTAACGCCTTACCTGGTAGAGACATATTCTAGTTGCAGATTGCTTAGCTTAGAATTTCCCCAGACGTCAGTCAGGATCCGGTGATTTTTCTCAAGCACTATCCCTGCCCACTGTCAGGTGGCATTGGTAAGCTCCACATCCGAGCTGGATAGGATGTTGTGGGGCCACCCGCAACACTGACGCCAGTTTCTTTTCACGACTTTCCATGTCAGAAGTACAGAGCCATGAACAACACGGGCCACTGGGCACTGAAAAGGATGTCCACGTTTCTAGAAATCAGTTTGGAGAATGGGGAGGATGGGTGGGTTGGTAAGGAATCTGGAACTAGAATATGTCTCTCGCAGATAAGGCATTACCGAAGGTAAGTACCTTGTTCATCTGAAAGTGACTTCTAGTTGCAGATTCCCTACCTCAGAATAGGTACCCAGTCAATACCATCCCCGGAGGGTCTGCAAGCCAAGATCATATTAGGAAGTCCTGCAGGACCGAACAAGCAAAGTACCCATCCCATGGGACCTGACTGTCTAGGCTGTAGTGTTTGGTAAACATGTGCAGGGCTGCCCACATATCTGTCAGATGTCCAGGACTGGCACTCTGTATGCTAACGCAGTGGTTGCAGCTGTCGCTCTGGAAGAATGAATGCGCCAACCCTCAGGGGTTTGCTTTTTAGCCAATGCTCAGCACATTTTAATGCAGAGAACAACCCATCTAGAGATGGTTCACTTCTGCACTGCCTGACCTTTCTTTGCACCCACATACCCAACAAAGAGTTTATCATCCATGTGGAACTCTTTGGTACGATCAAGGTAGAATGCTAACCCTCTTTTTGGGTCCAGGCGGTGGAGTCTCTCCTCTTCCTGCATAAAAAGTAGGCAAGGTGATGGACTGGCCTACATGAAGGGGTCATGACCACTTTTGGTAAAAAAAAAGAAGCCCTGGTGCGAAGCACCATTATGTCAGGAAATATGGAAAGGTAAGGTGGCTCAGAAGGCAATGCCTGCAGCTCACTCACCCTACAGGCAGATGTGATGTCCACAAAGAAGGCTGTTTTTAACGTCCGAAGCCTGAGAGTTATGAAGTGACTCGAAAGAAGCGCATATTAAGAAAGAAAGAAACAGATTCAAATACCAATGGCGATGGAGGAAACTTATGGGTAAGACTTAAGGAATCGACAATAGGAGATTCAAACAAACTGGGTTGGCCAGGTAATCTCAGAAAAGCAGAGACAGCAGACAGATAACTTTTGAGGGTGCCCAAAGAAAAGCCCTACTGGGCCAAAGAAAGTATAAACAAAAGGACCCCCGGAACAGAGGCAGAGAGGGGGTCAGACTTGTCTGTGCACCATGCCACAAATGTATTCCATCTACAGGTGTGTTTTAGTGGAGGGATGCCTGGCTACCAATATATAACATCATAGACTTCGGGTGCAAGGTCAAAAGCTATAAACTGCTGCTGCTCAATCTCCATGCAAGAAGGCAAAGACTGAACAGGTTTGGGTGTAGAACCCTCACCTGCTGATGCGACAGAAGATCCTCCTGAAAGGGCAGTCTGATCGGAAGATCGGCATGCTAAATGTCAGAATCTTCGTGCCCAGTCTGGCACCACAAGGATTACTTGGGCCCGATCGTTCTTGATCTTCTTGAGAACTCTAGGCAGAAAGGCGTACAGGAGGCCTGAGCTCCACTGAAGACGAAAAGAGTCACTGAGCAAGTGCTGCCTTGGAAACTCCAACATGCAAAACTGCTGACATTGCATGTTCTCTGCAGAGGCGAACAGAACTAATGGTTCTCCCCACTGCTGAAAGAGACCTTGCACCACCTCCGGATGGAGATGTCATTCATGATCGACCAGGCATTGACCGCTGAGTTTGTCCGCTCTGGTGTTCAGTGAGCCCACAAGGTGTTGAATCTCCAGGTAAACGCCCTGATGTTCCAGTCATGTCCAGAGGTGCAGATCCTCTTGACAAACAGTCCACGACCCCCAACACCCACCCCCCGGTTGTTGCAATACCACATGGTGGTCGGTGATCTCTGCCTCTCCCATGTGGCTGCCTTATCCCAGGAGTGACGCATCTGTCAGTACTGTCAGATCTTGTTGGAGAAGGAAGAGGGATCTGCCTCTGACCCAACTGCAGGTCAAAAGCCACCACTGCAGATCTTGCAAAGTTCCCTCCGAGATATGGACCATATCAGAGAGATTTTCCTGATGCTGCGCCCACTGGAACTTAAGGTCCCACTGCAGAGCCCGCATATGCCATCTTGCATGCGTAACCTGCAGGAGGATGCAGGAGGCCCTGAGGCCCAGCAGCCTCTGAGTCAATCTTACAGAAATCCAGGAGAGAGGCTGAAGCATTGGTATCATAGCCTGAATATTCTGGACTCATTTCTCTGGGGGATACAGCTCTGATGAAGGGGAGCGTATGAGAGGGAGGTCAGGTGTGACTTCAACACGTTTATAGTGAGCTCCAGTGAATGCAGAATATCAGCCCTAGTCTTGAGGTGGGAGATAACAGCATGGCGGCGAGCGCGTCTGCAACAGCAAGTCATCGAGACAGGGGGAAGACTGATATCACTGACCTCCACAGATAATCTGCAACCAACACCATCACCTTGGTGAACACTCGAGGGGCACTGATAAGGCCAAAGAGGAGCACAGTGAACTGAACGTGCTTGTGGCCTACCGTGAACTGCAAGTAATGTCTGTGAGCAGGCAGGATGGGGGATGAACAAGTTGGAAATGGCACCACCATGAGCGTCAGCACTGGGACCGATGCCAGCAAAGGTCGAGCTGGTACGACCGCTGCCAGTCCAGATCCAGGACTGGATCCCCGACGGCCCACTGGCACCCTGATGGGGCCTCTACTGACCCCACAGGGCCCAAAGTTGTTTCAGCAAGGTTGGATGCCCAAAAATGAGGCACATATTCTCATAAAATTCTTTCAGTTGGGCAGGGATCACTCCGACTCTCATAAATTTGGAGAGGCGTGGAATGGGCCCAGGCTCTGAAGAATGACACCTAGAATGACAATGCTCTGTTGTCATGCCAGCCGACGGACGAGGAGAAGTCAAAGAGCTCTTTCACTTCTCACTTTTTCTTGTGCCTTGACCTAGCTGATCGCCCCGAGGACTTTGAGTAGGACAACAACTTCTGACTCCGCAGCTGGTCTCGGGACCTTCCTTTCGACCAAGACTTCTACCTGTGTGCAGTCACGTGTCGGGCCACCATCAGCTTTAGGGACTGCTCCCTCAAAGCCTTTCGGATGCACGGCCCGGCACTTGGAGCACGACTTCAGCTCGTGGTCGCTCAACGAAGTTGGCTCTCTATGTAGTGCACTAAAATGAAGTACGCTGTGCAGACAGTCCAGTGGATCCCCAATTGTTATTGCAGAGGCAAAATTATGTAGGACTAATGCTCTATTTTGTGGTAGCGTGTGCGAGCAGTTAGGCTTATCAGAGGTTAGTGCTAAGCATTTGCTGTACTGACAGACAATTAATGAGACACACAGTCAAAGAATAAATCCAAGAGCAATTTAGAAAAATAACATTTCTTTTTATATATGTTTTAAACCCAATAACTTTGTAATCAGGTAAGTACATTTTCAAGCATTAATACTTTGCAGATTAAAAAAAATCAACACTTTTACAGTTCAGCAATGTTAACCTATTGGAGGAAAACAAGAATGCAATTTTGCTGTTAAGTACACAACTTACAAATCCAGTATTCAGGGATTTAGGTCAACACCAGGCAAGGTTCAAATTAGTACCAAGAATGCACCCACATCGGCACAGGGGCGGCCGGGTGCAGAGGTCAAATTCAAAGTTGGGTGCCCAATGTTAACCAATGGAGACTAGCAGTGAACAAAGATGCGCTGCCCAAGGGTGAGTAAAGCAGTGTCAAGGGTTGATCTCCTGTGGTTGAGGTAAGTACAAGTGGGAGCCACAAGGCAGTACAAAACTTACACCCTCAGCGGCACAGGGCAACCAGGTGCAGAGTGCCAACACAGCGTCAGGTGCCCTATGCTAACTAAAGGGGGGTATCAGTTGTGGAAAAGGGCTACAGGTTCGGGCCAGGAGGCTGAATGAAGAAAACCCAAAGCTGCCCAGGTAAGTTCTGATAAGGGACGTAGGGACACATACGGTCCAGCTCCCCAAGGCCCAAGGGCTTGCGGTGGGGTAGTGTGGGTGAGCAGTTAGGCTGTTGAGAGGGTAGAGATACGCATTTGTTGTGCCCACAGAGGCATAAATGACACACACACTCAAAGAATGAATCTGAGACCAATTTAGGAAAATAACATTTTTTGAACATATGTTTCAAACCCAAGAACTTCATAATCAGGTAAGTCGATTTTCAAGCATACTTTGTAGTTTCAAAAATCAACACAGTGCAATTTTTGAGTTTAGTAACGTTAACCTAAGGGAGGAAAACAAGAAAGCAGTTTGGCAGGGCAAGTACACGACATACAAATTGATTCTTCAGGGTTTTAGGTCAACACTAGGCAAGGTTCACTGGAGTCGGGTGACCAATGTAAAGCAATGGAGACTGGGGGGCGAATGAAGATGCGCTGCTCATGGGTAAGTACAGTGGTAGCAGGGGGTCGATCTCCTGGGGTTGAAGTAAATACAAGGGGCCCACGGGCAGCCGGGTGCAGAGTGCCAACACAGCAACAGATGACCAACATTAACCAAAGCACTCAGAATCGCTGGGAAAACTTCACAGGGCCGGTGGGCTGCTCGGACTCTGGCTGCGGGCATCAGATACACAGGTGGGTCCAGAGGCAGGTTTGCAGTTTCTCAGGGCAGAGTTATTTTTCTTTTAAAGTTGGTTTCTTCTTAAACAGGCCAGCTGTTCTCAGGAGATCTTGTTCTTTGTCAAAGGCAGCCAGTCCTTCCAAAGATTTGGAGGTCCTTGAGGTGCAGGACAGGTCGTCGAGGGTTGCAGACAGGCCGGTACACCTGGGGTAAAGTCAGTTGGAGTCTGTAGTCTTCTCTGCAGGTGCCACTCTGTAGTGTCCTGCTTTTCTCACGTCATCAGGAATCTGAGTTCTAGAGTTCATGGATGCCCTCTAAGTACTCAATTTAGGGTTATTACAGGGAGTGCCAGGCGGTAACCAATGTCCTGACCATCTTTAGGGTATCTACACCCTTCTTAGGACCACTTCCGGTGGGAAGGGGGCATAACCCTAAGATGGAGGAATTTAAAAAGTAGTTTCCACTTCAGCTCGTCCACCTTAGGGGTGGGGCTGGGATGAAGTGGGCACTTAATCTAACCTCAGGGACCCAGAACTCTGTTTAAGGTGGCTGCACTGGTTTCGACCAGGCAGTGTCCACACTAGGAGTTGGTAGGTTTTCAGGGAGCACCTCTAAGGTGCCCTCCGAGTGCATGCATTAATAGATCCACCACAGGATTCAGTGAGGGTTGATTAATATGAGATGTTTGATACCAAACATCCCTGTCTTCAGTGAAGCCATCTTGTAGCTGGGAAACCTGTAATGACCAGTGTCCAGCACATGCACTTAAAAAGGCTACTCTGTTCTCTTACTATGAGCCTCGACAAAGACATAGCAGGGGCATATCTGCTCACGCAGGTATGCCCTCACATGTAATATAATGTACCCTGCCTTTAGGGCTGGAAGGCCTGCTAGAGAGGTGACTTACATATACTGCATGCAGTGTAAATGGGAGAGCGCACAAATGGTGTGTGCCATGTTGTGTTGTAATATTAGTTCTGTACTAGGACACGCATCCTACACTTAGTGAGAGGGTCCCCGAGGGTAGCACAATTCGTGCTGCAGCACTCAGGGGCCTTCATTTAGCACCCTATGCCCTAGGTATCATTTAATAGGGACTTATAGTGGTAGCTAAAGGTTTCACCAATTGCGAAAAACAAATGCGCAGTATTGGGGGGAAAAGAGATCTGGCACTGGGAACCTGTTAAGCATGTATCTAGTGCACTAAGTCGAAACTGCACCAGAAACCAGGCAAAAATGTGCATGTGTGTATAGGATGCTGGCCCAATGCATGGTGGACACCTATGACGTTACACCTTATAGTGGGTCTAGGCAACCCTTATTAGATAGCGTTACAGTGTCCAGATAGCCAGGGCTATCTAGTGGTAGCTGTTGTGAGCAGCCAAGGCTTATTTAGGAGGAGTGTGAAGCACTTGGAATACCACAGCAGTCTCACAGTAACTTATCACACATAAGGAACCACACAGTGTTGCAAAAATAAAGGTACTTTATTACAAGGACACCAAACTAGATTACTATAAGCTAACCCCCCTCTGGAGGTAAGTATACACAAATTATACACAGATAAGTATTGAGAAATAGCATAAAATAGCAAGTGTCCTGTAGGGGGGCCAAACCCTATACTAAAAAAGTGGAATGAGAGAATGGGTTTCCCCCATCAGAGGATATGGAGTATTTAGCCAAGGGCTGGGGGAGAGTGGAACCCCAAGAGATATGTATCTAGAAGACCCTCAGTGACCAGCAGAGGAGAGGTAAATGACCTGGTTGTCCCATAGGCTAAAATATGGACTCATGAATGGAATATTGCAAAAGCAGGTCCAGGCTGTGGAATCCAACTGTGCATTCTGGATGAAGAGGACCTGCAAAAGAAGGAGACAGAGTCCAGTCCACGCAGGAGTGTCCAGGTGGGACAGGAGGAAAGGCCCACATTCTCTGGGTAAAGATCTGGGTCAATGGTGATGGAGTAAGTCCATCTGCGGAGCCCAGGAGCTGCAGTGACATCCCTGATGTCACCTAGGAGCTGTCCCTTGCCGGTCGCAGACGGGTCAGTGGTCAGGAGGACCACCAACAAGTACTGAAGAGGACCAGCAAGGTCCTGGGGACTCAAACCTTGGAGGGGAGTCCGGGATGACCCTCAGAAGAGAGGAGAGCCAGCAGAGGCAGTTGCAGCTCCTCAAGCAACCCACTAGCAGCAGGCACAGTGAGGCCCATGCAGCACACCTGAAGAGGAGTCCCACGTCGCTGAAGCAGCAGATAGGAGACTGTCATTGCAGAGTTGCTCAGGGCCAGGGCTACTTTGAGCCTGAAGATCCCTTGGAGCGGGAGTCAACAAGCCTTGGTTTCTGCAAAAGTCATGGTGCACAGTGGTTCTGTCCTGGAGGAAGAGGCAAGGACTCACTGTCTCTCAAGTTGGAGAGAAGGCAGAGAGGACCCAGAGGACCTCGCAGAACCACCATCTGTAGTGGAGAATCTTTGCAGGTCCAAAGGACAGCAAAGCCAGACGTCATTGCCTTCGGTGCCTGCGGATGCAGGGGAGGGACTCTTTCACTGCAAGGGAGATTCCGTCTTGTTTCTTTGCTTCAGCTGAAGTCCTGCCGACCCCAGAGGATGTAAAGTCATGGAAATGTTGCAAATTGCTGACAGGAGCAGCGGAAACGATGTTGCAAGGTGAGGTGGTCTTGGTGTTGCAATCTTGTTCAGTTCCGGTGGCCAGGAGCAGAAGTTGTTTTTGCAGAGTCCCTGAATGGCACAAAAAGGGGCTTGGTCACTCTTTGAGGTGACCACCTATCAGAGGGGTGTCACTGACGACAGCTACCTAAACTGACCAGTCAAATGCTCGAAGGGGCATCTGCACATCTTGTTTCCAACATGGCAGAATCAAGTGGCCACCTGGGGGAGCTCTGGGCACCACCCCTAGGTTGGCGATGGATAGGGGAGTGGTCACACAAACCTGATTTTGCAAAGGGGGCACAAAATGTGCCCTTCAAAGCAACCCGTTGGCGTGGGAAGCCTACCCCTCCCAGGCCAGTAACAACTGTTTCCAAAGGGAGAGGAGGTTGCACCCCCTTCTCCCACATGAAATCCTTTGTTCTGGCTTTCCCTGCGCTTCAACTGGTCAAGCAGTAGGGAAAGCCACAACAAAGGATTTCATGTGGGAGAGCAGCAGGAGGGCATAATCCTGTCTGAGGGGATGCAGCAGCGTGGGCTGCTTCCAGGCCCTGAAAGACTAGTAGGAGCAGTACAGGGGCTGGGGGGGGGGGGGGGGGTCCTGTAAGGAGCCCCCACAATGCATGGAATCATGCCACAAATACTGGCATGGGATAAGATTCCGAAATGTTTGATACCAAACATGCCTAGTTTTGCAGTTACCATTATGTAGCTGCGCCACAGGTGGCCAGTACCAAGCTAAAATGGCTTCCCCACACTGAATAGGGGCACCTCTGCTTATGCAGGGGTGCCCCCCCACACAAGGACCTGCACCCTGCCCTGGGGCTAGAAGGGCCTACAATAAGGTTGACTCAGTGACCTGGTGCACTGACTGGCAGTAAAAGGGTGCATGCACCTTTTCACACAGGCTGCAAATGGCAGGCCTGCAGACAGTTTGCTGGGTCTCCCATGGGTGGCATAATACATGCTGCAGAATATGGGGGACCCATGGTGTACCAATGCCCTTGGTTCCTAAGTACCATATACTAGGGACTTACAGGGGTACACCAGTATGCCAATTGTGGGATGTAAGAAGTACCAAAGCAACTAAATTTGCAGGAGACGGCACAATCACTGGGGTCGTGGTTAGCAGCATCCCAGTGAAAACAGTGTAAGCACGACACCAGGCAAAAAGTGGGAGCAACTATGCCAGAAAGAAGGGAATTTCCTACAGGTTGACCATGTCAAACGAGGCACCTTCCTACTGTTGCGCTCCAGACACCACAAGCACACGAGATGCGGATCTGTCACCGGCATCGCCTGATGACAGGAACCACAGGGCTTGAAATCAGACTTCCTAGACAAAATGCCTGGACACACCATGAGTCATCTAAAAAAATAAGTTTGGCAAAAAGTAGAAAAAAAAAATCAAAAAGCGACTCAGGTAGCTATCCTCAGATCAGCGCTGGCTAGTGTGGAAAGAATAGCACTGACATTGCGGCGCTTAGATGGCGCCTTTATAGGAACCACAACATTGTTTTTGGCGTGGATGACAGAGCTGAACAATGCCACCTACCAGCTCGTAGCGGTACTGCTCATGAAAACCTTCTGGATCCAGTCTGACACCTGGGGGGAATTCAAAGGTAAGGGATGGGCAGCTAGAAGTCTTTCAGATTTAACATACCAAATCAGCAAATTCAAGAGGTGAACATCCAGGATGGGCCTCAGACTTCTGTCCTTACTGGGAGCTAATAAGTCAATAGATGACTTTCTTTTAAGGGCAACACTTCTATGACCTCTCTGCTCAGAAGAGCAAGAACCTTTTGCTCCAACAACCTCTGCCATTGCCAGACAGCAAACCCTGACAAAAGCAGGGTGGTCAAGAGGGGAAGATAGGTGGGGGAGTGTCAGCCATAATCCTTACATTTGAGTTGCATTACACAGGGATCGAACGTTATCTCACAGCTGGTGGAGAAATGGGAGACCCTGTCCTCCAGCTGAGGATAGCCATGTAAAGGAGGTGAGGGAGTTTCAAAGATGTTCAGAAGCTGTAGATGCAGTAGAAGATGGCGGAGACCGCAGGGTCTGCTCTGCCCGGCATCCTTAAGACACCCTCCCATTCTAAACGAACAAGATACTTTCCTTTGGCAACGCCGTATCTGGTAGAGACAGTCTAGTTGCGGACTCCTTATCATGTGAATTTCCCCAGGCGGCAGTCTGGATCAGGAGATTTTTCTCGAGCAGTAACCCTGTGTGTCATTAGGAGGTGTAGATCTGCTCTGCGGATATGATGTTATGGTTCTTATATAGGCACCAACCCGGAGCGCTGATGTCAGTTTCTTTTCACAATTTTCCAAGCCACAAGTGCAGAACCATGAAGAACACTGACCACTGGTGCATCAAAACTAATATCGTACACAGTAGGAGATAGTGTTGAGGTCACACGCTTGCCTCTATTATCCTTCCAACAAACAAAAATATGTGTGGTATCCAAACAAAAGACAGATTCTGGACTCAAAAGCCCTTTTTTTCCTGGTTATCCTACCTATTTAAGTACTCTACTGGAATCCCTAATGCCCTGAATGGGAGTCACTGTCCCTAGAAATCAGCTTTCAGAGCGGAGAGGATGACTCAGTAAGCAATCTGCAACTAAAATATGTCTCTACCAGATAAGGAGTTACTGAAGGTAAGTAACTTGTACATCTGATAGAAACATCTTGTATTGGTGAACTCACACTGATGCCAGTGTTAGATTCACCAATACATGCACTTGGAGAGGGCACCCTATAGGTGCCCACTGAAAACCTACCAACTACTAGTGTGTCAACTGACTGGTCCTGACCAGTTCAGCCACCTTAGCCACGTTTCTGACCCCCTAAGGTGAAAGCAAGCACTCTTGTGGGCCAGAGACAAAAGCCTGAAATGGGCAGGGGTGTTAACACCACCTCCAGGCAGGATGAACATTCCAGGGTGGGAAGCTTCAAAGGCCTAGCCACCTTTGCAATGTGACCCAGGTGTCTCAACTTTTAGTGGCAAGACAGGCAGGAAAATTAAGTAGATTAGGAGGTGTGCCCACTTCATGCCAGTCCCACCCCTGAGGTGGCAGAGCTGAAGAGGACACCTCTTTTAACATTTCTCCATATTGGTTTGGAAGGAAGTAGGCCACTAGGGTCAAGGTTATGCCCAATTCCCAATGTAAGTGGTCATGCAAAGGGTGTAATCACCATAAAGGTGGGCAACCCAATGGCTGCAACTTAGCACTCCCTGTAACGCCCCTGGTATCCTTGAACACCAGAACTCAGATTCTGACGACCTATGAAGAAAAGGGCAAAGAAGAGACACACCTGGAGAAGAGGAGAAGCAGCAGCAGCAGACCTGGTACCAACCCCGCTGGCCGGTCTGCACTCCTTGACAGACTCTGCACCAGAATAGCCATGTCAGCTAAACCTCCAGAAACCTGGGAGGAATGCCTGCCTTAAAAAAAGACCCAAGTTTCCCCATTGAGCAGCAGACGTGCTCTCCACCCAACTATAAAGAAAGGACTCTGCAACCTCCGGAAACGCAAAGACCCTATGTCTGAAGTCACCACTGCCCCCGCCATCACCGAATAAGTGGGAGTGGAACTTCAATGCCAGCAAGGTCCCCCAGCAGTCCAGAGTCTGAGTCGATCGTGGTTTCACCCCTCCTGGACTTCCTAAAGCTGCCTGTGGCCTCTGCACGCAGGCCCCCTTTCCCACAGCTGCTGTGGTGGGAAAAACCCAACACCTAAATCAACCACTGCAGCCAATGTTGCTGGACCGAGTTGAAGTGGACCCCTGGTGTCAACTATGTCCCCTGGCTCTCCTGAGCTCGATCCACTGTGGTTTTTCTCCTCCTGGACTCCACGACGACGCCTGCAGCCTCAGACCACAGGGCCCCCTGCAGCTGCTGTGGTGAGGAAAACAAAACACCTAAAGCAACCACTGCCGTCGTTGCCGCCGGCCCGAGTTGAAGTGGACCCCTGGTGTCAACAATGTCTCCTGAGCTCGAGTCCACTAAGGTTTCACCCCTCCTGGACTCCACAACTATGCCTGCAGGCTCAGACCATAGGACCAACCCTTCCTCCCAAACTGCGAGTGCTCCAGGGCAATGAAACCTGACACCAAATGACACCCCTGCACCTGTCACCCCTGGGTCCTGGTGAAGAGGACCAAAGCTGTACCTATGTTCCTGAGCACACAATGTTTGCAGCTTACCTGTTGGTTGTCCCCAACTGGCAAGCCAGCCACAGCCTGTAGCCTAAATCCACAGAGACCAATCCTCATTGAAATACATTGGGCACCTGACACGTACTGCACCTGGCTGCCCAAGTGGTGCCTGGAGTGGCCTGTTGGTGTGGCCCTGTTTGCTGAATGTGTTTTCCTTCAATAAGTTAACACTGGAGAACTGAGAAATTGTTGATTTTTGCCACTAAAATGTATTTATCCTTAAATATGTACTTACCTAACAATTAAATTCTTGGGATCAAAGTATATATAAAAAGTGCTATTTTTCTAAATTTCTCTTGAATTTATTCTTTGAGTGTATGTCTCATTTATTGCCTCCTGTAATGACGTCAGCGCACAATCGCGCTCTGACCTCATTACCCACTGCTGGTCGCACTGGAAGCCATTTGCTTCCAGTGCGATCACAGGAGAAACAGGTAAGTTTCTCCTCCGGCGGGTGGGGGGTTTGGGCCAAAGAGGCACCAGGGGAAAGGAAAGGCTTTTCCTTTCCCCCGGTGTCTCTTTGAGCATTCCTGCTGCCCGATCGCATTGCGATCGGGCAGCAGGAATGCCCACTAGACGACAGGGATTTTTTTTATTTTGATTGAAATGTTTGTGTTTGGGAGCGGCCCCTTGGGCAAGAGTTGCTCCCTTTTGGGGGCATGTTTATGTTGGCCATTTCTGCCCCCCAATAGGGGCAGATCGGCCTGTTATTTTTAGGCCGATGGGGGCAGAATCCACTAGACGCCAGGGATTTTTTTTTTTTCCTAATTTTTTAATGTTTGTGTTTGGGAGCGCCCACTTGGGCAAGGGTCGCTCAGGGGAATGTTTCCTGTGGCCATTTCTGCCCCCCTTGGGGGCAGATCGGCCTATTATTTTTAGGCTGATCAGCCCCCCTTGGGGGCAGAAGCCACTTAGACACCAGGGATAGTGTGTGTGTGTGTTTTAGTGGGGGGAGGGGGTGCAACCCCTTGGGGACAGATCGGCCTATTATTTTAAGGGGGGGCAGAAACCACTAGAACGCCAGGGATATTTTTTTTATATGTTTATTTATGTGGGAGGGGGGGGAGGCGTCCCCTTTGGCAAGGGGCACCCCCCCAAGGGGGGCATTTAACTGTTGGACATTTCTGCCCCCCTTGTGGGCAGATGGACCTATCCCCTTGGGCAAGGGTCACCCCCCCCCCCCTTTGGGGTCACGTGTACCAAGGCCATTTCTGCCCCCCTTGGGGACAGATCAGCCTATTCATTTTAGGCTGATCTGCCCCCATGGGGGACCAGGAACCCTTAGAACGCCAGGGATTATTTTAAATATGTTTATTTATGTGGGGTCGTCCCCTTGGGCAAGGGGTTCCCCCCCCCCCATAGGGGGCACTGAACTGTTGGCCATTTCTGCCCTCCTTGGGGGCAGATGGGCCTATTTTTTTTAGGCCCATCTGCCCCAAGGGGTGCAGAAGCCACATAGGCACCAGGGATAGTGTGTGTGTGTGGTTTGTTTTTTGTTTGGGGGTGGGCCCTTGGGGACACACTACTAAAGGTATTTTCTGCCCTCCTTGGGGCAGATAGGCCTATTTTTTAGTAGGCCCATCTGCCCCTATGGCAGAATCCACTTGGGCACCAATTTCTAAATGCTTGATGGTGGGATGTTTGTCAACTGACAAAGTATTTGCATTTGTGATAATTTTTTTCCTCCTTTTTGTTCTAGTTCAAAGCTTTTGCTTTCTTTGCTGTGGCTCCTTGCGGTTTTGGCAGTGGTTGACCTGTGGTTTGCATAGTTGCATGTTTTAGGTAAGTAAAAACAATTTCAGAGGAGTATTGTTGCCATGCATGAATGACATGTTTGTAGGTGGTGTACTAAATGCAGGTTTGTGTGAAATTGTCCTTAGATTTGTGCACAATGATATTTGTGTTGTCTTATTTCTAATTTGCTTTTCTTTCTTTCTTTTTAGTGGGATATCATTGGTGATTGCTGTGTCTGTGCAGAGTAGTTGCTGGTGATTCAAGCTTTTTCAGGCAAGTGAGCGGTATAGTTTTTGAGTTTATAACTCTTACTAATAAAGCTACACTTTATTACTTATCTTACACAGTGCTGGTTGTTGGTGGTGCATTTGTCCAGTTAATTTTCGTAGGAAAGATCATGGCTAGCCGCAGGATGACCGCTCAGCAGGTGGTTGGTATGCTTTTTTAATCATTGTCTGATCATGATTATGAGACGGACTCTGCATCTGAGGCAGAGGAGGAAGTGAGGGATTCTGGCAGTGAAGTTTCTGTAGGAGAGGAATCTTCTGATGAGGAAGCCACACTCAGTGCAGATGAAGGGCCTGTTTCAGAGGAGGGCACTGATGTGCCATTAGTGCAGCAACCTGGGGCTGAAAGGTTTCCCGTTAGCTCTGGGTTGCCCCAAACATGGAGCAGCCAGAGTTGCCTGCCTTTACTGGTCTCCCGGGGTGTAGAGTCAATACTGAGAACTTTTTGCCTGTCAATATCTTTGAGTTATTTGTGGATGATGTGTTTTTGGAAGAGATTGTTGAGCAGACTAATTTGTATGCGGAGCAGTATTTGAGGGACGCTGCTAAACTTAGGCTGCACTCTAGAGCTGCCCAGTGGATTCCCACAAATTTGGAGGAGATGAAAAGGTTTTTAGGTTTGACTCTTTTGATGGGGTTGATAAGGAAGCCGTCACTGGCGTCTTATTGGTCTACTAGTCCTTGATGGCAACAGCTATATTTCCTGCAACAGTGAGTCGTAATCGGTATTTGCTTCTTAGGATGCTGCATTTTATTGACAATGCATTAGCCTTGCCACAAGATCACCCTGATTCTGACCGTCTTTTTAAGATTAGGCCTGTCCTTGATCATTTTGTAGATCCAGGCAAAGAAATAGCTGTGGACGAGTCTTTGGTCCTCTTCAAGGGTCGTTAGGTTTTTAGGCAGTACATTCCTAGCAAAACGGCACGATGTGGAATTAAATTGTATATGTTGTCTGAAAGTAGTACAGGATATGTGTATAATTTACGTGTCTACACTGGTAGGGATTCCAGTATTGACCCCCCTGGTTGTCCTCCCACTTTTGGAGTTACTGTGAAAATTGTGTGGGAACTTGATAGATGACTGTTCAACAAAGGTCACCATTTGCATGTAGATAACTTTTACACTGGAGTGCAGTTGTTCAAGGAATTGTTTAGAGTGGACACTGTTGCTTGTGGCACAATTCGCTGTAACCGGAAAGGCTATCCAAGGGAGCTGGTCTGTAAAAAACTTGAGAGGGGACAGTGCAGTGCCTTGCGGAATGATGAGCTGCTATCTTTGAAGTTTTCAGACAGGAGGGATGTCTACATGCTAAGTACCATCCATGATGAGAGTATTTCCCCCGTGACTGTTTGGGCCAGGTTGCTGAAGTGCGCAAACATGTGTGCATTTTAGATTATAATAAGCACATGAGAGGTGTAGAAAGAGTTGAGCAGAGGTTGGAACCTTATACTGCTATTCGCAAGTCTTACGTTTGGTATAAGAAGTTAGCAATTCACCTCTTCCACTTAGCAACTTTTAATGCTTTTATTGTGTTTAAGAATAGGTCTCCAGAGTCAAAGGTGACATTTGTGAAATTTCAGGAGTCAGTGATAGAGAGCCTTATTGTGGTGGAACAGGCCAGAGTTCCTAGAGAAGCAGTGGTGGAGGATGTGGCTAGATTGAAAGATCGCCACTTTGCTGAGCACATTCCTCCCACACCCAAAAAAGACTTTCCAGCTAAGAAATGTAGAGTGTGTTTTCGAAGAGGTATCCAGAGGGAGACTCTTATGTACTGCCCAGATTGCCCTTCAAAGCCTGGGCTGTGTGTGGGTGGTTGTTTTAAGAATTACCACACCCAGAAGAATTATTGGGAACAACCATGAGTGTAAACTCATGTCTGTTTTGTATTTTCATGTGTTCAGTTTCATGGTTAGCATTTCTGTCATGTACTTAGTTAGAGCTTTTGTGTTTGTAGTTTTGTAATTAATTCTAATTAGTTAGGGGTTTCTTTGCTTAAAAAAATAAAAAAAGTGATGCCATTGTGTGTGGAGTGGGGCTTGGCTGAGGGTGTACATAGTGTACATATTGACTTGCTGTTGGCTACTGCAACACACTGCCAGCCAAACACCAGTCCACACACTCCCATCAGTGTGACTGTTATATCAGGCATGTGGGCGTATGTAAGTGATGGGCCCTTGAGTGGCGCTGTCTGCTGATGCGAGTGTTGTAATGTGCTGGGCCCGTGGCTGGCGGTGTGAATGGTCTTGTGCGTGTCATGTATGAAAGGTGTGTGAATGGACTGTAAAGCGGTTGGTGCCTTGCCGTGGCTTTACAGCTCACAAGCTGTAAGTCATTGGTTCAGTTTTTTGGCCTTTCAGTTATTAACAGTGCATTTCATTTTTGTGAAATCTCTTGTTAATAAAATGTGATCGTCTGGACCATCACTCACCCTTGTGCCAAAACCAACCAGTATGTGTGGTAAAAATGACAAAACCTGCTCCGCTGTAATCAGGCGTCGCAGCACACCTGTGACATGCTAGGTGCCTCGGGTGGGACCCCGATGATGAAGCATGCCACCAACTTGGTTGGTGGGTGAGGGGTCTTTTTCACATAACCTAAGTGCGTTTCTTTTCACAATTTTAGTGTTTGGCACATCCCAGACGTATGTGGACACATCAAAATGATACATTACAAAACTACCTGTGTTTGGGGGGGGGGGGGGGGGGGACCTATGTTTTTGGTCCTGGGTGTGGCCTTCACCTAGGGAAACCTACCAAACCCAGACATTTTTTTTAAACTAGACACCCCAAGGAGTCCAGGGAGGTGTGGCTTGCGTGGATCCCCAACATTTTCTTACCCAGACTCCTCTGCAAACCTCAAAATTTGCTTAAAAAAGCATATTTCCCTGACTTTTGTTTGTACAATCACCGCTCCAGCACAAAAATTCTACTCACCAGAGTTCCCCTCGGTCTCCCAAGTAAAATGACACCTCACTTGTGTGGGTCCCCAAAGAAGAGTCAGCCTAAAGACGTATAAAAGAAGAATATGTCCTTATCAACTCGCTGTGCTATCCCCTCTAGCTCTACAAGTTTTCGGCCTTATAGTGTTGCAGGCACCTGGCCCACCCACACAAGTGAGGTATTAGTTTTACCGGGAGACTTGGGGGAACGCTGGGTGGAAGGAAATTTGTGGCTCCTCTCAGATTCCAGAACTTTCTGTCACCGAAATGTGAGGCAAATGTGTTTTTTAGCCAAATTTTGAGGTTTGCAAAGGATTCTGGGTAACAGACCCTGGTCAGAGTCCCACAAGTCACCCCATCTTGGATTCCCCTAGGTCTTGAGTTTTCGAAAAGGCACAGGTTTGGTAGGTTTCCCTAGGTGCCGGCTGAGCTAGAGGCCAAAATCTACAGGTAGGCACTTTGCAAAAAACACCTCTGTTTTCTGTCAAAAAATGTGATGTGTCCACATTGTGTTTTGGGGAATGCCCTGTCGCGGGCCCTAGGCCTACCCACACAAGTGAGGTATCATTTTTATCGGGAGACTTGGGGGAGCGCTGGGTGGAAGGAAATTTGTCCCTCCTCTCAGATTCCAGAACTTTCTGTCACCGAAATGTGAGGAAAATGTGTTTTTTTAGCCCAATTTTGAGGTTTGCAAAGGATTCTGGGTAACAGAACCTGGTCAGAGCCCCACAGGTCACCCCATCTTGGATTCCCCTAGGTCTCTAGTTTTTTTTTCACAGGTTTGGTAGGTTTCCCTAGGTGCCGGCTGAGCTAGAGGCCAAAATCTACAGGTAGGCACTTGGGGGAACATAGAATAGCAAAACAAGTGTTATTGCCCTGTGTCTTTCTCTACATTTTTTCCTTCCAAATATAAGAGAGTGTGTAAAAAAGACGTTGATTTGAGAAATGACCTGTAATTCACATGCTAGTATGGGCACCCCGGAATTCAGAGATGTGCAAATAACCACTGCTCCTCAATACCTTATCTTGTGCCCATTTTGGAAATACAAAGGTTTTTTTAATAGCTATTTTTCACTCTTTATATTTCAGGAAATGAATTGCTGTATACCCGGTATAGAATGAAAACCAACTGCAGGGTGCAGCTCATTTATTGGCTCTGGGTACCTAGAGTTCTTGATGAACCTACAAGTTCTATATATCCCCGCCAGCAGAAGAGTCCAGCAGACGTAACGGTATATTGCTTTAAAAAATCTGACATTGCAGGAACAAGTTACAGAGTAAAACGTAGAGAAAAATTGCAATTTTTTTCACCTCAATTTCAGTATTTTATTTTTCAGTTTTTATTTTCTGTAGGAAACCCTTGTAGGATCTACACAAATTACCCCTTGCTGAATTCAGAATTTTGTCTACTTTTCAGAAATGGTTCGGTTTCTGGGATCCAGCATTGGTTTCATGCCCATTTCTGTCACTGACTGGAAGGAGGCAGAAAGCACAAAAAATCGTAAAAATGGGGTATGTCCCAGTAAAATGCCAAAATTGTGTTGAAAAATTGTGTTTTCTGATTCAAGTCTGCCTGTTCCTGAAAGCTGGGAAGCTGGTGATTTTAACACAGAAAAACCTTTGTTGATGCCATTTTCAGGGAAAAAAACAAGTCTTCTTCTGCAGGCCCTTTTTCCCATTTTTTTGAAAAACCGAAATGTTCACTGTATTTTGGCTAATTTCTTGGCCTCCTTCTGGGGAACCCACAAAGTCTGGGTACCTCTAGAATCCCTAGGATGTTGGAAAAAAAGGACGCAAATTTGGCGTAGCTTATGTGAACAAAAAGCTATGAGGGCCTAAGCGCGAACTACCCCAAATAGCCAAAAAAAAGGCCCGGCACAGTAGGGGGAAAAGGCCCGGCAGCGAAGGGGTTAAAGAAACAACAAATCACAACTTAAACACAAAGAAAACTATTGATAAAGTTGAAAACAGTCACTTAAAGTCACTCTGGGTGACAAACTTTAGAAGGGAGAGGGTCAAGGAGACTACCAAAGTCCCAAAGAACAGTTACCTCCAAGAAGAGGCAGTCTCTAGTCTAGTTCCACCGTTAATGGCAATCTGCAATACAAGATATTGTTTGGTCGACAAGGGACATCCCGAGTCTATTCGGCGGTCCACGGTCTGAGTAGAGCGAGACTGGCTAGAGTGGCCAATGTCCTCAAAGTCCTCTTTGGTCCAGCAAAAGCCCAGTCGCCACTGGACTACTGGTCTCCAGAAACAACAAAACCAGCGTGTCCCTTCTTACACCTATAGATCTCCTTCTGGGCAACCACACTGCACTCTGACAACTCTACCTGGTCCAGCAGACGCTGGTGCAACTTCTGAGCATCATAGTCACCCAGGCTACACTGTGGCGGTGAGTGATGATCCGGTGATATGGCTAACACCATGCCTAGGTAGCCTTCTCCAGCAAAGGAAGTCAGCCAACTCAGTCTTGGGGTCTCCGCTTCTGTCTGTGCTCCGGGAATACCTTCTACACAAGCAAGACTCTAGCCAAAGGAGTAGCAAGTGCGAAATCTGAGTTCTCGGTGCCTATCTTATGTCCATAAAGTGCTCATAGGAGAGGCTGAGGTCATTAGACAATAGGGTACTTCGATTCCACCTGCCTGATGACAAGTTCCTATAAAGTGTTGCATCTATCTAACCGGGAGTGTTCTATTTTGCCCACTCCCAAGATGGCTGAAACCCTTTATCGGTGTATGAAGTATGAAGCCAACCCTAGGGGTGTGGCTACATCTGGGATACACGCCCACAGGAAAATCAGTCTGACCAGTATTTTTCCCTCGCTGTTCCCAACAACCTCCTGTCTACCTAAACAAAGGAGAAGCTCCTCTTGTGTGTGATTTCCCTTTTTCCATTAAAGGGAGCCTTCACCTTTGAAGCTTGCCTTGTGGGCTCACACCCGGTGTGGCTTTTCCCCCAGGAAAACATTTGTAGGCTTTCCCGGGAGTCATTTACACTTCTCCCCAAGAGACCAGAAGGCTGTCTGGAGGAAAGACCGTAAATGGCACTGGAATCTTTGGTCAACAAATTGGAAACTTACTGAAGTTGCACTTTGCCCACCAGTGGCATATAATTGGATTTAACCATTAAATCAGATTTAATGCATCAATTCTTTGGGTGCCTTGAACTACCAACTTTAGCCACTCAGAAATTAGCAGGGCTGAGATGTTGCCTGTAACTCTGCACTCACCAAGGGAGCTACAAGCCTTTAACAGTAAAAGCAAGGGTGTTTTTTACTGTTAGGACATCAAAAACAAGAAACAACATTTAACCTAATGCACCCTGCCTTTAAGACTGCTTTAGGGTGACTTACAAATACTAAAAAGGAAGGCTTGGGCTGTGCCATGGCTTGCAATGTCAAAGTCAAGTTAACAGTGTCAAATGGCTCTGCCACTAAGCAATGGCAGACTGGGAGTCATGGTTTTGCCTCGTCTCACTTGTGCGCGAAAGACACTAACTGACAAGCCATATGTACCCATATACTAGGGACTTACAAGTAAGTCAAAATATGCCAATTGGGGATAAGCCAATTAAACATACCTTTTTAAAGGTCATAGCACATGCACTGACTCCTGATTAGCAGGGCTCAGGGCAATTCAGGGCCATTTCCCCAGTGACAAAATCAAAATGGGGGGAAAAGTAGGGGGTGAACCTGCAAAAAGCCTGTTTCTTCACATCAGCTTTCTAGACTTCTGATCGGAAAGGAACATTGTAAAAGGATTTGGGGTCAGTATAGCAGAAGAGGCTTGAACAACTATACTTTCCTGAGAAGAATATGATAGGAAAACCAAGCTGTAGGTCTGTCTCATTGATGTAGCTCGCTTCTGGATCAACAGGTTTGTGAACTGTTTCTCATAGAAAGCTAACACAGGCTACAACAGTGCTTCATTAAATTGCAGCAGACGTGAGACCACAGATATAGTTGCAAGATTTCAGTTAAAATGTTGGACCTGGCCTCCTAGATTGACATGGTCAACTCAGGTAAAGGCCATTATCTGTATTGTAAAAGGGAAACAAGTAGTCAGCTTGCAAGTCATCAGCCATGGCCTTTATCAGACATGGTTAGAGTATCAGATTTTGATCTGAATATTGGCTCCTTTCAGGTGAACCAGTGGACCACAAGGAGGTGATTTGCTAGAAGTTTGTCATAGAAGAAAGTATAGACCTAGATACCCAGCGCACTGGGGTACCAGGGGATCCTGATGGGCTGCACCAGTTATTCTGCCACCCACAGGGAGCCCATGCACCCGCTTTCACTACAGGTCACTGCACCAGGTCATTATAAGTCACCCCTATGGTAGGCCTTCTCAGCCCAGAGGGCAGGGTGCAGGTACCTGTGTGTGAGGGCACCCCAGCACTAGCAGAGGTGCCCTCACAAACTCCAGGACCATTTTCCTGGAGCACGGGAACGCCATTTTATGCGAGTACTGAACATAGGTCACTACCTAAATCCAGCTACATAATGTTAACTCCGAACCTGGGCATGTTTGGTATCAAACATGTCAGAATCATACCCCAGTACTATTGAATGTACTGGAATTATGATTACATGCAATCTGGGAGCTCCTTAGAGGACCCCGAGCATTGCTACCACCAGTCTTACTGGATTTTCCAGGTAGCCCGAGCTGCTGCCCCACCTCAGATAGGTTTCTGCCCTCCTGCTGCTTGATCTGATCATGCCCATGAAGGCAGAACAAAGGATTTTCTTTGGAAAAGGGAGGTTAAAACCCTCTCCCTTTGGAAATAGGTGTGACTGGCTTGGGAGGTGTAGCCTCCCCAAGCCACTGGTATGCTTTGAAGGGCACATTTGGTGCCCTCCGTGCATACACCAGTCCACACCGGTTCAGGAATCCCCAGACTCTGCTCTTGGGCAAAATTGGGCAAAGGCCACTCCCCGATCCATCACCATCCCAGGGTAGGCGCTCAGAGTTCCAGAGGGTCCCTGGGTTCTGCAAACGTGTTTCCAGGGTTGGCAGGGAACTCTGAGAGCATCTTAGTGGCCAGGCCGGGCAGTTGACGTCAGAGACCCCTCCTAATATGTGCCTACCTGTTTAGGTGACCAATTCTCCTTTTAGGGCTATTTAGGGTCTATCACGTGGGTGGTTCCTCAGATTTGGCTTGAAGACTCCAGCAGGATTCCTCTGCAACCTCCACTTCAACTTCTGGGCACAGGAACTGCAACTGGACCCTCCAACGCTGCAATCAACAAAGCCGACTCTTCTGCAACTTTGTTTCCACAGCTCCTGCCAGCTTTGCAACATTCCCTCGGCAGTGCATCCTCAGAAGACAGCACCTCTTCAGCCTGCACAAGAAGAAGGAAGAATCTCCCTTGGAGTGAAGGAGTCACTCCCTTGTATCCGCAGGCACCTGCTATAACGACGACAATCTGCATGGATCGGCCCTCATCTTGAGCTGCGTAGATCCTGCATCATGGGTTGTGGTCCGGAATAATCCTCTTGGTTCTCTCTGCCAGCAGTGCAACTTTGGTGGAGGTATGCCCTTGCCTTCCCAAGCAGGGCAGTACCCCGTGCACTGCTTCTCTTACAGCTGCCATGGTTTGTTTGCATCTCCTCCAGGGGATCTTCAGGCGATGCGCAGCTCCAGTTCCCAGCACTTCATCCTGCAACGCACAGCCCTTTGTGTGGTTCTCCTGAGGCGTGGGATCCATTTCTGTAGTGCTGTGTGGGCTCCTTCTGCAACTTCTGTGCCCCCGTCATGAGGGACTCCTGGGGGTGCTGCCTCTGCTCCTGTGGACTCTCTGCGACACTGCGGGTCCCCTGTGACTCCCCCTCATGGGTTGAGATCTCCTTGGCCTTCCTGGTCCCCGGCAGCACCACTTTCCCACTAACCGGGAGTTTGCCTTTGCCAAGGCTTGTTGATGGCATTCCTGCACTGACACCCATATGCAATCTTTACTCTAGTATGGGACATCTTCTGCATCCATCAGGAACTCTTTTCCGGTTTCAGGGCTGCAGTGCTGACCTGTTCTTTGTCACTGTTGACCAACTCCTGCAAGTACAGCTGGGTGGGTAGTAGCTCCTACTCCTGGACTCCACTGACACTTTTGGACTTGGTCCCCTCTCTCCACAGGTCTTCTCCTTCAGGAATCCACCGCTGGTTTCTTGCAGTCTTTACTGGGTTTCTTCTTTTTCTTATTTTCTTCCTTTAGGGTGATTTGGGGAAAATCCAGTCATTTTCTCTTGCTTTCCTGGTCGCTGGGGGAACTGTATTACTTACCTATTGTGAGTTTCTAGTGCTCCCAGCTCCCCTCTACACATTCCACTTACTTAGGTGGGAGTCCTGTGTTCGCATTCTATTTTTTTTAGTATATGGTTTGGGCTTCCCCTAGGGTCACTACTGGTTATTGCTATTTGCACTGTTTTCTAACCTTTTTTCTATGCCTATTTAGTGCTTCTCCTATTTTGTGATATTGTGTTCCAAAAATAAAGTACCTTTACTTTTGTACAACTGAGTGTCTTCTTTCATGTGTGTAAGTGCTGTGTGACTACAGTGGTATTGCATGAGCTTTGCACGTGTCCTAGATAAGCCTTGGCTGCTCATCCACAGCTACCTCTAGAGAGCCTGGCTTCCAGACACGGCCTACACTTCACTAAGAGGGGACACCGGGACTGGTATAAGGTACCTTCGGTACCCATCACACACCAGGCCAGCTTCCTACACTTTCCAAACTGAGGGTGACCACAAATTGGTTGGTAGGAAAGAGGTCAGGAGAATGACAGAGGCCTCTTAAATGAGACAACAACAAAGATTAGGAACAGGGTTGGAAATGTGCCACAGATGGACAGTTGTGAGGCTAGAGATTACAACTTTTCAGTCTACTGCTATGCCCACAATTTTCCTTTCATGGAGATGGGAGGTAATTCCCCAAAAGAGGAACCACTGGTGAGGAGTTTTGTCTAGTGCATGGACTTAACAACCTTAACACCCCATTGTAGGTGAACGGCCAGGCTTCAAATTCATGTCCCTTTCCGATTTCACTCTAAACCTCTGCGTGACAGTGTGATGTAGGTCTCTGATCTATGCACCTGCCAAGCACTCCAAGGACTGAGCAATAGTCAGACATGCTCTACTGGCAGAACTGCCACAAAAGATATGCAGAAACTATAGGAAGCCTGTTCAGAATTAACAAACTATGAAAACTGTTACTACAATAACTTACTTCTGTAGAAAATCCATGAGACTGTGAAGTCCCTACATAGAATTGTACTAAAAAAGTGATTACGGTCCACTTTTATCCATGATTGCACAATTAATACATCTTTGGTGCCCAAATAATGAAAGCTTTTTTCCAACCCATATCTGGCTGTGGTGGTATATTTCTAATAGAAAAATGTTCCTTTGTAAGTTTTCCAGTGCAGGTATTTTATTTAGATGTGCATGCTTGCATTCCACCAGAAGTTCGATTTAAAACATGGATGCATGTGCGCCAAAAGCAAATTCACAACAGGAGTAGTTAAACTCCTAGAGGACAGGATCCAAGTTTCATGAGATAATGAGCAGACACTGGGACTATTTCAAAACAGACAGCCTGAAAAAATATTTTGGTTTACTTCTGTAAAGTAAATATTGTATATATGAGCATGTGAACCTTACCTTATTTCTGAATTTCACACCGTAGAACTTGTCAGCTGATTCCAGTAGCTCAGGTCGGAAAGTTGTTGTAATAAACTGGGCATGCCCTGCTAGTTCAAGGATCATATCTGTAATAAATAAAACAGTAGTGATACAGCAAACCAAGATCAAATAACTACACAGTTCAACTCACCTTGAATATCGAAAAAATACATAATATAAGCAGGCTCCCTTAGTATTTGAATTACTCTTTCCTCAACAGAAGTATTTTGTATGAATGGTGCAAACAGAAAAGAAAATACCTGAGACAGCTTTCCTATGCTGGGCATCTAGAGCCTGGTCAATTTCATCGAATAAGTAGAATGGAGCAGGATCGCACTTTTGGATGGCGAAAATGAGGGCAAGTGCTACTAATGACTTCTGTCCTCCTGAGAGCTGCTGCATTTCCCTCATTTCACCTTGTTTTCCTGTAAAGGACACCTGCATACAAAAACAGAATAAACAATGAAGATTTTTGACATTAGGAGCAACTCGATTGACTATTTAACAACTGTTCAGAATACGAAGTTGCAAAACATTTACATTTTAAATATTAACCCGAGACTTTGAACTGAAACTTTTTTGCAGCTTCGTGATACAGACATGACAAACTGAATAAATGAATGGGATTAATCACTGATTCAGAACTGAGGGGGTATGTAGACAGAAGCTTAACTCCATCACACTGTAAGGGCACACACTTGCAGATTGGAAAATGAAAAGGAATGACTGAACAGTCAAGGCTCCATAAAGTACACAGAGGAGTTTGCTCTTCTTTTGAAGAATTGAAAAGAGTCAGGAATAAAAGGAAATATCAAATGAAAGTCAGATGAGTAATTATTTAAATGATATAAATGTTAAGCTGGGAAGAAAACTATTAATTCCTATTTAGTATTATTCTTAGTTTATCAAACTTAGGAGGTTTTATGCAGGCGGTTTTACCTTCTCACTATAAATTTACCATGAATAATAAGTTTATGTATTTCTACAATTGTGGTCCCAGAACATATCTGTATGGACTTAAGGAAAGTATGGCAACAAAAGAATAAGCTACTTACCTTCGGTGGATACTACAACCACAGATCATTCATCTTAGAAAACTCCCCAAGTACCAGACTGTTTCTGGAAAACGTTTGCCACAGCAGTGGTACTTCTGTGCTGCTAAGTGGTGCAGCGTGGCTCCAGGCTGCTCCCACGGAAATGTCAGAGTGCAGTCGCATGCAAATGCAAAGCCAACACAGCTGCTCCACAGAACAGGTAGGTGGGAGAGTGGTGAGAAATCTGCATTTAGACAAAGCATTCACCAGAAGGAAAACATGAGCTACCCTGTCACCACGTATTCGTAGCGTTAAGTGTTGTAGATTTACATGCAGTGCATACTACTGCCCTCAAGTGTTGGAATTAAGCATTTTCAAGTTATTTTTCTTCAAACGAGCTTTTGAGACATAAGATATGCAGCAATTCCTGCCTAAGGGTCTGATTTAGAGTGCGTAGTAGGGTTTGGACCCTCTTAGGGTGATGGAGTAAAATCCTCAATTGCCTTGACGAGGTACCCATTATCCGCATTTGGAGATGTCAACCAACCATGTTGATATTTTTAGTTATTGGCAGGAACCTCTGTCACATTGTTTTCTGTCAATGAGCTAAAAGTTTGACAAGTTTGCCAAACTGACAGGAATTTGCCAAATCTCTAATGTTTTTCTCAAACTCAAGCAGGAGTTTGCTCTTGAGAAACCAAAAACTAATGGCCCCCACACAATGGGAGTTGTCGCTCATGGTGTCTGTGTCATTTAAACGTTTTCACTGTTCTTTACTGCCAGGTTTTATCCAGGCTTTCCCTGTAGGTGCTGTCAACACAGATCATAGGAAGGTAAGGATCTTTTGAGGGTGGAGGTGGGACTTGGTAACATTCATGGTGAATCCAAAACTGTGGAGCAGGAAAATCACTGCTTGTGTGCGCTAGGCATTGCTGTCTACCAGGAGTCTTGATCACCCAATCAACCACTCTTTGCAAATGGGAAGCCCCACTGCTAGGCTCTTCGTGAACACACTTGGAGCTGTGGCGGCCCTGAAGAACAAGTTACTTACCTTCAGTAACGAATTATCTGGTAGGGACATATTCTAGTTGCAGATGCCTTACCTTAGAATTTCCCCCAGGCGTAAGACGGGAACTGGAGGTTTTTCTTCAAGCAGTACCCTTGCATGCTGTCAGGTGGCAACGGTCGACTCCGCTTCTGTTGCTGACGTCGTGGTGACGCAGAGGTCATATATAGGTGCCCCCACGGCACGCCAACGTAATTTCTTTTCTTTCCGTGCCAGTCTATGCGCAGATCCGGAGAAGAGTTACCCTCAGTTGCTTTTTGATTGAATTTGACCTTTGGTTTTGCAGACGCAAAAGTAGATAGGGATAATGCTAAGCATTTGTTGTACTCACAGAGGCATTAAATGAGACACACTCAAAGAATACAAGACCAATTTAGAAAAAAATAACAATTCTTGTTATATATCTTTCAAACCCAAGAACTTTGTAATCAGGTAAGTAGACTTTTAAGCATAAGTACTTTGCAGTTTCAGAAGTCAACACTGTAATTTTCTGAGTTCCCCCAATGTTATCCTATGGAGGAAAAACAATGCTCAGTGAGCAAAAATAAGTACTGCACACTGATTAGAACTACACCACCAGGTCACACAGGACAGCAGTGGGGAGGTGGGGGGAGGTGTTGCAGTAAGGCGTCACGTGTCCAATGGTTCCCTACGGGAGTTCGACCTCGTGACTAACAGGCTGCAGATTCTGGCTAGGAGGTCAATCAGGGACAATAAGCAGGTAGGTAGTAGACTTGGGGTACTCGGGATGTGGGTGAACCTTTGGTCCTCTTCGCCTCTGCCCAGGGGCGACAGATGCAGGGTATCTTTAGGTATCAGGTTTTCTTATCCGGGAGTACTCTGTCAGAGGGGGTCCGGCGTGTTGAGGCTGCAGGTGTTGTTGGGGAGTCTGGGAAGGTGTGGATTCAAGGTGGACTCAAGCTCTTAGGAGCCGGTGGACATTGTTGGCACCAGTGACCCACCTCAGATGGGGTCAAGGGCGACAGATGCAGTGGTTGCTGAAAGTGTTGGTTTTTCTCTCACGAGGGTGTGGGAGAGGGGGCCTGCTTGCAGAAGCTACAGGCATCTTGTTTGAGTCCAAGAGGGGTGAGACCTCACTATGCTCAGTCTCTGGGCAGCTGGGGAAACGCGTTGGCACTGTTGGACCTGCGTTGGCACCGCTGGTTGCCTTCACCTTGGGTCACGGATGTCGGGTGCAGTGGCCACTTCAGGTGTCAGGTCTATAGGGTTCCAGCAGCGGCAGACTCTTCCTTGGAATTTCTAGCTGTAGAGCAGGCACGCTGCTCATGGGAGACTTGAGTCTTTGTGAAGGCTGGACGAGTTGGCTTCTTGGGCAGAGTCCTTTGAGGTCAGCAGGCAGTCTGGCATGATCAACTGCTTCTTCTTTTCTTTTTCTGTGGGTACAACTCTTCTTTGACCTCGTCTTCGTAGGTCGTCAGGACCTCAGTTCTGGTGCTTAGGGCTGCCACCTAATTACTCAATTTAGGGGCGTTACAGGGAGTGTCAGGCGGTAGCCAATGGGCTGACCACCTTTGGGGTGACTACACCCTTCTTATGACCACTTCCGTTGGGAAGTGGGCATAACCCTAATACTAGTGGCTGAATTCCTTCCAAGCAAGATGGAGGAATTTGAAAAGCAGTGTCCACTTCAGCTCATTCACCTTAGGGGTGGGAGTGGCATGAAGAGGGCACTCCAAATTTAACTAATTTTCCAACCTGTGATGCCATCAAATGCGGGGTCAGGACTGTGGGGTTGGTCATCTCCACCATTTGTAGACACCTGGGTCGCATTACAAAGGCAGGAAGGCCTTTGATGCTTCCCACCCTCGAATGTCCATACTACCTGGGTGAGGTGGTTTCACCTCCCCCCAGTGCAGGCTTTTGTCTCAGCCCCTCAAGAGCACTGGATCTCACCTTGGGGGCCAGACATGTATCTGTGGTGGCCAAACTGGTCAGGACCAGTCAGTCAGCACAATAGTAGCTGGTAGGTTTTCAGCGGGCACCCTTAAGGTGCCCTCTGTGTGGATTTGTTAATTAATCCATTGATGGGATCAGTTAGGATTTATTATTCTGAGATGTTTGCTACCAAACATTCCAGGATTCAGAAAAGCCATTATGCAGCTGGTGAACCAGTAAAGACCAGTGTCCAGCACATGCATTTAAAATGGCTTCCCTGATCACTTACTATGTCTCAGAACTGACATAGCAGGGACATTTCTGCTCATGCTTATATATGCCCTTACATGTGCTTGGATGGATCCTGCCTTACGGGTGACTTACACCTGGCACATGCAGTGATAGGGGGCCTGGCAAACAGGGGTGTGTGATAGGTTGTGTTTTCAATTTAACCTGCACCACCACATGCAGTCTTCAATGGCAGCACTGTGTGGGCTTGGTGAGGGCTCTCTGGGAGTGACACAACTGGTGCTGCAGCCCTCAGAGACCTTCCTTAGTACCCCTGGCCCTAGGTACCAGGGGTACCATGTAGTAGGTACTTACAGTGTTAGCTAAAGAGTTTGTCAATTGTGCAAAACAACTGAGCAGTTTTGGGGAAAGAAATCTGGCACGGGGGACCTGCTTAGCTGGGACCTAGTGCACTAACAGTCTAAGCCACATCAGAAACCAGGCAAAAAGTGCAGGTCATGCAGCATCACATAGTTGCCTTGTCAGAGCAGTGGGATGACTTCTTGAAGGTTATATTTGTTGAGAGGCCTGAGGGAGCAGCCCTATTTTGGGAAAGAGGAAGTAAACAGAGTACACTCCTTTCCTCTTAGGTTGTGGAGTCACGCTCTCCATTGCCCCTTTTTTGGTAAGCATCCATATCGCTTCCTCAGAGAGGTTGATATGGTCTTGGCTGAGGATGTGTCTATGAGGTGGAATGTTGGGAGGGGTATAGAGAAGTTCGAGCCAGTATCTGTAGTGAACTACTTCTAAAACACACTGGACTGATGTAATTTTCTCCCAGCGAGAAAGGAAATCTTACGTTTTTCCACCGACAAGGGTTGTGTGATCAGGGGATGGGGAGGAGGCAGTGCAAGTCACTGTTAAGGGATGGAACCTCCTTTACTGGAGGCACCTCATCCCTTTTACCCTGGTTGTTTCCTCTGTAGGCGCCCCTAGTGTATCCCCTGCCCACCTGCTGGTGGAAGGAGTGCTCCTGTCTTTGATAAGACTTCAGTATGAGCTTGGGATGTAATTTTGGCTCCTCTGGACTGCCGTTTGCAAAACGTTCCTCTTGTGGGTTGAGTTTGCAGAGCACCAATGGGTTTTGCCATCTCTGTGTAGTTTTTTTAAATGATATTTTCTAGCATCTTGTCAACCTGTGGGCCAAAGAGATGTTCTCCTTTGAACTGGAGGTTGAGGAGATGCTGCTGGACTTTGGGTTTGAACATGAAGATGCAAAGCCAGGTGTCTTTTCTGCAGAGGATGCTAGACTTAATGGCCCTGGAGGCTTTGTCCGCAGCATTAACTCGTCTCAGAGATATTTGATGAGTGCTTGCATTTCCCCCTACTGAAGGACAAGCTACTTACCTTAGGTAACGCATCATCTGGTAGAGACTCTATCTACCTGCAGATTACTTACCGTTAGAATTTCCAGGCATCCACTTGGAATCCAGAACATTTGCTGAGCAATACCCATGTGCATGCCGTCATGAGGTGTCATTCGGATCTGCATAGTGTCATCGTTGGAGCGGTCTGTGAGGTCACGGTCACCTATAAAGGCACCACCCTGGCGTGCGTGCGTCAGCACTTTTCCACAAATTTCCACGTCAGAAGGGCAGAACCAACACTTTGTCTGTGCGAAAAACTAGGGCCCTGAAAGTGACAATCCTTAACCCTAGTAAATGAGTTAGCAGGGTGGGTGTAAGAAATCTGCAGCTAGGTAAAGTCTCTACCATAAAATGTGTTACCAAAGGTAAGTAACATTCATCTGATAGGGACTTCTAGCTGCAGATGACTTACTTTTAAAACAGATACCCAAGTTATAGCCTCCTGGCGGTGGGCTATGGACAAATTCACTTCAAAAAGTCCTGCAAAAGGACCGTATCTGCGGACCTGATGGTCCAGGCATGAGTGTTTAGTAAACGTCTGCAGAGATGCCCATGTGCCGCCTGGCAGATGTACCAGACTGGTACACTTCATGCTTACGCTGTGGTAGCAGCCTTGCCTCTGGTGGAATGGGCCCTCAAGAGGCTGCTCCTTTCCCAGAGCATAGTACATCTTTATGCAGAGAGGGACCCGGTGCGAAATGTTTTTTTCCCCTACTGCCCGACCTTTCTTTACTCCCAAGTACCCCACAAAGTGTTGGTCATCCACCGGAACACCTTTGTACGGTCAAGGTAAAACAACACTCTTTTTGGATCCAGTCAATGGAGTGGCTCCTCTTCCTTAGAATGCCAGGGAACAAAGAAGGTGGGCAGGGTGACGTTCTGACCAAGGTGAAATGGGATCACCACCTTAAGGAGAAAAGAGGCACGAGTGCAAAGCACTACTTTGTCCGAAAACATGGTAAGATACGGAGGTTTGGATGAGAGTCTACATCTCACTCACCCTCCTGGCAGATGTTATTGTCACTAAGAAGGCTCTCTTGACGGTGAGCAGCTGAAGGGGACAATTGTACAAAGGATCAAAGGGAGCACACATGAGAAAAGTGAGAACCAGATTTAAGTCCCACTGAGCATGATAAATGGCGCAGGAGGAAACATATGTACAACCCCTTTAAGGAATCTATTTACAATCGGAGATATGAATAAAGAAGGCTGATTGGGCAGCCGGAGAAAAGCAGTTAAGGCAGAAAGATATCCCTCAAGTGTGCCTAATACAGAGCCTTGCTGGGCAAGGGACAAAATAAAGAAAAAGTTATCAGAGAGAGTGGCAAAAAGAGGATCAATAGATCTTTCTGTACAATAATATACAGAGCGTTTCCAATGTCAGGAGTATACCGTCTTGGTGGAGGGACGCCTGACTGCCAGAATAACTTTACCGACTTTGAGAGGAAGGTCGAAGGCTGTGAAGTGCGTGAAGGTGAAGAGTTGACAGGTTTGGGTGGAGAACCTTCACCTGTTGCTGCATCAGTAGATTGTCCCTAACGGGCAGCCTGATTGGAAGATCGATGCTCATTTTCAGAAGCTCAGGATACCAGACTAGTGCCCTGTCCGTAGCCACGAGAATTACTTGGGCATGGTTGTTCCTGATCTTCTTGAGAACTCTGAACAAAAGTGGGCGAAAGGGCGTACAAGACCCCTGAGCTTCACTTGTGATGAAAAGTATCGCTGAGAGGGTGCTACCTTGGAAACTCTAAAGCGTAATACTGCTGACATTGCGCGCTCTCTTTAGAAGCGAACCGATCTAATCAAGGCGCTCCCTAATGCTAAAAGCGTCCTTGTGCCACCTTCAGATGGAGATGTCAATTGTGATCTGCTAGCAATTGACGGCTGGGTTCATCCGCCCTGGCTAGGTGTTGAACCACCAGGGTTATGCCCGCTCTTCCAGCTATGTCCACAGCCCCACACCGCCCTGCTTGTTGCAGTACCAGATTGCAGTGCGTGTTGTCCGTGAACACCTGCACTATCTTCCCTTTGACAAGAGGAAGAAAGTCTTCAATGCTAGCCGGATCGCCCGGAGATCCAGTAAGTTAATATAAAGTCCAGATTCCACCAGAGATCTGATTTCCACCTCTCCCAGATGGCTGCCCTATCCCAGAAGTGACGCATCTGTCACTTCTGTGAAATCTGGTAGGGGAAGGGAGTGAAGTCTGCCTCTGACCCAATCACGATTCTTTAACCACCAATGCAGGACTTTTGCAGTTCCCTCTGAGATCTGAACCGGGTCGGAGAGATTTCCCTGACGCTGCGCCCACTGGAACATCAGGTCCTACTGCAGAGCCCTCATATGCCATCTGGCATGTTTTACTAACAGGTGAAGGAGGCCATGAGGTCCAGCTCCCTCAGAGTCTGTCTCGTCAAAATCCAGGTCAGGGGCTGAAGCATCGGAACCATAATCTGAATATCCTGGACTCGCAGCACAGGACAATAGGAACGAAACTGCACTGTGTCCAGGACAGCTCAAATAAAAGGGAGCGTCTGAGAGAAGTCGAGTCAGGTGTGACTTTGGCACATTTATAGTGAACCTCAGCGAATGCAGGAGGTTCGCCATAGTCTGGAAGTGGAAGAGGACAGCTTTGGGCGTGTCTGCCTTCAACAGCTAGTCGTCGAGGTAGAGGACGACTGAAACCACTGACCTGCAAAGATAAGCTGCGACCACCACCATCACTTTGGTGAACACTCAAGGGGCACTAGCAAGCCTGAAAAAGCTTGTGGCCTACCCTGAACCGCTGGTAATGCTTGTGGGGATCCTGCAAGTTCAACACTACCATCCAGTCTTCTTGGCCTAAAGCAGACAAGACCTGAGCTAGAGTAAGCATTATGAATTTCTCCTTTTTAAGGAAGAGATTGATGTCCCATAAATCCAGAATAGGGCAAAGACCCTTGTTCTTTTTGGGTATCAGAAAGTAGTGGGAATAACAATCACTGCCTAATTCTGATATTGGGACGCTTTCTATGGCTCCCTTGTCCAAGAGAGACGCAACTTCCTCACGGAGCAAAGCCAAGTGATTCTCCATCAGCCGTATTTTTAAAGAAGGGATGGGGGAGGTAAAGACTAGAAGTGGAGGGAACAGCCCTTCTGTATGATCTGCAAGACCCATTTGTCCGATGTTATGGACTGCCAGTGAGGGAGATGATATTGAATCCTTCCTCCAACTGGATGTACACGGTCTTGCAGAATCACAATAGGAGGGCTTGGACGCTGCAGAGGCAGGGGGCTGGGCGGCGGATGGCTACTGGCCAAACACTCGGGGTCTGAAAGCACCACAACCGCACACAGGTTGAGGGCCTGGCACCGGACGGTGGCTAACTTGTGAGTGTCATGGCACTGTGTCCATCCCACAGCCACGGAAGGTAGACTGTGGGAAAGGGGCCGCTGAAAGGCCTAAAGACTTGGGAGCAGCCAGAGAGTCCTTAAAGTGCTCCAGCGCAGAGTCTGCCTTTTTGCCAAATAGGCAGGCTCAGATAATGGTGTACACCAATGGTGTGGCACCCTATACTTAAAGGCAACACTTAGTAGCAGTAAACAGGTGTCCAGATAGCAGAAGCTCTCCAGGGGTAGCTGAGGCGAGCAGCTAAAGCTCATCCAGGAGGAATGCAAAGCACTTGCAATGCCACAGTAGTCAGACAATAACTTAGTCACAAGCAAGGACCACATATTAAATACAATATACACATAAAATAACCATCAGAAATAGCATAGAAATATGCAGGGCCCTAGGGGTGGGCCAAACCATACACTTAAAAAGTGGAATGTGAAAGAGTGACTCCAGGCAAGGTGAGTGTAGGGGTTAGGACAGTTAGGAATACCATAGATAAGTACAGTATGTGACCCCAGCACCAAGGAGTAAGTCAGTTACCCACCCAGTTGTCCCATAGACTACCACAGAGAGTAGTGGGTAGGAGTTTGTGGAATTCAGGACCCTTCCCAGTGGAACCAGGGGAAACCAGCAGGCAAAAGGATGGCTGGAGAGTGCCCCAACCCCAGGATAACCAGAAGACAGAAGTACCTATTCCAGGGACCGGGATGCCGAGGGGAGAAGGGACTTCCTCTGAAGACTGCATGCCTCAGATTGTCCAACTTCTGTCACGACCCGTGGTCCAGGCTAGTGGTACTCCGGGACAGATTCCGGACGTGGAGGACCTGCAAAGGAAGGGGACAGAGTCCAGCGCCCAAGGTGGTGCCCAGGTGGTGCAGGTGCAATGCCCACCCTCCTGAAGAGGAAGCTCCTGCAAGGCGGAGGAAGAAGTCCAGCTGAGGGGTACAGGAGCTGCTTAAGATCTCAGGAGTCACCTAAGAGCTGTTCTCGATGGTTGCTGGATTGCAGGAGGGTCAATGGCCAGCCAGGTCACCAACAGGCACTGGCAAATGCTAATAGAAGTTGCAGAAGGAGTTGCAAGGTTTTGGGGACCAGTAAGTGCCAAAAGACACTACCCCTGGGGAGTCAGAGCTGCCCACAGCACTCAGGAAGGCCAACAGAAGTTGATGGAGCCCCCACGAGTGACCCACAGATGCCGTACACAGGAAGTCACAAGGAGGCCTTATCCTCCCAACAATTCACAAGTCCCACGCCGCATGAGTTGCAGGACAGGAGCTGATCTTCAGGTTGCAGAGCGCTGGGGGCCAGGGCTTCTTGGAGTCTGAAGGTCTCCCAGAGGAAGAGTCAACAAGGCTTGGGAAGTGCAACAGCTGTAGTGCACGGGGGTGCCAGTCCAGTGGCAGGAGCAAGGGCTCAGTGTCTCCCAACTTGGACAGAAGTCAAGCAGGACCCAGAGGAGACCATAGACTCACCACCTGTGCTGCAAGATATACAGATGTCAGCGGACAGTGTAGTAAAGTACACTCTTTTTAGCATGGTTACCTCCACCTTTTGCCGGCTGTCAGTGTGTTTTGACGGTTTTCAGTGGGATCCTGCTAACCAGGACCCAGTGTTTGTGCTCTCTTCCTCTAAATGTAGTTGCTTAGGATTTTGCACACCCCACAATTGGCATACTGGTGCCCCCATTTAAGTCCCTAGTATATGGTACTCAGGTACCCAGGGCATTGGGGCAACAGGGGTTCCCTATGGGCTGCAGCTTGTTATTGTGCCACCCATGGGAGCATAGGCAAAAAAAATCTTCAGGCCTGCCATTGCAGCCTGTGTGAAAAGATGCATGCACCTTTTCACTACAGGTCACTGTAAGTTACCCCTATGGTAGGCCCTCCTAGCCCAGAGGGCAGGGTGCAGGTAACTGTGTGTGAGGGCACCCATGCATGAGCAGAGGTGCACCTAAGAACTCCAGCTCCATTACACTGGACTTAGTAAGTGCAGGGAAGCCATTTTGTGTCCAGCTACATAACAGTAACTTCGAACCTAGGCATGTTTGGCATCAAACTTTCGGAATCATACCCTAATACTGTAGCCAGTATTGACTGCATGATTCCATGCACTCTGGGGGCCCCTTAGAGGACCCCCAGCATTGCTCCCACTAGTTTTCCGAGAAGCCTGCGCTGCTGCCACCCCTTAGACAGGTTACTGCCCTCCTGCTGCTTTGCCAGCTCAGGCCGAGGAAGGCAGAACAAAGGATTTCCTGTGAGAGAGGGAGGTACCATCCTCTTCCCTGGAAATAGGTGTGAGAAGGCTTGGGAGGGGTAGCCTCCCCACTCCACCAGTATGCTTTGAAGGGCACAATTGGTGCGCTCCTTGCATAAACCGGTTTGCACCAGTCTAGGGATCCCGGGTCCCTGCACTGGCATGAAACTGGACAATGGAAAGGGAAGTGACCACTCCCCTGTCCATCACCACCCCAGGGGTGGTGCCTAGAGCTCCTCCAGGTGGCCACTTGGTTCTGCCATCTTGAATCCAAGGTGGGCAGAGGCCCCTGGGAGCATCTGAGTGGCCAGCTCAGGAAGGTGACGTCACAGCCCCCTCCTGATAGGTGGTCACCCTGCTAGGTGATCAATCCCCCATCCTGGGCCAATTTAGAGTCTCCCTTTTGGATGGGTCCTCAGATTTGAGGTGCAAGATTCCAGCAAGACTCCTCTGCATCATTTACTTCATCTTCTGGTCACTGGGATTCCAAATAGAGCCTCCAGGAACTGACAATCTGCAACTTCAGCGACAACTCCACTGTGCAACATTGTTTCGCCAGCTCCTTCCAGCAACTGCAACATTTCCCTGGCTTGCACAAGAAGTAATCTCCCTTGGAGTGAATGAGTCACTCCACTGCATCTGCAGGCACCAACTGCAACAACGGCTGCATGGATCTTCTATCCTTTGGAGCTGTGTGGATCCTGCATCACAGGCAGTGATCTGGAGTGGTCCCCTTGGTCCCTCTCTGCCAGCTATCCAACTTGGGAGATGGTAAGCCCTTGCCTCTCCTTGCAGGGCAGTACCCCCGTGCACTGCGACTCTTGCAGCTACCAAGGCTTGTTTGTTCCTTCTCCAAGGGATCTTAAGGCACCGTGTAGCCCCGGCCTCCAGCACTTCTACCTGCAACACAGTCTCCTGTCTGCTGCTCTAGCGGCATGGGACACTCCAGGTGTGCTGAGTGGGCCTCACTGCGACTCCTGTGCCTTCTGCCAGTGAGATGCCTGTGGGGGCTGCCTCCTCTTCTTGTGACTCTCCCAGCTGCTGAGGGGCACTCCTCCTTGGGTAGAGTCCCCTGGACCTTGCTGGTCCTTTTCAGCCTTGCAAAACCTTCTTCTCCAACTCTTGCATTTGCCAAGGCTTGTTGGTGACTTTCCAGCACCACTGACCAACTGCATATCAACCGCTGACGTGGGACATCACTTGCATCACTCCTGGGACTCATGTTCACCTCCTGTGCTGCACTGCTGACCTTCTTCGTCTACCATCGACCTGGTCCTACATCCACAAGAGGGTGGGAATGAGCTCCTGCCACAACAGGACACTCCAACTCAAACTGGACTTGGTCCCCTTCCTTTGCAGGTCCTCGTCTGTCAGGATCCACCTCTGAATTGTTCCAGTCTTGTCTGGGTCTTGCACAATCCTTTTTTAAAGTCCTCCTGTTGGTTTTCGGAAAAGCCATGTACTTATTTCTGCTCTCCTGGTCGCTGGGGGTCACTCTGGTACTCACCTCCTGGGGTTCCAAGTTGCTCCAGCTCCCCTCTACTGATTCCACTTCCTTGGGTGGGGGGACTGCCTTTCACATCCCACGTTTTGAGTATATGGTTTGGCTCTCCCCTAGGGCCTTACTATTGGTTTAACCAATGGCTATTGCTTCCCATGCTATTCACTGATTGCTAATGTGTATATAATAGTGTGTTTTACTTACCTCCAATTGGGGTACTACCTCAATAGTATTTTAGTATTTGTGTTACAAATATAAAGGTACTTTATAATTGTAACACTGTGTGGTTCTTTCAAGTGTGTAAGTGCTGTGTGACTATAGTGGTATTGCATAAGCTTTGCACCCTCCTAGATAAGTCTTGGCTGCTCATCCACAGCTAACTCTAGAGAGCCCTGGCTTCCTAGACACTTCCTACACTTCACTAATAGGTGATACCTGGAATAGGGTGATAACATCATCCTTGTTCAACACACACCAGGCCAGCTTCCTACAGACAGCAGACTCCACCAGCTGGCAGACGTTGTCTAGAGTTGCCTGCGAAAGCAGGGGAGTGACGCCTTCACTCCAAGGGAGATTCATTTGTACTTCCTGGTCCAAACAGAGTCCTTGTGACCCTGGAGGATGCACAGCCTTGGATGTTGCAGAATTCTTGCATGATCCGGAGAAACAATGTTGCATTGGGAACCTTCCCACCAGAAGCAGACTTGTTTGGTTCCAAAGAAGACCAGTAACGGTTCCAGAGGCCAGGAGCAGAAGATGTTGTGCAGAGAGTTTCAGCTTGACACACCTGAGGACTAACCCACCAGGGAGCCCTCAAATAACTCTAAAAGGGGGTTGGTCACTCTCAGCATTGACCCACCTATCTGAGCGGGTCAGGGATGTCATCTTCCTGGCCTAACGAGTCCGATGCTCCCATGGGCCTCTGCACATCTTATTTTCAAGATGGCACACTCAAGTGGCCACCTTGCAGAGCTCTGTGCACCTCCTTGGGGAGGAGCTGAACAAGGGGGGGTGGTCACTCATCTGTCCTTTGCGCCTAGGTGGGAACCAAAGGTTCCAGAACTGGTGCAAACTGAATTATGCAATAAGGGCACCCAAAGTGCCCTTCAAAGCAGTCTGGTGTTGATGAGAGGCCACCCCACCCCAACCCTTTGACACCTAATATACAGGGAGAGGTAGTCACACATCTCCCTTCCAGGAAACCCTTTGCTCTGCTCCTCTGGCCTGACCTGGCTCACCAGCAGAAGGGCAGAACAGTGTCTGGGGTCACCAGCAGTGTGAGCTGGTTGCTAGATCCCGTAAGGCTGCCCAGGCAGAAATTGGCTGACCCCCTGGGGAAACCCCAGAGTACATGGTATCATGCATATAACACTGGAATGGGTATAGCTGCATGATGTCATGTTTGATACCAAACATGCCTAGGTTTGGAGTAGCCATTATGTATTTGGACCACTTGTGTTGCCCAGTGTCCACTACATACCTTAAGATGGCTTCCCCACAACTACATGGTCCAGGATTTGGCCTTGGGTCTGTAGGGGAACCCTGCTCATGCAGGGGTACCTTATCACTTAGAGACCTGCACCCTGCCCTTGGCCTGAAAGGCCTTATAATGTCTAAGTGGAGTGGTTGGGTTTGGCAGTGAAAGGGTGCATGCACCCTTTCATGCAGGCTGTAATGGTAGGCCAGCTGTCACAGTTTGCATGGGATCCTATGGGTGGCATAATACATGCTGCAGCCCATGGCCCCCTGATGTACTAATGCTCTGGGGACCTTGGTACCATATACTAGGAACTTACATGGTTGCAATAGTATGCCAACTGTGGGTGTGAAAGGTAACCAACAACAAATTTAGGGGATAGCGCACAGTCACAGGGGTCCTGGTTGGAAGGGTCCTTGTGAACTGCAGTCCAAACTCCCTGTCATCAGGCAAAACAAAAGTGGGGGTTACAACAACCAGAACCTAGCTTACTACAGGGCATGTCCACAACGTTTGCCTGGACATCCTCTGAAAAGCCAGATGTACGTAGCCAGACGTAGCGTCGAAGGGCAACTGTTGATGAAATCGCCCTGCCCAGCAAGTCAGTCGTGTCCAATCCACACCTTATGGTACACTTCGCTGCATCTCTCCCATCCTTAACTGCTTGAGAGAGAATGGCCTGCGCATCCTCCAGGACCTGAGGCAGCATCTACACCTACGTATCCCGCAAAGTGTGGAAAAACGGCCCAATAAGCAAGAAGTGTTTACTGACATCAATGCCAGGCTGTTTTAAGAAAACATTTTCTTCCCAAGCTGATCCAGCCTATTGTATTGAGTATCCGGAGATGCGGAAGGGAAGTGCGCTGGGAAGTGGATGCCTGGACTACCAAGATCTCCGGAGTGGGGTGTTGGGTGAGGCAAAGTCTGCTTGGGCTTCTTCTTGTGCCTCTTCCCCGAGTAACCGGAGGACCTCGGGTGGGATGAAGAGGACTTGGGGATCCTGGAGCAGTCCTGTGACCTTCTCCTTGTAGGAGGCTGGCTCCCTATGTAGTGTGCAAAGCTAAGCACACTGTGCAGCGTCCAGGCAACTACATGTTGGTTTACAGGGGTAAAAACTAGATCACCTAATGCTCTCATTTTTATGGTAGCTTGGTCAATCAGTTAGGCCAATCCTGGTGAATTGCAAAGCATTTGTTGTACTCAAAGCATCAATCTTGCACCTCACACACTCAAAGGAATGACTCGAGACCAATTTATAAAAATACTTCAGATTTTTATATACATTTTAAGACCAAAATCATCATGAATGGGTAAGTGCTTTTCGCGATATGAATTTTTGTAGTTTAATAAAGCTGACTTGGGTCTGAGTTGTAGGTGCAGTCCAATCCAGGATTGTATGGATTTTGCCCTGGTGTGGCTGGATCTGGCCTCCATCTACCAGGTGGCCCAGATAAACCACTTTGCCCTGCCCTATCTGGCATCTTGATGTCTTGATAGTGAGGTCTGCTTTTTACAGAAGCTCCAGTACATTTCCAAGGTGGACCAGGTTATCCTCCCAGGCGGCGCTAAAGACAGCTATGTCGTCAAGCCGCACTGAAGCTTTCCAGGCCCTGGAGAACTTTGTTCACCGACCTTTGAAATATGGCAGGGGCACTCTTCAATGCAATGGGCATCAATGTAAAGTGATAGCGCCCACTAGTAGTGGCGAATGCTGTGTTGGGATTGGCATCCTCTGATAACTTGATATGCCAGTATCCAGCAGTCAAATCAAAGGTGCTAAGATACTTGGCAGCAGCCAGAGCATCTATTAGCTCATCTGCCTTAGGGATCGGATGAGCATCAGTATTTCTTAATGCATTGAGGCCTCTGTAGTCCACACAGAACTTCATTTGCCATTTTGAGAGTGGGGTTTTGGTACAAGGACTACAGGACTGGCCCAAGGGCTGTCTGAAGGCTCAATAGCTACTAGGTCCAGCATATTTTGTGCTTCAGGTTTGATGCATTCGCTGACATGATCAGGCTGCCTGTATATTTTACTTTTGACAGGCAGGCTGTCACCCGTGACAATGGAGTTTTCACACCATGTTGTTTGACCAGGAGTCAAAGAGAACAGTTCAGAGAACTGACCAAGGAGATTTTTGCAATCATCCTTTTGTTGGTCAGAGAGGCAGCCAGCAAGGACAACTCCCACTACTTAACCATCTACTGTATTGTGAGAGAAGAGGTCAGGGAGAGGGTCATTTTCTTCTTCCTGACCTTCATCAGTGGCCATGAGTAAAGTCATGTCAACCCTGTCATAATAAGGTTTAAGGCGATTCACATGGAGCACCTTGTTTCACATGGCTTCTGGGAGTGCCAGGTCAACCAGGTAGGTGACCTCACCCTTTTGTTCTACAATAGTGTGTGGGCCACTCCACTTATCTTGGAATGCCCTGTGAGCCACAGATTCAGGGCCCATACCTCCTGTCCTGGCTGGTAAACAATCACAGCCTTCTGTTCCTGCCACTTCTTCTGCAGTTCTTGGCTGGCCTGAAGTTTTTAGATGACATCTTCATGTATTCGACCACTCTAGATCTTAGGCCCAATACATAATCCACAATGTCCTGTTTTGGAGGCTTGGGAGGTTGCTCCCAACCTTCTTTCACAAGGGCAAGTGGACCCCTAACAGGGTGCCTAAAGAAAGGTTCAAAGGGGCCATAGCCCATTCCCTCTTGAGGAACCTCCCTGCAGGCAAAGAGGAGGCAAGGCAATAGGACATCCCACCTCCTTCTGAGTTTTTACGAGAGTCCCATGATCATGCGTTTGAGGGTTTAGTTGAATCTCTCAACTAACCCATTTGTTTTTGGAGGATAAGGGGTTGTGAATTTATAAGTGACACCACACTCCTTCCAAGTGGATGTAAGGTATGTAGACATGAAGTTTGCACCTCTGTATGATACCACTTCTTTAGGAAAACCCACCCTGGAGAAGATTCCCAGGAGGGCCTTGGCCACTGCAGGGGCTATAATCGTCCTAAGAGGAACTGCCTCTGGATACCTGGTGGCATGGTCCACCACCACCAGTATAAACCTGTTCCCAGAGGCTGTTGGAGGGTCAAGTGGACCAACAATATCAACACCAACTCTCTCAAAGGGTATCCCAATCAATGGTAGTGGAATTAAGGGGGCCTTTGGGGTGCCACCTGTCTTAACACTAGCTTGACAGGTCACACAGGAGTAACAAAACTCCTTCATGTCTTCAGACATGGGGCCAGTGAAAATGAGAAGTGAGGGACAAGTCTGTCCCAAGTCTTGCTTTGCCGCAGATGGCCTGCAGGAGGAATGTCATGGGCCAAAGTTAACAGAAACTCCCCAAATTTCAGAGGGATGACTAATCTCCTGGTGGCACCAGGTTTAAGGTCCCTTGTTTCTGGAGGCTGTTGTCCCAGAAGACCCTATTGGTACCACTGACATCCCCTGCTCCTGTGCTGCAGCATGCTGCCTTAAACTTTCCAGAGTAGGACAGGATTGCTGTTCCAAACTGAGTTCCTCCCTGGTGGGGCCCCCCATGCACCTAAGAGCTCAGCTGTATCAACTTTAAGCTTCTCTGGTGTAGGTTCCACCCAAGGAGTAGGTTCCTCTCCCTCAGGAGTGGGACCATCACTGGAATTTTGCTCAGGGGGTAAATTTTTACCCTGCCTGCCTTTCCTTTTAGGAGCCTCTTGGGCCATTGTTCCATGCTCCATCAGACACTCCACATGCAGATCAGAGGACACTACAACTTTCTTAGGTTGATTAACAGCTCCCCTCCCCCGACCTGTTCATCTAAAGTCAACAACTTCCATAGGGTGGCACTGAGTGCTGTTGTGAACATCAGTCACTTGGTATGTGTGACACTGGCACCTGTGTCCCTGTAGGCCTCAGCACCAACACCATTTATCAAGGGATGCTGCCTGTACTCGTTGATATGAAGGGGACAAGCAGCTAGGGTGGCAAGGTCAATGCCACTCTCAGAGATCAACACTCTGAAAGTGAAGACTTCTGCTACCACCATTGTTGCTACAGCTAGGGGCACTAGGGGTAGAAGTGGTAAAAGCAGTGGTAGGAGGCTTAGTGCTATTTTTAGGACAGGTGCTGTCACCTGCCCTATGGCCCTTTTGCTTACAGATGTAGCACCAAGGGTTCTCGTAGACAGAAGACGACTTAGAATCACCCCAAGAAGAGTTTTGGGGCCTGAAACAACTCCTTTTCGTTGTTTGTCCCCACGCATTGTCCCAATCCTTACCTGAATACTTGTTTTTGTGGTCACCCCTGTTGGAGCCTTCCCACCCACCCTGGTGCAGACCCATTTGTCTGCCTTCTTTTTTTCCGATTCTTGGGGAGAGGTCACATCAGAGTCTGCCGGGTACAGATGCAGCTGATCACAAATGCAATTGTTAAGAATGTGCTCTCAAAATGAGATTTTACAAGCCCTGACAGTCAATTACTTTGCTTCCATGCAACCAGCCTTCCAGAGCTTTAACAGAGCAATCCACAAAATATACCCAATCCTGGGATGACTCCTTAAGTATCCCTGAACTTATTTCTATATTGTTCTCTGGTTAGCCCAAATCCAACTAAGGGTGCATTCTTAAGTGCTGTGTAATCATCTGCATCGTCTTCTCTGCCAGTGAGGAGTTTGTCTCTGCATTTGTCAGAGAAAGAAAACCACAAGACTGTTGCCCACTGTCTTTGCGGGACCCTCTGTACTTTAGAAGTACTTTCCAAGGCAGTGAACCACTTGTGGATGTCAGCTCCTACCTAGTAAGGCAGGACTATCTTACTCAGGTTCCAAGAGCAACAGGAGTCCTCCCTGACCCTGGTGTCCCTAAAGTTATTGTTGCTGCCACCATGGGGAGCTAGCCCCAAAAACTGTCTCTCCCTCTCCACTGCCAAGGGCTCACTTTCTAGGGCTAGTTGCTGCAGTCTCAGTTTGGCCTGGTCTAATTTTCATCTGCGGGATTCCCTATCTAGGGACCCCCCTGATTTAGAGTGGCGTGTCCCATCAGACACTGATGAGACATGGGTGTAGACAGATGAGGAGGACCATTCCTTCTCCTGGATACCCTTTCTACCAACCCCCTAGGAGTAAAAGTGGGCCTACGTGAGTGACCCATTCCCCCCTTTTATGACTACCTGCAGTGCTTCTTACAGGGCTGTGGTGTTCCTCAGATTCTTCCTGACCCTCCTCAGGATATCCTAAGTCTACCCTGTCTAGGATTGGAGGGTCAGTCTCTACTTCCTCCTCCCCCTGGCTACCTGAGTTTTCTTGGTCAGACTGGAGTAGTAATCTCAGAAGAAGACTTTTATTGGGATTTCTCCCTGTCTTCAGCTTCCTGGAAGCACACATCTCCCTCAACTCCTGAAACGTGCAACTCTCATAGTGAGAGTATGGGGCCTGAACTGTGTTTTCCACTGAAGACATTCTTCCTAGAGTACTGTGGGTGCACCTACGTATTCTAAGTGACTAGACTAAGAGTTTGAAGAAAGGGCTATGCCAGACCCCCAACTTTCCCAATCTAGGAGACTAGTGATCAATAATCACCAAGTGTAGTGTATCCTAAAGACTAGTAGTGGACTTTCCTTGGTTACTAGGGACAACGTGGTAAGGCAATTACAAGTGTCTTATCCCACCGCTCCTCCATCAAGTAGGAAGCTGGCCTGGGTGTGTGGTAGACACCTATAGTGTTGGCTCCTTATACGAGGTCCAGGCAAACCCTATTAGAGAATGTAGGAAGTGTATTGGAAGCTAGGGATCTCTAGAGGTAGCTGTGGAGTAGCAGCCAAGACGTATCTAGGACATATGCAAAGCATATACAGTGCCACAACAGTCACACAATAGCTTGTCACACATGAAAGAACCACACAGTGTTACAAAAAAAAGGTACTTTATTAATTATAGGCAGGCCCCCCCCCTCCCCCCAGCCTGGAGTTAAGTGCACACTATATATATATATATATATATATATATATATATATATATATATATATATATATATATATATGTACACACACACACACAGTAATAATTTGGAACTGGCACAAGAAACAAGCATTTGTAGTAATTCGTGAAAATCAGTTGGGGGCCTAGGTGAGGACCAAACCATTTACTAAAATAGTGGAATGCGAAGTGAAGTCCCCCAGTCAAGGATATGGAGTCATTAGAGGGAAGCTGGAAGAACTAGGAACCCCAAGAGGTGAGTACCTGAGTGACCCCCTGCGACCAGGAGAGCAGAGGTAAGTACCTGATCTTTCCAAGGACTAACAGGAGGACTTAGAAAAGGGATTGTGCAAGAACAGGACCAGTCTAGAAGAAACCAAAGGTGGATTCCAGAAGAAAAGGAACTGAAAAAGAAGGAGACAGAGTGCAGTCCACGATGGAGTGTCCTGTTGGGGAAGGACTCACTACCCACCCTTCTGTGGATGAAGAAAAAGGTCGACAGGGGAACAAGAAGACCAGCTGTGGAGCTCAGGAGCTGAAGAGGAGTCGGTGGAGCAGTGAAGATGGAATCCCACGTCGGTCATCGGGGTTGCAGATGGTCAGTAGATAGGAGAACCACCAATAGGCCTGGGCAAATGCAAGAAGAAGCAAAAGAAGAGTTGCAAGGGTGAAGAGGACTAGCAAGGTCCAGGGGACTCAACACTTTGGAGGGAAGTCTGGGCTGATCCTCAGCAGTCAGAAGAGCCAGCAGAAGCCCCACAGGCAACCCACTGGCAGCAGGCGCAGTGAGGCCCAGTCAGCACACCAGAAAAGGAATCCCACGTCATCGGAGCAGTAGAGAAGAGTCTCCTTGACAGGATAAAGTGCAGGGGTCTGGGGTTACTCAAAGGTTTAAGGTCCCTTGGAACAGGAGACAACAAGACTTGATAGCTGCAAGGGTCGTGGTGCACAGGGGTACTGTCCTGCAAGGAGATGCAAGGGCTCACCGTCTGCCAATTTAGACGGCTGCAGCGAGGACCAAGGGGACCACTCCAGACTATCACCTGTGATGCAGGATCCACACGGTTCCAGAGGAGAACAGATTCATGCAACTGGACGTGGTTTGTGTAGGTGCCTGCAGATGCAGAGGAGTGACGCCTTCACTCTAAGGAAGATTCCTTCTTGCTACATGGTGCAGGCGAAGTGTTGCCAACCTCAGAGGACGCACAGCCAGAGAAATGTTGCAGTTGCTGGATGGAGTCTGAGTAACAATGTTACAAGGTGAGGTTGTCTCATGAGTTGCAGTGTTGTCAGTTCCTGAAGAGTCCAGTTGCGGTTCCAGTGGCCAGAAACAGATGATGCAGAGGAGTCCTGGTGGAGTCTTGCACGTCGAATCTGGGGACTCACCCACAAGGGAGTCCCTAAATAGCCATAAAAGGAGTTTTGGTCACTTAGTAAGGGGACCACCTGTCAGGAGGGGTTCTCTGACGTCACCTACCTGACCTGGCCACTCAGATGCTCCCAGGGGCCTCTGCCCATCTTGGATTCAAGATGTCAGAATCAAGTGGCCACCTGGAGGTGCTCTGGGCAACCCCTTTGGGGTGGTGATGGACAGGGGAATGGTCACTCCCCTTTCCTTTGTGCAGTTATGCGCCAAAGCAGGGACCGAGGGTCCCTGGATTGGTGCAAACCGGTTTATGCAAGGAGGGCACCAAATGTGCGTGGGGAGGCTACTCCTCCCAAGCTTTGTATTACCTATTTCCAAGCGCGAGGGTGTTGGCTCCCTCTCCCACAGGAAATCCTTTATTCTGCCTTCCCCTGCTTAAGCTGGTCAAGCAGCAGGAGGGCAGAAACCTGAGACAGCAGCAAGGACTGCCTGGAAAACCCTAGAAGACTGGTAGAAGCAATACGGGGACTCCTTTAGGAAGCCCCAGAGTGCATGGAATTACACCACCAATACTGGCAACAGTATTGGGGTATGATTCCAACATGTTCGATACCAAACATGCCCAGGTTCAGCGTTATCAGTATGTAGTTGGACACGGGTAGTGACTTGTGTCCAGTACACGGGTAAAATGGCTTCCCTGCACTTACGAAGTCCAGTGCATTTGAACAGGAGTTTGCAGGGGCGCCTCTGCTCATGCAGGGGTGCCCTCACACACAGGGACCTGCACCCTGCCCTCTGAGCTAGGAGGGCCTACCATAGGGGTGACTTACAGTGACCTGGTGCACTGACCTATGGTGGAAGGGTGCATACACCTTTTCAGGCAGGCTGCAATGACAGGCCTGCAGACACATTTTGCATGGGTGGCACAATACATGCTGCAGCCCACGGGGAACCCCTGGTGCCCCAATGCCCTGGGTACCTAAGTACCATAAATTAAGGACTTATAAGGGGTCACCAGTATGCCAATTGTGGAGTGTACAAAAGTCCTAGGCAGCCAATTTTAGCGGAAGAGAGCACAATCACTGTGGTCCTGGTTAGCAGGATCCCAGTGAAAACAGTCTAAGCATACTGATAGCAGGCAAAACGTGGGGTTCACCATATGAGAAAAAAAAAAGTACTTTCCTACATGCGCTTCCGGCAGGAGCAGCGGGAAAAGGTCTCTGGAGCTGGTGCAGGGCTCCAGAGACTGTGAGGGACCACTTGGAAAAACACTGCACAGGTAAGTTTAAAGGTGAATCCTGGGTGTCCCCTTGGAGTGTTGAGATCGCAAGGGTGGTGGGACCCATAGGGCACATCTGGTGTTTCGGTGCAGGGCACAGGGCAGCCAGGTGCAGAACGAATTAGTAATCCAGTAGCTGTGTGAAAGGATGCCCTCAGAAGCAGGAGGTACGCCTGTTCAAGGTTCAATTGTAGGACAATGGGGGCAACTCTGGTGGGAGGTTTGGGTTGTTTTGAAGTCCCTTAACTGAGGCTTCCTCCAGGTCCCTTTTCACTCCTTGGTGGACCGTTTTTCAAGATGTCTGAAGCTAGGTGACCAATACCCAGGGTATCGGTGAGGTTCAGCCGCTGGGGACGCAGTGCCACCAAGCTTGGCAAACTGGCAGGGTTTGTCCTCCCGGTCATCGGTGTGAAGACGGTCTGGTTGTGGCACCCGCACTGGCTCAGTGAAGTGGACCGCACTGGCTTGTTAGTTCCTTGTGGATTGATAGTAATACTTCCACTCAGGAGGGAGTTCTCTGGCAATTTGTGAATCCTGGGGGCCCTCTGGGTTTCTTTAGACTTTTTCCAGCTGTACAGTAGCTTCCGAGCGATGATTGTCGGAGGAAAATGAAATGGAGGTCACTCCGCATGCAACACCTTGTGGTGGTGCAGGCTAGGTGGGGCCACTCCTCCTGTCCCTTGTTTGGTCTTCCTGCTATTGCTCCCACCAAAAATGGGGGTTGCAATAGGGCCTGACATCTGCTGCTAGCAGCAGGCCCGGAGGTCGAGTTTCAAGGGCGGTAAGCCCACTGAAGCTCACTAGCAGGTCAGAGCACATTCTTGAGGGAGGCGGTGTTAGCACCTCGACCAGGAAGGGATTTGTTCTGAATCCCAGAGAGCAGCAGCTCACCCACTAGGGGTGTAAATTTGTGTCTGGCGGCGGCAGGCTGTTCAGGACCAGTCAGCAACCATGCCAGGGTAGTTAGCTTTTGCAGGGGAACCTCTAAGGTAAGTTTTATAATAAATCCAACACTGATACCAGGTTGGTTTTAACATTCTGAGTTGTTTCATACCAAATAACCCAGGATTCAGAGTGGCCTTCATGTAGCTGTGGAACTTGCACAGATGAAAACCACTTGTCAAAACGGTCAAAAAAGGCCTGTCAAAAAGGCCAGTGGGGTAGCTCAATTACAGATCTGTCCTTAACCGGCGCGGAAGGAAAAGAATGACATACGCACACCTGAGTGGTGCATTTATAGGTGAGTGTAGGAAGTTGGCTCTGTATATACTATCTCAAAGTGAGAGAGAGTGTGCACAGAGTCCAAGGGTTCCCCCTAAGAGGTTGATAGTGGCAAAATTAGATAATACTAATGCTCTATTTTGTGGTAATTTGGTCGAGCAGTAGGCATATCAGAGGGTAGTGTTAAGCATTTGTTGTTCACACACAGGCAATAAATGAGAACACAACACTCAAAGACTTAACTCCAGGCAAATAGGTATTTATATAGAAAATGAAAATGTCACTTACCCAGTGTACATCTGTTCGTGGCATCAGTCGCAGTAGATTCGCATGTTTTGCAATAGCTCGCCCTCTGGTGTTGGGCCGGAGTGTTACAAGTTGTTTTTCTTCGAAGAAGTCTTTCGAGTCACGGGACCGAGTGACTCCTCCTTTTGTCTCCATTGCGCATGGGCGTCGACTCCATCTTCGATTGTTTTTCCCCGCAGAGGGTTAGGTAGGAGTTGAATTGTAGTAATAGTGCCCATGCAATGGAGTGACTAAGTATGCACCTATTAAAGGTTGAGATGATACATATATAAATAATTGAAGGTAACTTCCAAACTGCTACAGGCTCCCGGGGAGGCGGGTGGGCACATGCGAATCTACTGCGACTGATGCCACGAACAGATGTACACTGGGTAAGTGACATTTTCAGTTCGATGGCATCTGTCGCTGTAGATACGCATGTTTTGCATAGACTAGTAAGCAGTTATCTCCCCAAAAGCGGTGGATCAGCCGGTAGGAGTGGAAGTAGTCTGAAATAATGTTCTTAATACGGCTTGACCTACTGTGGCTTGTTGTGCGGATAACACGTCTACACAGTAGTGCTTGGTGAATGTGTGAGGCGTAGACCATGTGGCTGCCTTACATATTTCTTGCATTGGGATGTTTCCTAGAAAGGCCATGGTAGCACCTTTCTTTCTGGTTGAGTGTGCCCTTGGTGTAATGGGCAGCTGTCGTTTAGCTTTAAGGTAGCAGATTTGGATGCATTTAACTATCCATCTGGCTATACCTTGTTTTGATATTGGGTTTCCTGCATGAGGTTTTTGAAATGCAATAAATAGTTGTTTAGTCTTTCTGATGTTTTTTGTTCTGTCAATGTAATACATCAATGCTCTTTTGACATCTAATGTATGTAGTGCCCTTTCAGCTACGGTATCTGGCTGTGGAAAGAACACTGGAAGTTCCACTGTTTGATTTAGATGGAACGGTGAAATAACCTTTGGCAAAAATTTAGGATTGGTCCTTAGGACGACCTTATTCTTGTGTAGTTGTATAAAAGGTTCCTGTATTGTAAACGCCTGAATCTCGCTTACTCTTCTTAGGGAAGTAATGGCGATGAGAAATGCCACCTTCCAGGTTAGGAACTGTATGTCGCAGGAGTGCATGGGTTCAAAAGATGGACCCATAAGTCTAGTTAGGACAACATTTAGGTTCCATGAAGGAACAGGTGGTGTTCTTGGTGGTATAATTCTCCTAAGGCCCTCCATGAATGCTTTAATGACTGGTATCTTATATAGGGAAGTTGAATAGGTAGTCTGCAGGTATGCAGATATTGCTGCAAGGTGTATTTTAATGGAAGAGAAAGCCAGGTTAGATTTTTGTAAGTGAAGCAAGTAACACACTACATGTTCTGGAGTTGTGTGTAATGGTTGTATTTGATTAATATGGCAGTAGCAAACAAACCTCTTCCATTTACTTGCATAGCAGTGCCTGGTGGATGGCCTTCTGGCTTGTTTTACGACTTACATACATTCTTTGGTAAGTTGTAAGTGCCCGAATTCTAGGATTTCAGGAGCCAGATTGCTAGATTCAGCGATGCTGGATCTGGGTGTCTGATCTTTTGGTTGTGCTGTGTCAACAGATCTGGCCTGTTGGGCAATTTGATGCAGGGTACTACTGATAGGTCTAGCAGCATTGTGTACCAGGGTTGCCTTGCCCAAGTTGGTGCTATCAATATGAGTTTGAGTTTGTTTTGACTGAGTTTGTTTACCAGGTAAGGAAGGAGAGGGAGAGGAGGAAAAGCGTAAGCAAATATCCCTGACCAGTTCATCCATAGGGCATTGCCTTGGGATTGTTCGTGTGGGTATCTGGATGCGAAGGTTTGGCATTTTGCGTTCTCCCTTGTCGCAAACAAGTCTATCTGAGGTGTTCCCCAGAGTTTGAAATAAGTGTTCAGAATTTGGGGGTGAATTTCCCATTCGTGGACCTGTTGGTGATCTCGAGAGAGATTGTCTGCGAGTTGATTTTGGATCCCTGGTATAAATTGTGCTATTAGGCGAATTTGGTTGTGAATTGCCCAACGCCAAATCTTTTGTGCTAGCAGGCTTAACTGCGTGGAGTGCGTCCCCCCCTGCTTGTTTAGATAATACATTGTTGTCATGTTGTCTGTTTTGACGAGAATGTATTTGTGAACTATTATTGGTTGGAAAGCTTTTAGTGCTTGAAAAACTGCTAGAAGTTCTAGGTGATTTATATGCAGTTTTGTTTGATGTACGTTCCATTGTCCTTGTATGCTGTGTTGATCGAGGTGTGCTCCCCACCCTGTCCTGGAAGCATCTGTTGTTATTACGTATTGTGGCACTGGGTCTTGGAAAGGCCGCCCTTTGTTTAAATTTATGTTGTTCCACCACAGAAGCGAGAGGTAAGTTTGGCGGTCTATTAACACCAGATCTAGAAGGTGACCCTGTGCTTGTGACCATTGTGATGCTAGGCACTGTTGTAAGGGCCTCATGTGCAGTCTTGCGTTTGGGACAATGGCTATGCATGAAGACATCATGCCTAGGAGTTGTAGTACCCTCTTTGCGTGTATCCTTTGTGTTGGATACATGCGTTGTATGTTGGTGTTGAAATTTCGAATTCTTTCTGGACTTGGAGTGGCTACTCCTTTTGATGTGTCTATTATGGCTCCCAGGTATTGTTGTACCTTGCGCGGCAGAATTTTGGATTTTGTGAAATTGACGGTGAACCCTAGTTTGAAGAGGGTTTGTATGATATGATTTGTGTGATTTGAGCACTGTATTAACGAATGGGCCTTGATTAGCCAGTTGTCTAGATATGGGAACACATGTATTTGCTGCCTTCTTATGTGTGCAGCGACTACCGCTAGGCATTTGGTAAAGACTCTTGGTGCGGTTGTTAATCCGAAAGGCAGTACCTTGAATTGGTAATGTATTCCTTTGAATACAAACCTTAGGTATTTCCTGTGCGATGGGTGTATTGGTATATGGAAATAAGCATCCTTGAGGTCTAAAGTTGCCATGTAGTCGTGTAGTTTTAGCAATGGCTATACTTCTTGTAGTGTGACCATGTGAAAGTGGTCTGATTTGATGAAAGTGTTCACTACTCTGAGGTCTAGGATTGGTCTCAGCGTTTTGTCCTTCGTTGGTATCAGAAAGTACAGTGAGTAAACTCCTGTGTTTATTTGTGTGTTTGGCACTAATTCGATTGCATTCTTTTGCAATAGTGCCTGCACTTCTATCTCCAGGAGATTGGAATGGTGTGTTGTTAAATTTTGTGCTTTTGGTGGTATGTTTGGAGGGAATTGTAGAAATTCTATGCAATAACCATGTTGGATAATTGCTAGAACCCAAGTGTCTGTAGTGATTTCCTCCCATGCTTTGTAATAATGAATTATTCTTCCCCCCACTGGTGTTGTGTGGAGGGGGTGATTGACATGTGAGTCACTGTTTAGTAGTAGGGGTTTTGGGGCTCTGAAATCTTCCTCTATTTCTAGGGAATTGCCCTCCTCTATATTGTCCCCGAAAACCTCCTCTATACTGTCCCTGGTAACTGGACGGTGTTGCTTGTGAGGTGCTGGCTTGTGTGCTCTGACCCCGAAACCCCCCTCGAAAGGGCGTTTTACGGAATGTGCTGTAATTCCCTCTGCTCTGCGGGGAGTAGAGTGCGCCCATGGCTTTGGCAGTGTCCGTATCTTTTTTGAGTTTCTCAATCGCTGTGTCCACTTCTGGACCGAACAGTTCTCTTTCAATAAAAGGCATATTGAGAACTGCTTGTTGAATCTCTGGTTTAAATCCAGACGTTCGGAGCCATGCATGCCTTCTGATAGTTACAGATGTATTAATTGTCCGTGCAGCTGTATCTGCAGCGTCCATGGAGGAGCGGATCTGGTTGTTGGAAATGGTCTGTCCCTCCTCAACCACTTGTTTTGCCCTATTTTGTAAGTCCTTGGGCAGATGTTCAATGAGATGTTGCATCTCGTCCCAGTGGGCTCTGTCATAGTGCGCAAGTAGTGCCTGGGAGTTCGCGATGCGCCACTGGTTTGCAGCTTGTGCTGCGACTCTTTTACCAGCTGCATCGAACTTGCGGCTTTCTTTATCTGGGGGTGGTGCATCTCCAGATGTGTGAGAGTTGGCCCTTTTCCTAGCTGCTCCTACAACGACAGAGTCTGGTGGCAGCTGTGTAGTGATGAAAACCGGGTCTGTAGGAGGCGCCATATACTTTTTTTCCACCCTTGGTGTGACTGCCCTACTTTTGACCGGCTCCTTAAAGATTTCTTTCGCGTGCCGGAGCATACCAGGGAGCATAGGCAGGCTTTGGTATGAGCTGTGGGTGGAGGAGAGTGTGTTGAATAAAAAATCATCCTCGACCTGTTCTGAGTGGAGGCTTACGTTGTGAAATGGTGCTGCTCTAGCCACCACTTGAGAATACGCGGTGCTGTCTTCTGGTGGAGATGGCTTTGTAGGGTATGCCTCCGGACTGTTATCTGACACTGGGGCGTCGTATAGGTCCCATGCGTCTTGATCTTGGTCACCCTGGCTTATGGTGGTGTGAGCTGGGGAGTGTGATGGAGTTCGTGCTGGTGAGACGTTAATCACGGGCGGAGGAGAGGGTGGTGGGGTAACTCTTTTCACCACTTTTGGTTGTGGTGTCTGTTCAGTTTGGAACTCCAACCTTCTCTTTCTTCTAATGGGGGGAAGGGTGCTTATTTTTCCTGTCCCCTGCTGTATGAAGATACGCTTTTGCGTATGGTCCACATCAGTTGCTTGTAGCTCTTCCTCAAACCTATGCTTTTGCATTTGGGAGGTTAGCGAGTGCTCTTCTGTATAAGAGCCTTAAGCTGGGTCGCTTGCAGTTTGTTTCGGCATCGAAACCCTGTCTGCGTGTTTTTTCGGCTCCGAGGTGACTTTTTTCTTTTTCGGGGCCGAAACCTCTCGGCGTCGATCTTCTTCGGTGCCGCTGTCTCGGCGTCGAGCCGTGTCCACACCGGCATCTCGGTGTCGAGGCTTGTCTCCAGCACTTTCTCGGTCCCGAGAAGGCTGCGTGCCGGTGTCTCGACCGGAGTCGGACGACCTCGGCACTGTTTGGGCCTTTTTCGGTGCCGACGGTCGGTCACCGAATTTATGGGTGGAGCCATGGCCTGATGGCAGTGGCGTCCCCTGGGCCTTGTAAATCTTTCTCTGTGTGGTTTTCGACGTCTTACTCACGGTTTGTGTATCGTCGAATCCTTCGGAGTCCGATTCTTGGATCGAGAAGGTACCTTCCTCTTCCTGCTCCTCGAACTCTCGGTGGGCTGTCGGCGCGGACGCCATCTGAAGTCTTCTGGCTCGACGGTCTCGGAGTGTCTTTCGGGACCGGAACGCACGACAGGCCTCACAGGTGTCTTCACTGTGCTCAGGTGACAGGCACAGGTTACAGACCAAGTGTTGGTCTGTATAGGGGTATTTATTGTGGCATTTGGGGCAGAAACGGAACGGGGTCCGTTCCATCGGCGTTCTTCAGCACGCGGTCGGGCCGACCAGGCCCCGACGGGGGATCGAAAAACTACCCCGAAGGGCACCGGAGCTCTTCGATCTTCGATGCGGTGTGGAATCTAAGTACGCCGATCCCGAACGCAATAATACTGACGAAAATCTTCAGAAATTAGCTAATTTTCCGTTCCGAAACTCGGAGCGACAGGAACACGTCCGAACCCGATGGCGGAAAAAAAACAATCGAAGATGGAGTCGACGCCCATGCGCAATGGAGACAAAAGGAGGAGTCACTCGGTCCCGTGACTCGAAAGACTTCTTCGAAGAAAAACAACTTGTAACACTCCGGCCCAACACCAGATGGCGAGCTATTGCAAAACATGCGTATCTACAGCGACAGATGCCATCGAACATATTATTTTCTTCGTTTATTTTAGAACCACAAGATTTAGAATTCAAGTAAATACATACATTTTAAGGTACTTGGCAGAGGTAAATATGGAACTTTGAATTAAAACTGTAAGGTACACAGTTTTGGCAAAAATGGCAATAAGCCATTTCAAAAGTGGACACTGCAAAAATCAACAGTTCCTGTGGGAGGTAAGTAGAAGTTAGTTTATCAGGTAAGTAAAGCACTTACAAGTTCAGTCTCCGGGGCATAGGAAGCCCACCGTTGGGGGTTCAAGTCAACCCCAAACACCCAGCACAAGCAACACAGGGCCGGTCAGGTGCAGAGGTCAAAGAGGGGCCCAAATAACATAGGTACCTATGGAGACTAGGGGTGCTCCGGTTCCAGTCTGCTAGCAGGCATGTACCTGCATCCTCGGGGAGCAGATCAGGGGGATTTTGTAGAGCACTGAGGGGTCCCAAACAGGCACACAAAATACACCCTAAGCAGCACAGGGGTGGCCGGATGCAGTGTGCGAAGTAGGTGTCGGGTTTTGTATTGGTTTCAATAGAGGGACCCGGGGGTCACTCTGGCGATTCAGGAAGGGCACAGGGGGGGGGGGGGGGGGGGTACGGGTATTCTCGGGTCAGCCACCAACTGGTAAAAGATTAGGGCCACCTGCTGGTCACTCCTGCACCGGCAGTTGGTTCCTCTCGGGCTCTGGGCTGCGTGTGCAGTGCCTCTTCCAGGCGTTGGGTTCTTTGTTACCGGGCAATCGCGGTCAGGGGGATCCTTTGGATTCTCTATGCAGGTGTCACTGTGGGGGTGCAGGGAGGTCATCTCAGGGTCGACACGCCGTGGGAGTCGCCTGGGGGTCTTTGCTGCAGTGTTGGTTTCTCTGGACACGTGCCATCGGGTGCAGCGTGTTGGGGACTCACGCTTCAGGAGTGAGATGGGAGTCCCTTTAAAGATGGTTTCTTCTTGTTGCTTTGGACAGAGCTGCTGTCCACGGGAGTTTCTTGGTCCTTTGGGTTGCAGGGCAGTCCTCTGAGTCGGCAGAGGTCGCTGGTCCCACTGGATGCGTCGCTATTGCAGGTTCTCTGAATCTGGAGACAGGCCCGTAGGGCTGGGGCCAAAGCAGTTGCCGTCGCCGTCTTCTCTGCAGGGCTCTTCAGGTCAGCAGTCCTCCTTGTTAGGTCATCAGGAATCTCTTTTCCTTGGTTCAGGGTTGCCCCTAAATACTACATTTAGGGGGGTGTTTAGGGCTGGAGGGCAGTAGCCAATGGATACTGTCCCTGAGGGTGGCTACACCTTCCTTGTGCCTCCTCCCTTTGGGGAGGGGGGGCACATCCCTAATCCTTTTGGGTGAAATCCTCCAAACCAAGATGGAGGATTTTCTAAGGAAGGGGTCACCTCAGCTCAGGACACCTTAGGGGCTGTCCTGACTGGAGGGTGGCTCCTCCTTGTTTTCCTTATTATCTCCTCCAGACTTGCCACCAAAAGTGGGGGCTGTGTCCGGGGGGGCGGGCATCTCCACTAGCTGGAGTGCCCTGGGGCATTGTAACACAAAGCCTGAGCCTTTGAGGCTCACTGCTAGTGGTACAGTTCCTGCAGGGGAGATGTGAAGCACCTCCACCCAGTGCAGGGTTTGTTTCTGGCCTCAGAGCACAAAGGCTCTCATCCCAGGAGGTCAGAAACTTGTCCCTCAGTGGCAGGCTGGCACAGACTAGTCAGTCCTGCACTGAAAGATTGGGTAAAATACAGGGGGCATCTCTAAGATGCCCTCTGTGTGCATTTTGTAATAAATCCAGCACTGGCATCAGTGTGGGTTTATTATTCTGAGAAGTTTGATACCAAACTCCCCAGTATTCAGTGTAGCCATTATGGAGCTGTTGAGTTCGTTCTGAAAAACTCCCAGACCATATACTTAATATGGCCACACTGTACTTACAATGTCTAAGAATGGACTTAGACACTGTAGGGGTATATTGCTCGTGCAGCTATGCCCTCACCTGTGCTATAGTGCACCCTGCCTTAGGGCTTTAAGGCCTGCTAGAGAGGTGACTTATCTATACCACAGGCAGTGTTTTGTGGGCATGGCACCCTGAGGGGAATGTCATGTCGACTTTGCCTTTTTCTCTCCACCAACACACACAATCTGCAATGGCAGTGTACATGTGTTAGGTGAGGGGTCCCTCAGGGTGGCACAACACATGCTGCAGCCCTTAGGGACCTTCTCTGGGCCTTGGTACCACTGGTACCTTTTTACAAGGGACTTATCTGTGTGCCAGAGGTGTGCCAATTGTATTGTGTTGTAATGTAATGTAATAGTATTTATATAGCGCTTACTACCCCTGACAAGGCGTTGAAGCACTTTTCGGCGAGTAGCACGCTACTCCGGAACCCAAAAGGAATTAGTGGTGGATGAGTATAGGGAAATATGGGTACAGTTTCAGTATTATTTAGAATTAATTTGAGCCGCAGATGTGCGAGTCTGTTAGTTGGATTGACTGGAGTAATGGAGGGGTGTCCTGTAATTCACATGCTGGTATGGGCACCAAGGAATTCAGAGATGCGCAAATAACCACGGGTTCTCAACAAATAACCTCTGCTTCGCACCACCTTATCTTGTGCCCATTTTGGAAATACAAAGGTTTCCTTGATAACTATTTTTCACTCTTTATATTTCACCAAATGAATTGCTGTGTACCCGGTATACAATGAAAACCCTTTGCAAGGTGCAGCTCCTTTATTGGCTCTGGATACCTAGGGTTTTTGATGAACCTACTTGCTCTATATATCCCCGCAACCAGAAGATTCCAGCAGACGTAATAGTATATTACGTTTGAAAATATGACATTGCAGGAAAAAGTTAGAGTAAAGTTTTTTCCTCCTCAATTATTTCAGCTGTTATTTTCTGTAGGAAAACCTTGTAGGGTCTACACAAGTGACCCATTGCTGAATTCAGAATCTTGTCTACTTTTCAGAAATGTTTAGCTGTCTGGTATCCAGCATTGGTTTCATACCCATTTCTGTCACTAACTGGAAGGAGGCTAAAAGCACAAAAATAGTACAAATGGGATATGTCCCAGTAAAATGCCAAAATTTTGTTGAAAAATGTGGTTTTCGGATTCCAATCTGCCTGTTCCTGCAAGCTGGAAATGTGGTGATTTTAGCACCGCAAACCCTTTGTTGATGCCATTCTGAGGGGAAAAAAAAACACATGCTTTCTTCTGCAGCCCTTTTTAACCATTTTTGTGGAAAAAAACACAAGTTTAGCTGTATTTTGGCTAATTACTTGGTCTCTTCCAGGGGAACTCACAAACTCTGGGTACCTTTATAATTCCTGTTGGAAAAAGGATGCAAATTTGGTGTGAATAGCTTATGTGGACAAAAAGTTATGAAGGCCTAAGGGCGAACTACCCCAAATAGCCAAAAAAGTGCTCAGCACTGGGAGGGGAAAAAGGCCCAGCAGCCAAGGGGTTAAGGATGTTCACTAGATCTTCTCTAGTCTTTTCTATAAACCGAGGAAGGTTGGAAATGTACTCATGACAACAGCAGAAGCAGGTGTTGTGCTGAGGGGGGGGGGGGGCCCTTGAAGGGGTCCCCCGCTCTGCAGGGGCTGCAGGATCTTTGTTACACCACTGGTGGCAATATGTGATTTTTGAGACCCAAAAACCTTTTTTTCCTCGTTGCAAGTGTTCGGTACAATGGTGAGGACCTGTCAGCTCTCTCAACAATAAAATGTTACAAACGTCAGGTCAAATCAAGGCATGCACTGACAAAATCAAAAGAGACAACAAATGTCAGATCAGTTGGCTTTGCCAGTGCTTGTTTATTTTCATGCTTACCATAATCTTGTTGAAAATGGTTATACTGATTTTCCATTAGGAATATTTTTGGGAAATATTAGCATGCATCAACACATTTTACTAAATGATGCTTCAAAGAAATAGCAGCTAATTTCCTAGGAGTGAAACATTTTTTTTCTGAACATTTTATTTTGAAAGCAAAGAATCATCACTCTTGCTTACAAGCTTCGGCAAACATGTGCATATAATCAGAGAGCATTCTGGGAGCTTCATATCGTTAAACTTTTCAAATGTGTACACTTTTTTTCTTTTTCTTTTTTTTTTTACTGGAACCCCCTATCAGTAGTGCAGTTCAACCTTAAAACGTGTATTTACGGTGCTCACCCTAATAATAAAGGCTTTTCAATAATGAACCATAAATACAAGTTTGAACACCATTAATATATGGACACACATATTACCTCAACTACAGACAGTCCCTTCTTTGTAAACTGGCAGCCAAAGGGTTTGTGCTGCTGGAGGGTTGGGCCTACTTGTTCCAAGAACAAAGTAAACACGAAAACTTGTTGCCCTTGAACCCAAACAATATGTCCCGGGCGTCGGGCGATAGAATTCCATATCCCTACAGCTGGGCAACTGCACACTCATCCATAGCCAGTTCTGTCTGCCTCCTTGCCAGGTACCACAGGTATCTGATAGAGAATTCTAGCTGCTGATTCCTTACTTTTGGAATTTCCAAGCGTCGGCTTGGAATCCAGAACTTTTGTTGAGCAATACCTCTGTGCGCGCCTTCAGGTGGCATCGTTCGGATCCACATGGAGTCAGTGGCGTTGTTGGAGCGGTCTGTGACATCATGCTCGCTGTAGGAAAAAGTCTCCTTGTTGCAGTCACCCCCCCCCACTTTTATACGGACTTGACTGAGAAGTGTGCTGGGATCCTGCTAACCATGCCCTTTCACTTAAAATGTACCATTGTTAATACAATTTATCTCACCGTTAACTCATCCAAAACCCCTCCTGCTACTATGATCTCCCTAACCCTTTCCACAGACTCTTCCCTCTCTCATCCCCCCTTTACTCACCCAAGTCTAAATCCTGTTCCCATAATCCCCCACCAGGTTCTGTTACCCTGTAATCCTTTGCAAACCTCAAAATTTGGCAAAAAAAAAAAACTTTTTCCTCACATTTTGGTGATGGAAGGTTCTGGAATCTGATAGGAGCCACAAATTTCCTTCCACCCAGCATTCCCCCAAGTCTCCCGATAAAAATGGTACCTCACTTGTGTTGGTAGGTCTAGTACTCGCAACAGGAAACACCCCCAAGACACAACATGGACACATCAAATTTTTACATTGAAAACTGCCAAGTTTTTTTTTAAAGTGAATAGCTGTGGATTTTGGTCTCTAGCTCAGCCGGTACCAAGGAAAACCTACCAAACCTGTGCATTTTTTAAAACTAGACACCTAGGGAAACCCAGGATGGGGTAACATGTGGCGCTCTCACCAGGTTCTGTTCCCCAGAATCCTTTGCAAACCTCAATATTTGGCCAAAAAACACACTTTCTTCACATTTCGGTGATAGTACTGGAATCTGAGAGGAGCCACAAATTTCCTTCCACACAGCACTCCCCCGAAGTCTCCTGATAAAAATGGTACCTCACCCGTGTGAGTAACCATAGTGCCCGTGTCAGGAATGTATCACACAACGGTCAATGTTGGTCCTTACATGAGGGCAACTGTGGACCCTGGGGTGATCAATTCATGACGTCAGGCTCTAGTTACAGGCACTGAAGTTGGGGTAGCGCTTTTATCAGGACAGGTGGGGAAACACTGGGTGGTGGGAATTTTGTGGATACCAGCATATTCCTGTAGTTTGTTTGACCGAAATGCAAGAAAAAAATTGAGTTTTTATTCAACATTTCACCTTTGCAGGGTATTCTGTGTAAGAAAACATTGGTGAATCCACACAAGTCACACCTCTGTGGACTTCCCTGGATGTCTAGTTTCCAGAAATGTGTGAGTTTGGTAGGTTTCCCTATATGGCTGCCGAGCCCAGGACCACAAACGCAGATGCCTGCCTTACAAAACCAGGTTGTTTTGTGATAGATAATTTTTATGTCTCCACTATACGATCTGGTCAGTAGAATTTGGGGCTGAACTAAATTGGGGAGCTCCCAAGAGAGCACTCAGTGCTTGCCACCACATGCACCTGCTCTCTGGGATGGCTATAGGGCTATTGTCCCGCTACACAGACTGTGCTTACGAAGGGACAGCAGGAATGTCCTCATCACCTCCCTCATAATCACTGGAAGAGGAATTATCGAAGGTGAATCCGACTGAAAAATCACTCCTAGAGTCTGCTCCATTGTCCTATCCCTCAGATGCTGCTTAAGTCTCTGATCCTCCGTTAAAGCTGTCCTCTATAACTTGAGTGAGGGCTTGAGCAGCAGTCATTCAACGAGATGCCATCTCTGATACTGGCTAAACTGTCGCTCTAAAACACTAGCCTACACAGACAGTCATAAAACTGCTGGTGAGTGTGTGATACATGCAACAGTAGAGGTCACCTAACCTTCGCTTCTTCCCTCAATCAGCACATTCTCTCAAGACACTCAAAACAAGACACACTATTACTTCACCTTGTCACATACCATTCTTTCACAGCGCCTCTAGCGCCCTGTCCAACAATCATTATTGGTGCTCCCACTCCCACTACCTCCTCCTCCTCAGATTCCCTCAGTACCACCCAGCAAAAGTTCCCTTTATCTCCATAGCCCCCCTCGCACATACATTTCATTTGTATTATAGCACATGTAATGGCTGGCTTTACTAATCTACTCAGCTATTTACATAAAATACAGATTTTATCTTTGCAGTAGACATATAAACTTTCTGCGCTACTTTATGGCATCCAAACTGCCACTAGACAAAAGTCAGATCCTTTTGTAGCAGAAACAATCACAAGACTTACTTTACTTTTTTATTGCTGCCTAAAAGCTACAGTTGAAACGTGTCAGTTGAAGTATGTGCATTGCTTTGAAGACTCAAGCTACAACTGGAAAACTGGTGGTGAATATATATATATATAATAATAATGTCAGCGTACATCTGTTCGTGGCATGTTTTGCTGCAGATTCACATGCTGTGCATATATATCGCCATCTAGTGATGGGCTCGTTTTTCTTCAAAAAAGTATTTTTCACCTTGAGTCACGGGATCGACTCCTTCTCTCGGTGATAGTGCGCATGGGCATCGACTCCTTTGTTCGATTGTTTTCCCGCAGGAGGGTAAAGTAAGGACTGAAGAATTGTGTATGTACAAAAATATGTAAAAAGTAAAGAAGATGTCCATGCAATGTATATACATATTTAAAGGATTAAGTACTACAACGATTACAGGCTCCCGGGGAGGGCGCATGTGAATCTGCAGCACTACATACCACGAACAGATGTACAATGGGTAAATTACATTTTCCGTTCAATGGCATGTGTAGCTGCAGATACACATCCTGTGCATAGACAGAAAAGCAGTTGTCCTCCCAAGTAAGCGTTGGTTAGCCCAAGTTGAAGTAGTTTGAAATAGTGTTTTTAGCACTGCTCGACCAACATTCGCTTGTTGTTGAGATAACACACCCACACAGTAGTGTTTAGTCAATGTGTGTGGTGTGGACCACGTGGCTGCTTTACATATGTCGACCACTGGTATATTTCCTATGAATGCCATTAGGCACCCTTTTTTCTAGTGGAATGTGCTGTTGGAGTTACTAATAACTGCCTTTTCGCCTTGAGATGGCAGGGTTGAATACATATTACAATCCATTTTGCTAATCCTTGTTTTGAAATAGGATTACCTTTATGAGGTTGCAGGAAAGCAACAAAAAGTTTTTAGTCTTTGGTCTTTTGTTCTGTCTATGTAATACATTAGAGATCTTTTGAGATCAAGATTGTGGAGAGCTCTTTCAGCAGCAGAATCTGGCTGTGGAAAGAAGACTGGGAAATCGACTGACTGATTAATATGAAAGGGTGAAACCACTTCAGGTAAAAATGTAGGATTTGTCCTCAGTACTACTTTGTCTATGTGTACTTGGAAGAAGGGTTCGTAGGAAAATGGCTCCCTGTTGCAGTTATTGCATATTTAGGGGCACCCCAGAACCCAGGAAGTCAGATTCCTGCAACCTGAAGAAACCAGAAGGACTGCTGACCTACAAGCCCTGCAGAGAAGACAGAAGACAACTGCTTTGGCACCAGTCCTACCGGCGTGTCCCGACTCAAAAACCTGCAACCAGCGACACATCCGACTGGGGCCAGCACCCTCTGAAGCCTCAGATGACTGCCCTGGACCAAAGGACCAAAAAACTAATGTGAGCAGCGGCTCTGCTCAATTTCAACAACTTTGCAACTTTCTTGCAACTTTAAAGACCTTCACTCTTCCTGCTGGAAGCGTGAGACTTCACCCTCTGCACCCGACGCCCCCGGCTCGAGATCCAGAGAACAAACACCACAGGGAGGACTCCCAGGCAACTGCAACCTCGTGAGTAGCCCGAGACAACCCCCTTGGACTCCCACAGCGACGCATGCAGAGAGAATCCAGAGGCTCCCCCTGACCGCGTCTGCCTGTAACAAGGGACTCAACGCCTGGACTAAGCACTGCACTCGCAGCCCCCAGGACCAGAAGGAACTGATCCCCAGTGCAGGAGTGACCCCCAGGCGACCCTCTGCCTAGCCCAGGTGGTGGCTGGCCCAAGAAGTCCCCCCTGTGCCTGCCTGCACAGCTAGAGTGACCCACAGGTCCCTCCATTGTTTCCAACACAAAACCCGATGCCTGCTTTGCACACTGCACCCGGCCGCCCCTGTGCCGCTGAGGGTGTGTTTTGTGTGCCTACTTGTGTACCCCCCCCTTCCCCCAGTGATCTACAAAACCCCCCTGGTCTGCCCGTCGAGGACGCAGGTACTTACCTGCTGGCAGACCGGAACCGGAGCACCCCTGATCTGCATAGGCACCTATGTGTTTTGGGCACCTCTTTGACCTCTGCACCTGACCGGCCCTGAGCTGCTGGTGTGGTAACTTTGGGGTTGCCTTGAACCCCCAACAGTGGGCTACCTATGCCCAGGAACTGAGACTTGTAAGTGTCTTACTTACTTCATAATCTAACTTAATACTTACCTCCCTCAGGAACGGTTGATTTTTGCACTGTCTACTTTTAAAATAGCGTATTGCCATTTTAACAAAAACCGTATATGATATTGCTTTAATTCAAAGTTCTAAACTTACCTGTGTGAAGTACCTTGCATTTTATGTATTTACTTCAAATCTTGAACTTGTGGTTCTAAAAATAAATTAAGAAAATATATTTTTCCATATAAAAACTATTGGCCTGGAGTTAAGTCTGAGTGTGTGTGTTCCTCATTTATTGCCTGTGTGAGTACAACAAATGCTTAACACTATCCTCTGATAAGCCTACTGCTCGACCACACTACCACAAAATAGAGCATTTGATATTATCTAATTTTGCCACTATCTTACCTCTAAGGGGAACCCTTGGACTCTGTGCACACTATCTCTTACTTTGAGATGGTATATACAGTGCCAACTTCATACAGGGTTCTTCTAAAGTAAATGCTTGAATTTCACTTACTCTTCATTAGGAAGTAATTGCTACCAAGAAAGCAACCTTCCATGAGAGAAATTAAAAACGGCAAAAGTGCATGGGTTCAAATGGTGGACCAATAAGTCTTGTGAGCACAATATTAATATTCCAAGCAGGAGGTGGAGGTACTCTAGGTGGAATAACTAGTTTAAGCCCTTCCATAAATTCTTTTATGACAGGAATTTTAAACAGAGATGTATGTTTTGGGGGTAGGCTGATACTGCTGTTAAGTTTAATAGACGAATATGCAAGATTTGCTTTTTGTAAATAAAGCAAACAATACACAATATCCTGTACTGATGCTTTAAGTAGATCAATATTTTTAGGTTTGCAGTACCATACAAAACGTTTCTATTTATTTGAGTAGCACTGCCTGGTTGTCGGGTTTACGTACTTGTTTTGGAATGTCCATATATTCTAATGTAAGCTTTAGGTATCCAAGTTCTGTGATCTCCGGAGCCAAATCGCCAAGTTGAGCACACTGGGATTGGGATGCCTGATTTGACCCCTGTTCTGAGTTAACAGGTCTGGTCTGTTTGGAAGCTTGTGATGTGGTACTACCGAAAGATCCAAAAGTGTTGTGTACCAGTGTTGACGTGCCCACGTGGGAGCTATGACTATCATAGTGAGGGAAGTGTGACGCATCTTGTTGACCAGAAACGGAATCAACTGGAGAGGGGGGAAAAGCATAAGCAGATATCCCTGACCAGTTGATCCATAGAGCATTGCCCTTGGATTAAGGGTGTGGGTATTTGGACGCAAAGTTTTGGCATTTTGCGTTTTCGCTTGTTGCGAAAAGGTTGGTGTTCCCCACATCTGAAAGTAATATTGAATTACTTGTGGGTGAATCTCCCGTTTCATCTACCGTTGCTGCGTCCTGCTTAGAAGGTCCACTAGCTGGCTGCGTATCCCTGGGATGTATTACGCTAGCAGATGAATGTGAATTGCCCATTTCCATATTGTTTGTGGTAGTAGGGACAATTGGGATGAGTGTGTCCCCCCCCCCCCTGTTTTTTCAGATAATACATTAATGTGATGTTTTCTGTTCTTATTAAGACTATTTTGTGTATGATCTGTGGTTGGAATGCTTTGATGGCTAGGAACACTGCTAGTAATTCCAAGTGGTTTATGTGGTAAGTTTGCTGGATTGAGTTCATTCCTCTTGTATTGTCAGATTGTTGAAATAGGCCCCCCAACCTGTCACTGACGCATCTGTTGTGATTATGCTCTGTGGCACAAGGTCCTGAAATAGCCACCCTTTTACTAAGTTTCTGTGATTCCACCATTGCAGAGATTTGTAAGTTTGGCGGTCTAACAACACTAGATCCTATAATTGATCCTGTGCCTGAGACCATTGTTGCAAAAGATACTGTTGCAGTGGTGTCTTGTTTAAACGTGCATTTGGCACTACTGCTATGCATGATGCCATCATTCCCAATAGTTTCATGAACATTTTTACTGTGTAAGTTTAACTGGCTTGTAATTGGGATATGAGGGAGTGAAACGCTTGTATCCGTTGTGGATTTGGGTAGGCTAATGCTCACTGAGTATTCAGAATTGCTCCTAGATAAGGTTGAATTTGTGTTGGCTGAAGGTAAGATTTCTGGTAATTGATTGTGAATCCTAATTTGTGTAGGGTATCTATTGTGTATTGTGTGTGTTGCTGGCAGTTTGGAATAGTGCTGGATTTTATTAACCAGTCGTTTAGATAAGGGAAGACATGTATGTGTTGCCTTCTGAGGTATGCTGCGACTACAGCTAGACATTTTGTGAACACTCTTGGTGCTATTGTTATCCCGAAGGGTGGCACCTTGAGTTGATAGTGCTTGCCTGCTATAACGAACCTTAGATACTTGCTGTGAGCTGGGTGTATAGGAATGTGGAAGTAAGCGTCCTTTAGGTCTAACGCTGTCATGTAGTCTTTTTTTCGTAGCAAGGGAATGACATCCTATAGAGTGACCATGTGAAAATGCTCTGACAGGATATACAGATTTAGAGGCCTGAGATTGAGAATGGGTCTGAGAGTACCATCCTTTCTTGGCATCAGGAAGTATAGAGAATATACTCCTGTTCCTTTCCGCGAGATGGTAACTATTTCTATTGCCTCCTTGAGTAGTAGAGATTGTACCTCTTGTTTTAGTAGAATAGTGTGTTCCTGTGAGAGTCTGTGAGAACGAGGTGGAGAACCCTAGCTTTAACTGGTTCTTTGAAAATTTCGTCTGCATGTTTAAGCATACCAGGAAGCCTTGGTAGACACTGGTATTGCTTATGAGTTGAGAACAGGGTATTGAAAAGAAAGTCCTTCGCTAATGGTTCTGCATGCATTAGTACTCCATGGTATGCAGCTGCTCTGGAGATAACTTGGTTGTATGCTGTACTATGCTCAGGTGGACATGGTCTGCTGGGATACAAATCCGTATCGTTAGATGGGATAGGATCTGAATCGTACATTTCCCATGGATCTATGGTGTAGCTAGAATCACCCCTTTCTTCTTGTGAGGAAGTGCGAGAATGTGATGGTGAAGGTGGTGGTCGGGGAGTCATAGGTTGTGGTGAAAAGGAAAATTGCATGTGAAAGCTTAACAATCTTTGGCTTTTCTATTTGCTTGTAGATTTTTGCCACTGGTGGGGCCGTATCCAGAATTTCCGGGAATGCTAACTTCCTTTTAGTCTGTGGAGGCGAAGAATTAATAACTTTTCCAGTCTCTTTCTGTATTTGAATTCTGCGGGGAGATTCCAGCAAGGGAACGACGACTGTATGCTGACTGCTTCGCTGCAGATGCTAAACGCAGACTACAGGCCTTTGCTCAGGTATGAGGGTCGATGTCCTCCCGGGGGAACCTGAAAGGCAGAATAAGAGCTTAACATGCTGTGCTTAGATTATGACTCCGATAGGAAATAGTCCATCGATTCTAGTGGCAATATGATAGCATTATTACTCTCATCGTCACCATTTAAATATTGTCATGTTGTGTTGTCCTGGTTATTGCAGCTCACTCTTTGCTATCTAAAACGCAGTTGTTTTTATTAAACCAGTCTTTAAAACTCATACTGCTTTTTATTGTCATTTATATATGAGACTAAATTGTGAATGAGAGAACAGGATGCGACCTGAGTGACCACGACTTCCCTGAGAAGTATCATATGTCATGCGCTCGGCTGCCCAATCATCTCTACCTTTTGGGAGAGACGAGGCACTGCTAGTTAGCCATGTCGCATAGGCTCTCATTACTCTAATGAGACTACTGGAGTTTGAGCAGCAAGATCGTCCACGTAGTGGGAGACTGAGTCTGACCCACTAAGGGTGACACCTGTCGCTCCAAATCCGGGTTTTGCTCCGGCTAACTAGCAGAAACTAACCGAATTCAACGGACATGTCAATTTAGAAAAGTTCCTAATTAAGTACGAGCCATGGAGAACAGGAGATCTTCCACTTCGGCAGGTGACAGAACCGGAAAGTCCGCGCCAAAAATGTTCAAGGAGCAAGTGTGTTCTATAGCCCCAGTGTCAACCAAGGTGGCATCCTGTGGAGTGCCCACGGATGAGTTATTGGCAACTTCCTCCAGGAAGGGTAACTCATAATTAGCTTCACGTAGCAAACGCAACCTCAGTGCGCATGTCTGGTAATGAACCCTCAGCGAGAACATCAACAGATCAGCACCTATTGCTGGGGCGCTGCTGTGAAAGACAAACTTCCAGTGCATGTTCAAAAGAGCACCAGAGGCACCGGAACATGGGCTGCACACAATACAGAACCGGTCTGAATGACAAAGACCAGTCACACTCCAATTGCTCCAGGAGTGTTGCTCCAAAATGCTGCATCATACATTCACGACACAGCTGCGCTTATGGGAGTGCCGTTATTTGTCCTTGTTGCGGCGGGACAGCCATTGTGCATAAACAACAGCAACCAGCTAATAAATAATAATTATATTTGTTAGGAAATCCTTTAGGATGGGGCGTACCATCAGCCATAGCTTTCACGCAGCCCAAATGTCTGTGTCCGGTTTGGAACTAGAGTGAGTCACTGTAGCTACAGTGGCTACTGCCACTGCTGACTTTGCGGCTTCATCAGCCAAAGTGTTTCCAGCAACATGTATTCCAACGCGCTGGTGTATGTACATGGACATTCGGTAGCGCCTCTTTCAGGTCAGCTACTTTCCCCCACAGTAGTCTGTGTTTAGAGATGTTGCCTTTGGAATCTCTGAACCCATTCTGGCGCCAATAATGCAGGTATTCATTAAAGGACTGGACACAGTAATATGAATCACAAACAACGTAGGATGTGCCGGATCCGTGTGTTTCAGTGCCATCAGCAGAGCTTTTAGCTCAGCCAATTGTGCTGTACAATCCCCTAGGGTCTGTGTAAAGGTATGTAGAGGATACAATTTGTCCCCTTCTATATAGCCACTTACGACTGCGTAAGCAGCAGAATATTGATGTTTAGTTCCAACTGCAGGTTGTGCAGAGCCATCAGTGTACATGACTCTATGATACTGATCAAAAGGCAAAGTATTTGCTGGAACTGGATATTCTACTTCATATTGTAGAAACTCCTGAGTTTGTAGCTTTGGGTCAAAAATGTAGTCTACATCAGTGGCTGTCAGAGACGTAGCGTTGATGTAGTGCTTTTGCGTTTGGAACACTAGCTTTTGTAACAGCCTCTAGGGCTGGGATTTGAGAAACAACAATAATGCGTTTTCCTTGGGCAAGAGGTCTTTCTTTAATGACAGCCATCTGTACAGCAGTGAGAATTTTCTCTGTGGGAGCAAAGCGTTGTTCAGCTGCCGAATACAAATGTGATTTGTATATAATCGGGACTGTCTCACCTTCATTAAATGTCACATAGGTGAAACCGATGGCCCCAGCTATTACTCTGATGACCAAATGTGTTTTGTTGTCCCTTGTGTGTAAATTTTGTGCTGCAAGCATGTCTGTCTGCAATTCTCTAAGAATACGTGTATGTTCAATTGTCCAGAAGTTACTTGAAAAATCTGGACCTATTAGGTCATACAAAGGTTTTATGCGTGTAGCTTAATCTGGAATGTAGGTTCTGCCAAAATTTAAGAAACCCAATAATGACTGGAGTTTTTTTTTAATCGTATTCGGTGGTTGGAACTGTGTGCACTTTTCTAAGAATTGTGGCGCTAGGCTCTTCCCTTCACTCGACAGCTCATATCCTAGCAACAGGATGCTGAGGAAGGCAATTTTTGTTTTTTAGAAGTTAAATTTGTAGCTAAATTTGGCAAACCCTACAACAATGCGGGCTACCCATCTTAAATGTTGTAGTAGTTCGTCATCCGTGAGATATATATCATCTACATAGGGCAATGCTTCGGGGTCGATCTCGTGTAAAATAGCAGTGACACGAGCCGCGAACAGTTCTGGGCTGTTCTTATACCCCTGAGGTAAACAACAGATTTCTGAGAGCCTAGTGCGCTAAAATTTGTTAAGTCTCTACTCTCAGGCGCTATATTCTGGCAGAAAAACCCATTGGAAATGTCTAGTGTTTTGTATTTTTTTAACATACTATGTTGTTCATTAGTGCTGTGCTATGCAAGTTTTGTATAGCATAGGTACGTGTATGGCTATTTAGATGTTTGTAGTCTAAGACTATTCTGTATGAATGGTCTGGGTTAGCTACGGGGAATGAAGGGTTATTCATTGGTGAGACACAGGGTTCAATCACACCCTGGTACTCTAATTGCGTGAGTATTTCTCTCACTGGTGCTTTTGCTTCATGTTTTATAGGATACAGCGGTTGTGGCTGAGGTTCACTTTTAAATTGGATTTATATGGTAGGGGGATTCATTATCCCATCCTACGTGATTTCTGTATAATGCAGGTGCTTGTGCTAGAGCCCATTCAATGGAATAGGATTCAGCTAGTTCCTCTGGAAGGCTTAATGACATCCTCTCCATATGGGCAGGTACGGACAAAGTCAGACGGCCAATCTTGTTCGGCCAACAAGACATCATATACTTTTACTATGCGATCTTAAAAGATTGCGTCTATTGTGCGTTCAATGTCTCCTTCTAACTGTAGCGTTACTTTGTACACCCTATCAGGCTTGGAGACATGCATGTCCACTGTTTCTACTTGTATAAAGTCATCAGTTGCTTTCACCTCCAGATGCTCTAGAAGATTCCGGCGAACTATTGTGACCTCTGCCGCACTGTCTAGCCAATTCTTGTTCTTCAAGAGTACCCTCTTCCTGAGTGGCATGTCGGACTGCGACTGCTGCCACTTTTTTCTTTTTAAATTGTTGTTTTTGTTGGGTGGGTTTCTCTTCCTTTTTAACAGAATCCTCCGAAGAGCGTTGCAATTCCTGTCTTGGTTTCACGTACTCCGTTCTTCGCTCTGATCGCCCACCTCTCTCATTTCCCTTTTCCGATGAGTCCTGAAAGGAACGAGATTGGCGTGTTTCAGTATATTGATATCTATCAGGTGTTTTGATATTATCTCTATTTCTGAGATTATACCTATTCTGTGGGGTCTCCGTACGCGGAGATTATCCCCTTTCTTTCTTAGGCGTTTGTTGCTTTTTATCCCAGAGTTTCTTATTACCCTCAGGTGTTTGTTTGGGGGTATCTTTATTTGATTTACCCTGAAATTGAGGTTTTTGTGGTCTTGCCCCTAGGCTATCTCGACCGATACTTGAATAGGTCTCTGCTATTATTTTAGGCAGCTCTCGTTCTTGATCTTGTTGTGGAACGTCACGAAGTCGCATGGGCACTGCAAGTGCGACAGCTTCCCCTTTAAGGTTATTTAAAATTATTGAGGACACTGTGGCAAAATTGCCTATCAACTGCATCCCCAAATCTAGGGCCGGGGCAGCCCCATATTCATCTTGAATTTGTTTCAGCACTTCCGGTAAATTACAAGTGTTGGTGTACTGTGTGCAGTTGTGTAGAGAGCGGCAAATACTGTGCCCCAGGTATTACAGTTTTCTACTGTAGGGACCAACCCGAAGAGCAAGCACATCGTTAATATTCTATGTTTATCCTGAGGTCCCGTATGGGGAAATACTGCCTCCAGCGTATTAATTTTCTGTGCTAACCAAAACGGAGTTTCCTCTCGTTTGGCGGGTACTTTGCCCATAATCGAATGTACAGTCGCAGGATTTATACCTGGCGTTACTGCATGTGGATGTGCTGGAGCAGCACATGCTGGGTTTGTATTTAATGTTTGCATCAAGAGTTGTACTAATCGTCAATATATTGCTATTAATTCAATGTATAAGCGACGAACCTCAGCTACTGCTAAATTTCCAATCGCAGGATGTGGTGTATAGGTGGCCAATAAAGGCCACGTAGGAACTTCATTACTTAGTGGACCTACCCTTACTGGTAACATTGTATGGGGTAGGGCGCCATCAAGCCAATTATTATGTTCTTGATAAGATAGAGGTATCTCTAAATATGCGTACGCTCTGTTTTGTCCAGGCGCGTTCGCGGGTGTATATTGATGAAATGTATTTGGGTTCCCATCAACTACTGGAAATGTGACCCAAGAGTAAAAAAGTTTTGTTCAATAAGCTGCATGGGCGTCCACCACAAATGTGACTGGACCTCCCTGGGCCGTTAGGCCATTTGCTAGTAAGTGTGCTGGGAGAGGTTGTCTCATGTTAACAGCTATTTGTACATGTAGGGGATTCGCCATGATAGTAACACTAGGAGTTCAGAGAAGGCACACCAAAATGGGGTTTCCTTTTAAAGTTCAAGCTTGAACAACCGCCAGTTGTAGTAGGATTACCTACACAGCTGTGGTGGAAATCCTCAGCACCACGGACGTCTCCACATATGACATTGAGGTGTCATTATATAATGAGACAGAGATACTCCGGAGGACCCGGAAACTAGAGCCTGACCAAACGTTGGCGGCACCATGTCTTTGTCTGCTGTCCATAACCTCCAAAATGGATTGCATGTCTGATTCCTCCTTTTGATGTTCTGGAGCAGGTTTTGTGTTTTTAGAGGAATGTTCGGTAAATGTCTTGAGCACATGCTTCATTCGAGTCGAAATCCCTGTTTCCTCTGTGTAAGATGTTTTGTTGGGACCGAGATGTTTCGGGTCCGAAGCTGTTAGCCAAGGTTTCGGCTCCGAAGCAGACCTTACTTTTTTTCGGATCCGATGTTATTGGACGTCAACTTGGTTCGGAGGTGGAGGATTGCATTTTTCTGCTTGAACCCAACCCGGAAACAGGCGTGGTAGCCTGTGGCGGGAGTGCCCTGGACTTATTCGGCACCGAACCCAAGTGTCGGTCGATGATTAATTTTTTCCAGGTGGAAACGTGGCTTAAAAGCAGTGATGCACCCAAGGCCTTGCCTGATTTTTTAATTGTTGGTGTTGGGGCTGGTGTACTCACATACTACGCCACTGATATTGCCTGGCTGTCGTCCTCTGAATCCTGCTCGGAGTTGGAGTCTGGGATCGAAACTGTCATTTGTGCCTGCTCTTCACCTCACAGCTTTCTTCTCTATGTTCTGGAGAAAGGCAGAGATTACACACCAAGTGTTGGTCGGTGTATGGAAACTTGGCATGGCACCAAGGACAGAATCGGAATGGAGTCCGATCCATTAGCCTATGACGCAGTAGGCCCAAACAGGCCCTAAGTGGGCACGGGCACTCAAAATGGTGGTTACTTGATCCCAACAGTATTATCGGATCAAGTGGAGAAGGAAACCGCATTCAAAACAATAACAACGGTATGAGAAAAGTTTGAACGTTTAGAGAATTTCCGAACCAAAAAACCCGGCGCAAGAGGGAACACGTCCAAACCCGATGGCGGAAAGAAAACAATCTAACAAAGGAGTCGATGCCCATTCGCACTCTCACCGAGAGGAGTCACTCGATCCCGTGACCCGGGAATAAAAAGACATCTTCAAAGAAAAACAACTTGTAAAACCCAACACTAGGTGGCGATATATGCACAGCATGTGTATCTGCAGCAACACATACCATTGAACATATATATATATATATATATATAGAGAGAGAGAGAGATATCACTTTTATATGCAGTAGTGGTTTTCCTGGGGGACGATAGCAGCCCCCAGAAAAACCACACGTGTTGACATACAAGTTACTTACCTTCGGTAACGAAATATCTTGTAGAGACATATTCTTGATTAATATAACTATATCTATCTATATATCTCTATCTATATATATCTATAGACAGACATCTATATATAGATATATCTATCTACATAGATAAGTCTATATATGGAAAATTTCACTTACCCAGTGTACATCTGTTCGTGGCATGTAGTGCTGAGGATTCACATGCTATGCACATCCATTTTGACATCTAGTGTTGGGCTCGGATTGTTAAAAGTTGTTTTTTTTCGAAGAAGTATTTTCGGAGTCACGGGAACGAGTGACTCCTCCTCTCAGTTCCATTGCGCATTGGCATCGACTCCACTGTCAGATTGTTTTCCCCGCAGAGCGTGAAGAAAGGAGTGATAGAGTATAGAAATATAAAGAGATGTCCATGCAAATGTATATACATATGTACAAATGTAAAACTTAAACGACTACAGGCTTCCGGGGAGGAGGGAGGGTGCATGTGAATCTGCAGCATTACATACTACAAACAGGTGTACACTGAGTAAGTGACATTTTCTGTTCGATGGCATGTGTAGCTGCAGATACACATGCTATGCATAGACTGCAAAGCAGTTAGTCCTCCCAAAAAAGCGGTGGCTACCCTGCAGAAGTTGAAGTTGTTTCGAATAACGTTTTTAAGACAGCATGGCCTACAGAGGCTTGCTGCTGTGAGAACACATCAACAGTAGTGTTTTGTAAATGTATGAGGGGTTAACCATGTAGCTGCTTTACATATGTCAAACATTGAAATGTTTCCTAAAAAAAAACATTGTTGCACCTTTTTTTTCTTGTGGAATGTGCTTTAGGAGTGATCAAGAGTTGCCTTTTTGCTTTGATATAACATGTTTGTATACATCTAACAATCCATCTTGCTAATCCTTGTTTTGATATAGGATTACCTGTATGTGGGTGTTGGAAAGCAACAAAGAGTTGCTTTGTTTTCCTAAAATCTTTAGTTCTGTCTATGTAGTACATAAGAGCTCTTTTGAGATCTAGGGTGTGAAGAGCTCTTTCTGCCATAGAATCTGCCTGTGAATAGAAGACTGGCAATTCCACTGTTGGTTTGATGTGAAAAGGAGATACTACTTTTGGATTTGTTCGTAGTACAACCTTATGCACTTGGAAAAAAGGCTCTTCAAGAGTGAATGCTTATATTTCACTAACTCTTCTTAAAGAAGTAATAGGTACAAGGAAGGCGACCTTCATTGTTAAAAAAATTATTTGGCAAGAGTGTATGGGTTCAAAAGGTGGTCCTGGTAAGTACAATATTTAAATTCCATGAAGGAACAGGTGGTGTTCTGGGTGGAATAATGCGTTTTAATCCTTCCATAAAGGCTTTGATAACTGGAACTCTGAATAGAGAAGTATGTTGAATAGTTTGTAAGTATGCAGATATTGCAGTAAGGTCTAATTTAATGGATGAATAAGCCAAATGTGATTTCTGTAAATGAAGCAAATAGCATACAATATGTTGTATAGATGCTGTAAGTGGCTCTATGGTTTTAGATTGACAGTAGTAGACAAATCATTTCCACTCATTTGTGTAGCACTGTCTAGTAGTGGCTTGTTTAATTACTTCCATACATTCTGATGGAAGATTTAAATAACCAAATTCTATGATTTCAGGAGCCAAATTGCTAAATTGAAAGCACTGGGATTGGGATGTCTGATTTGACCTTTGTTTTTTGTTAACAAATCCGGTTTGTTTGGAAGTTTGCAGTGAGGTACTACTGACTGATCTAGGAGTGTTGTGTACCAATGTTGTTGTGCCCACATGGGGGCTATGAGTATCATGGTGAGAGAAGTTTGACACAGTTTGTTGACCAGAAATGGAATTAGCGGGAGAGGAAGAAAAGCGTAAGCAAATATCCCCGACCAGTTAATCCATAGAGCATTGCCCTTGGACAGAGGGTGTGGGGGGTGCCTGGATGCAAAGTGCTGGCATTTTGCGTTTTTGCTTGTTGCAAATAGGTCTATTTCTGGCGTCCCCCAATATTGAAAGTACTGTTGAAGTACCAGAGAGTGAAACTCCCATTCGTGTATCTTTAGGTATATCCTGCTTAGCAGGTCCGCTAGCTGACTGTGTATTCCTGGGATGTATTCTGCTAGTAAATAAATGTGATTGTGAATCGCCCATTTCCAAATTGTTTGGGCTACAAGGGACAGTTGAGATGAATGTGCCCCCCCTTGTTTCTTCAGATAATACATGGTTGTCATATTGTCTGTTTTTATCAAGACAGCTTTGTGTTTGAGAAGGTGTTGAAACGCTTTTAGGGCAAGGAACACAGCTAATAATTCTAAATGGTTTATGTGATAAGTTAACTGTTTTGAATTCCATTCCCCTTGAATGGTAAGGTTGCTGAGATGAGCTCCCCAACCTATCATTGATGTATCTGGTGTTACTGTGGTCTGAGGGACAGGGTCCTGAAATGACTGCCCCTTCATTAAATTGCTGGGATTCCACCATTGAAGAGACTTGTTTGTCTGGCGGTCTAACAACACTAGATCTTGCAATTGATTATGTGCTTGAGACCAGTGTTGAGAGGCACCGTTGTAGTGTTCTCATATTTAATCTTGCATGCGGTCCGATTGCTATGCAGGATGCTATCATTCCCAATAGAATAATGATAAATCTTACCATGTAATGTTGATTTTGCTGCATTTGTGGTATGAAGTTTTGGATAGCTTGTATCCTTTGTGTATTTGGATAGGCTAAGGCTTGTTGTGTATTGAGAATAGCGCCTAGGTAAGGTTGAACCTGTGCTGGTTGAAGGGGAGATTTTTGGTAACTGATAGTGAACCCTAATGTGTGTAAGGTTTCTATTGTGTATTGAGTGTGTTGTTGACATTGTATAATATTGCTTGATTTTATTAGTCAGTCGTCTAGATAAGGAAAGACATGTATGTGTTGTCTTCTTGGGTAAGCTGCTACTAAGGCTAGACATTTTGTGAATACTCTTGGACCTGGTATGCCGAATGGTAGAACTTCGAATTGGTAGTGGTTTCCCGCTATCACAAACCTTAGGTATTTTCGGTGAGCTGGATGAATGGGGATATGAATATACGCATCTTTGAGACCTAATGTAGTCATGTAATCTTGTTTTTGTAGTAGTAGAATGATGTTCTGCAGAGTCACCATGTGAAAGTGTTCTGACAGGATATATAGATTTAGTGGTCCGAGATCTACAATGGGTCTGAGAGTGCCATCCTTTTTGGGAATGAGGAAGTACAGTGAGTATACCCCTGTTCTGTGTTGAGATTTTGGGATTCATTCTATTGCTTCTTTTAGTAGTAGCGGTTGTAACAGAATGTTGTGTTCTGGGGACGGCCTGTGATAACGAGGAGGAATGTTTGGAGGGGTGTACTGCCATTTGTTAAATTTTGTTTTGACCAATGACTTTGTGTTTCACCACTGCGCATATTAGTTGCTCAATGTTCACCAGTAGCACATGGTATATTTTGTTCAGTTTAGCCGCCTATGGGCTTTGACATGGCATTAGCCATTGCTTTCTGTATTCAGTTTAGCCGCCTATGGGCTTTGACATTGCATTAGTCATTACATTCTGTATTCTGCCTATTGGCTTTGACATGCTGTATCCAGTCTAGCCGCCTATTGGCTTTGACATTGCATTCCTATTGGCTTTGACATGATGTATTCAATTTAGCTGCCTATTGACTTTGACATGCTATTAGATATTCTGCCTATGGGCTTTGACATGATATTATATATTGCATTTTGTATTCAGCTTAACTGCCTATTGGCTTTGACATGATATTATACATTACATTTTGTATTCAGCTCAGCTGCCTATTGGCTTTGACATGACACTAGACATTACATTTGATATTTAGGTTAGCTGCCTATTGCCTTTAACATGACATTGCATTTGATATCTAGGTTAGCTGCCTATTGCCTTTAACGTGGAGTTAGACATTGCAGTTGAGAATCCAAGCTGTATTTTTCCAAGCTGTGTTTTTGCACAAGATGTTTTTCTCACAGTAGACTAGACATGATAAGAGAGAGTACATGGGTGTTTTTCTCTCCGCTTGAGCTTGGGAACAGGAGTAGTCTCGGAGACCTGGCCAGTCTCCAAAAGGCTTGCTCAGTTTCCCAGGTCTGAGAGGAGGGGGCACACCTTTGTAACGAATGATACAGGCTGCAGAGATTCAGATTCGAATCTGCCGGACCTCGTGCTGGAGCTTGGCGCCAGCTGCCAGCAATCCCGTGTGGGTAGATGAATCTCTTTCTCGCGGCAGACAAGGGGTCATCAGCTTGCAGACCTTAGAAAGATGAAGCTGTAAATAGTTTCCCACACGGTGAAGTATTTGTTTTGCTTTGCATTCAATATCTTATAAATATAACCTGCTGTGTATATTGCAAACTGATATATTTTGTTTGATTAACGCGGGCTTGAAAGCTACTAATTCGTCATACATAAAAATTGTGGTTGGGGAAGGATTAACAACAATAAAAGTCTTCTTTGAACTCAGAAGTGCATTTCTAGTGGTTTATGTTAGTGCTTAGAAACTAGATAAGAGGAAAGCACTACAATTGGTACCAGGAGTGGGGTTCGGTCATTAAGAGGTGATTAAGAGGGTGTTGACGAGTTGGTAGATTTCTTTAAAAGTGTAATTGTTTTTGTTGTTTGGAGAATTACAGAAATTGTTTTTTTTTGGAGAATCACAGTAGCACGGCAGACCATGTCTGAGAATGCATGTGTTGTTAAACTGCCCGATGGTGCTCGGAAAAACTGTGAATTGTTTTCTGTTTGGGGAATTACAGATAGTGTTTTGAGAAATAATTTCTGTTGTACATATGTAGAAAAAGTGTCTTTTGGAAGTAATGATGACAGAAAGGTCTGGATACCTTTATCTGCTTATAGAGAAATGCAGGAGAAATGTAGGCAGTTGGAACATGTAAATAGGAATTTACGTGAGCAAATTAGCCAGACTGAAAGTTATAAAACTGCTGTTGTAGAAGAATCTTTCTTTTCCCATTCCAGTAATGAGGGGGTTAAGACAGCTCGTGTGAGCCAGGGTTTTTGGCAGACAAAATGCATTCCTTAACTGATAACACGGAGGAGAGAGCAAAGAATGTGATTTACGAGTTACCGTTGCAGAATGAAGTAAAAAGAAAGGTTTTAAAGGAAGAGACACCGAGTTTCATTAGCTTGTTTGATTTTTGGAAACATAAAATCCATCATTTGAGTGAAATCCTAACACTTTTGTATATGGTCACTGTGAAAAATAATATGCAGCTGCGCGCTTGTGATTTGGCAAATGAAATAATGCAGACTTTAGGTTTCTGCGCAGTGCAAGAAGGAAATACTTATGTACATGTAATTCAAGAACAAGGGAAGAAAATAGTGCCCCTAGCTAGGATCATACACTGGATCTGGTACTTGCAAGACAGGGCTAGAGTACCACAGGTAAAAGAGTTATCAATGAAGTTGTGTGCACCATTTGAATTCGTGTCTACTGAAGATAAAAAGCATGTTTGTTTTACTAATGATTCATTGACTGAAATGTTGTTTTCTGGCACAGGAGAAGGAATGGAGTTGTATAATGTGTGTCAGATTTTAAAGCAAGAGCTACGTGAGATGTGTCATTTTTACGCTGATTTTTGGTTCATTGCTAATGTTTTAGCACCTAACTGGTTCAATTACCTTGCAGATGTTAATGAGAAAAATTCAGAGAGAGAAGTGTTCACCCAGAATTCTGCCTTAGTGGGGATGGCTAAGTGGGTGCCCCAGAAATGTGAACAGCTGAGAGAAAAGGCCACTTACAGGTGGGCAGAGATGAGAGAGATGCACATTCCCCTAGATTTGATAAAAACTGTGCAGCACGCACAAAAGCAATCTGTCATGCAAGCAGTCACAGAGCAGTTGGGGGGAGGAGGGTTGCCAGGACAGAGATGGCGAGTTGATCGGGTTTTAGGGAGAGTGGTTGCTGCAGATTACCAAGGAAAAATCGAAATTATGCTGATGCCCAGAAAAGAATCTGATTCATTCATACAAATTGGAGACAGAATGGCCCAACTTGGCAAGGATGCAGTGAATGGAGGTTTGGTGAAGAATGAGTCTGCCCCAGCCCTTCTGACGGTGCAGGAAAAGGGAAGCTGTGGTGCAGCGGATACAAACCTCGGTGCTGATGTGTGGGCTGAGGCCCCAAGTGATCCTCCAGAACCTGCAGAAAATATAACAAAGGGCCTCAAAAACGTCCTGCTGCTTGTAAAACGGGGAGGGAGGGAGGAAGGGTGCAGTTTAGATGAAGTGTTATTTGCAAGAAGGGTCATGCTTGTTTCTTTTGCAGATCCTACCACGTTTCGTCACTGTCCCTGAGTGTGCTGTGTGGTCCCCTTTCCAGTGTGTGCGTGTGGGGTCGGGGAAGGGACTGAACCCCCAACCTGAACCTGGCTGAGTAAAGTGCCAGCACCATGGATCCATTTTGCGCAAACTGCGCCTTCAGTTCAAGTTCAACTTGTTTGATTGCATTCTTCCACTGGAACTAAGCTGTGTTTTTTTTTTTTCCCCTCTCGTATGGAACTCTGACTTTTGCTTATCTTCCAGCAAACCTTTCAGTTGGACCGTGCACCTTTACATGAGTAGAACTCATGCCACATCAAATTGCTAACACTGTTGAATTAGAGACTCATTCAGAGTACAAATTGCCAAGTCTTTTCTATGTAGATGTATCTGATGTGAAAGGTTATGAAATCAATGTGTTAATTCACTTCTATTGCTTTGATCATTCAAATCTGACTTGCTGATAATGTTTTTTTTTGTTTGTGCTGATGTTTTTTTTGTTTTTGTTTGAAACAAGAGATATGTGAAACAAAAATTCATTGGTCAAAGGGCGGAATGTAGTGCCATTTGTTAAATTTTGTTTTGACCAATGACTTTGTGTTTCACCACTGCGCACATTAGTTGCTCAATGTTCACCAGTAGCACATGGTATGTTTTGTTCAGTTTAGCCGCCTATGGGCTTTGACATGGCATTAGCCATTGCTTTCTGTATTCAGTTTAGCCGCCTATGGGCTTTGACATTGCATTAGTCATTACATTCTGTATTCTGCCTATTGGCTTTGACATGCTGTATCCAGTCTAGCCGCCTATTGGCTTTGACATTGCATTCCTATTGGCTTTGACATGATGTATTCAATTTAGCTGCCTATTGACTTTGACATGCTATTAGATATTCTGCCTATGGGCTTTGACATGATATTATATATTGCATTTTGTATTCAGCTTAACTGCCTATTGGCTTTGACATGATATTATACATTACATTTTGTATTCAGCTCAGCTGCCTATTGGCTTTGACATGACACTAGACATTGCATTTGATATTTAGGTTAGCTGCCTATTGCCTTTAACATGACATTGCATTTGATATCTAGGTTAGCTGCCTATTGCCTTTAACGTGGAGTTAGACATTGCAGTTGAGAATCCAAGCTGTATTTTTCCAAGCTGTGTTTTTGCACAAGATGTTTTTCTCACAGTAGACTAGACATGATAAGAGAGAGTACATGGGTGTTTTTCTCTCCGCTTGAGCTTGGGAACAGGAGTAGTCTCGGAGACCTGGCCAGTCTCCAAAAGGCTTGCTCAGTTTCCCAGGTCTGAGAGGAGGGGGCACACCTTTGTAACGAATGATACAGGCTGCAGAGATTCAGATTCGAATCTGCCGGACCTCGTGCTGGAGCTTGGCGCCAGCTGCCAGCAATCCCGTGTGGGTAGATGAATCTCTTTCTCGCGGCTGACAAGGGGTCATCAGCTTGCAGACCTTAGAAAGATGAAGCTGTAAATAGTTTCCCACACGGTGAAGTATTTGTTTTGCTTTGCATTCAATATCTTATAAATATAACCTGCTGTGTATATTGCAAACTGATATATTTTGTTTGATTAACGCGGGCTTGAAAGCTACTAATTCGTCATACATAAAAATTGTGGTTGGGGAAGGATTAACAACAATAAAAGTCTTCTTTGAACTCAGAAGTGCATTTCTAGTGGTTTATGTTAGTGCTTAGAAACTAGATAAGAGGAAAGCACTACAAGGGGTAGAAATCAATTCTAGGCAATGACCATTGCAGATAATTGAAAGTACCCATTGGTCTGTGGTGATATTTTGCCATTGGGAGTGGAATTGCTGCAGTTTGCCACCCACAGCAGATGCGTGGTTTGTGGTATGCTTAGGAAGTCACTGTTTTGATGGAGCAGCGACACATTTTGAGGCCTGGAATTTGCCTCTGGCTCTGAAGTGTTGGCCTCTATAAGAGCCTCTAAATGCTCCTCTTTGGTATTGTTGTTGGCATTGTTTAGGTTGGGAGGTGGAAGCATCTGTAGATTGGGGCTTGAAGCCTCTTCTAATCTGTTGTTTACGAAAGGAGCCTCTATAAGGTGCTGTGTATAGAGCTCCCATTGCTTTTGCAGTGTCTGAATCTTTCCTGAGTTTCTTGAATGTTGTGTCAACCTCAGGACCAAACAGATGTTTTATGTCGAATTGCATATTTAGTACTGCTTGTTGTATTTCTGGCTTGAAACCAGAAGATCTTAACCATGCATGTCTATGTATGGTTATAGCAGTATTTACGCTCCTAGCTGCTGTATCTGCAGCATCAAGAGCAGATCTTATTTGGTTGTTGCTTATTGCCTGACCTTCTTCCACAATTTGTTGAGCCCTTTTTTGATGTTCTTTTGGCAGGTGTTGAAATAATTCCTGTATTTCTTCCCAGTGTGCCCTATCATATCTTGCTAGCAAGGCTTGTGAATTGGCAATGCGCCATTGGTTAGCTGCGTGTGCAGCTACCCTCTCATGCCAGCAGCATCAAACTTCCTGTTTTCTTTGTCAGGGGGAGAGGTATCCCCTGATGATTGGCTATCAGCCCTTTTTCTGGGAGCACTGACAACAACAGAGTATGGAGATACCTGATGCATGATGTAAGCTGGATCTGTAGGTGCAGGCTTGTATTTGTTGTCTACACGGGGTGTTAAAATCCTAGCCTTTAGGGGTTCTTAAATATTTTGCCTGCATGCCTGATCAAGCCAGACAGAATTAGTAAGCACTGGTAACGTGAATGCATGGACAGTGTACTGAAAAGGAAATCCTCTTCTAATGGCTCACTATGGATAAGTACCCCATGGTACGCAGCTGTCCTAGAGATGACCTGTGTGTATGCAGTTGTATCCTCTGGTGGTGAACGTTTTGAAGGATAGAGGTCTGGGCCATTAGTTGGTTTGGGATCTGGATCATACAGATCCCAATGATTAATTGTATCACCATGTGAATACGTTTGAGAGTGAGTTGGTGAAAGCAATGGTAGTGGGCTAACAGGTGGTGGTGAAAAAGAAAGTTGTGGCGAATGTGGTGGAGAATTTTGCAAGGGTAATGGCTTCTCCTTCCTTTTAAAAATCTTTGCTGGTGGTGGAGCAGTATCAAGATTTTCTTGAAATGCCAACTTTCTTTTTGTTTGTGGAGGAGGTACAGCAGTGATCCTCCGAGTCTCTTTGTGGATATGAATTCTTGATTGTATTTCGTCCATGATTTGAAGTATGGGCTGAATGTCAGAATCTTCAGAAATATATTCTGATGCTTTTGGTGATTTAGAGGTCTGTTCTTCGAAAATCTTTGAGCTCTGCTTTAAACGGCTCGAAAGTCCTTGTTCCTCTGTATACAAATATTTTTTCGGCTCCGAAGCTGACAATTTTTTGGGTCCCGAAAGTACAGCCTGTTGTTTCGGCTCCAAAGCTGGTCGTCTAACTTTCGACTCCGAAGAGTGTGGGAGCCTGCTCAGCTCGGATGTGGAGCTTTTGGTGTATTTGCTCGACTCCGGCATCGAAACTGGTGTGTCCTTTTTCAGTGCCGAACCCGAAGGTCGTTCGCAGATAATTTTCTTTTGGGTGGAACCCTGCCTCTCTGGCAGTAGTGCACCCAAGGCCTTAGATAGTCTTATGGTAGTGGGCATAGGGGCAGTTGTACTCACATGCTGAGTCGGGGTGAGCTGTTGGCTATCTTCCTCCGTGTCTTCTTCAGAGTCTGTGTCTTAAATGGAAACTGGCGCCTGGGCCATGTTCTTCCTTTTCGGTGTCGACGTACTCGTATTTTTCAATGCCATCTCCAGTCTTCTGGCTCTCTGGTCATGCAGCGTCTTTTTTGACCGGAACAATCAACAGGCTTTACAGTCCTCTTCTCGACTGTAGGGAAAGAGACAAATTGCATACCACGTGTTGATCTGTTTACGGAAATTTTGTGTGCCATCGAGGACAGAATCAGAATGGAGTCCGGTCCATCGGGCTTCGACGTGGTACACCTAAACAAACCCAAGTTGGGCACGCGCACCCAAAAGGTTGTTTCCTGTTTTTCGACAGTACTATTGGCTCGACTTTAGATGAAACGAGATCGAAACAATACCAACAGTCAAATAGAGTTATATACAGTTTCCGAATCGAAAATCTTGGAACGAGAGAAACACGTCCTAACCCGACAGCGGAAAGAAAACAATCTAACAAAGGAATCAATGCCCATGTGCACTCTGACGGAGAGATGGAGTCACTCGATCCGTGACAGTTCAGGAATGCCTTGTTTTAAAGGTTGAGAATCTCCCCTGCCAAACAAGGCCTTCCCAAATGTCGGGGAGGCCCGTTTTCCCCACAGGAGCAGGAAGCGGCCTTACGGCTGCTTTCTCCTCCAGTGGGGAAAACAAATAGTGGCGTTACTCGGTAATTAAAAAAAGAAAATCCTCCTGTGCGATTCATGAGAGGATTTTTTAACCCCCTCCCTGGTGTCGCCCACTGGTCGTGACCAGCATCAGGAAGGTAGTGCGGGTGTCGGACAGAGACTGACCCCCTCACCCAAGAGGTTAAAACATGTAAGTTAGTAGGTTTGCAGACTCAAAGGCATTTCAGCCCTGGAACTATTGCTTACCGCTTTCTCCAGCCCCAGTACGTAGATCTGCTGAAAGGTGGCAAAATATGGTAATTGCTATAGAAGGGACTGAAATTACAAGTATTAAAGCTCTACTATAGAATTAGCCTTGGCATGCTGACTATTATCAGAGTTTTAACATAATGAGAGTGCTGCCATAATTTGTTGCCGCACTGCATGGCACCAAAGGGACAAGTAGATTTTTTACAGGACAAGTAGATTTAAGAAGCAACCTGTCCCATGGACAAGTAGATATTTTATTATATTCCACACCCCTGCTCAGCCACTCTTTTGCCCACAGAATCAACGTTTTGCCCTCCTTATTAGGTGGAGAGGCATTACTGTTGCCTAGGTGGAGGCACTTTTGAGTATGGTTTGAACCACCAAAGAGTCAAGAAGAACCTGACCTCGGATATAAACAGGTTTTGCTGGATACCTCCTCTCCCCTCTAGGTGTCACCGACATAATGTTTACCAGCTACTTCAAATTATATGGGACAGATTTAAACATTTGTTTGAGAATGGGTAGATATTGGACAATACATGCAGATTTTGAAAAAGTCCCTCCTAGGAAGTCCTTCACCTCTTGGATCCAACTTGGTGGTGTCTAGCTGCCCTCTGAATTATCTCATGGTAGGCCATGGTGTCAACTGGTGGAGATGCTCTAACTGAATTGTGGTCCAAATGAAGAGTTCCCGGGGAGTAAACATTGAAGCCCTCCTAGGGATCAGCAGCTGGCCCTGTGTCTTCAGGGTAGTCAAACAAGTTACTTACATTCAGTAATGCCTTATCTGATAGAGACATATTCTAGTTGCGGATTCCTTACCTTAGAACTTCTCCCAGGTGTCCGTCTGGATCCAGAGATTTTTCTTGAACAGTACTCCTGTGCGCTGTTGCCAGCACCATGCAAGCTGGATACGTCTTTGGGGGACCTATATAGACGCCAACCCGGCATGCTGCTGTCAGTTTCTTTTCACCACTTTTCACACCAGAAGTGCGGAGCCATAAAGAGCACTGACCACTGATGCATCAGAAATAGGGCCCTGAAGTGGAGTCCTTGTCCATATAAATCAGCTTGCAGAGCGGGGAGGCTAGGTGGGTCCATAAGGAATCAGCAACTAGAATACGTCGCTACCAGATAAGGCGTTACCGAAGGTAAGTAACTTGTTCATCTGACAGAGACTTTTAGCTCCAGACTCCTTAGCTTAGAATAGATACCCAAGCAATACCAGAGGTGGATCTGCGAACCAAGATTATAACAGGAAGTCCTGCAGGACCGAACTGGCAAAGTTCCCATCCCTCAGGACATGACTGTCCAGGCAATAGTGTTTGGTGCATGTGTGCAGTGATGCCCACGCTGAGGCTGACAGATATCCAGGACTGGAAATCCCCATGCTAAAGCAGTAGTTGCGGATGTCGCTATGGTAGGATGAGTGCCCAAACTGTACAACCAGTTAAAGCACGGATTTTACAACATATGTCCAGGATCAGATGTAAAGTACGAGGTGCCCCCCTGGTAGATCACCATATAGAAAAAGACCATAAAGAGGAAGCTGTATTATGGTCGGTATTATATGTGGAGGATTCTAAGTTACCGGGCAAGAAGGTGTCCTCTATTCTTGCTAAAATGGAGGTGAGGTTCATTGAGAAGTATGGTACAGCTAGATGAGGTTTGAATGACAGATGAAATGTGGGCTCTGATAAGAAGCTAAAAACAACATGAAATGATTATTCTGCTAGTTGGTAATATTGTGACATATTTATATGGATATGCCTTTATAGACACTGGCTCTTAAAAGCAATGCGTAACAGAAGGAATAGAAAGCGGCTATTTTTGTCTCGTAAGCAGTGATTAATATTTCTATTTATTTTAGTTTTGTATTGATAGGTTTCGGTTACCTCTGCAGTGCAGTTTATTTATACTGCAACATGGCCGCCAAATTACTTTGTCAGACGTTCACACATATACTGGGTTTTATGAGCAACGCGCAGAAAGTTGGTGGCATTTTCAGTCCTGTATACAGAGCTCTGAATATTTAATATCTATTCAAGAACCGCATTGATTATATATATTTTGAAATACATTTGAATGTTGTATTATATTTGTTTGGTACTCTATCTTTCCAATACGGCTGCCCAACAACGTGCGAGACGCAGCTCGTTTGAAGGGAGGAGTCAGAAGACAGAGCTTTAAACAGCATGACACATACAGGCACAAACTGCTTGGGAATCCTAGGAGCAACATTTGCACTTTGGTACTGGGATGAACGTTAATACATTGGAAGTTTTTCATGTAGGCGGGTTTCCGTCTTGGCATACTGAACAAAAAAGGAATAGAATGTAGGTAAAAACAACAGTAACAACAGGTAGTTACAAGAGATAAATTAATGTCAAGTGTTATAATCAATAGTTTTTCACGTTATTTCCAGAGATGGTTGATAAAGATATACGTAGCTGGATGTTGATGAAAGTGCATATGGGTCCCCAGTTTCTTAGTTTGTCTCGCCAAAATAAGTCTGGCTATTCGAAAATGGTATAATGAGCAGCAAGTATAAGTATATGGTCATTTAGTAAATAGTGTTGAGTGCATATTACATTCGAAAGACACAAGATTGGTGTTACACTTGGCTATTTTGAGGTTTTACCCAAATAAAGGATGTCTAATTTGTGCTAGCACTACGTGGGGAGACACTAGAACAAGTTTATTACTGCATGTGGCTCGTGATGAAACGGAGCATGTATTTTCCTGTTACACTAGCACTTTTGGGATGCGGTGGAAACAGAGATAAGATGTTAAGTACGCACAATGGTGAACAGGGTGTTAAGAGCCCCTGGCGGGAATGATGAAATTATAATTGATATTATGCTTTACACTAAAATATTAATTATATTTTGAGAGTAATATACTTTAAAAATTGCGTATATAGGCACTGCTTCCTATGTCCTGAAGAGGCCTGAAGTTGGAGGGCTGAAACACGTTGACTACTAATCTGAGAAGTGCTACAAAATCTTTTTGATTTATGAGATTATACCGTAAATAACTGACAGGAATGAGTGTCCATGAGTGACCTAATAATCACTACTACCTTAGCTGGAAGACTGCTTGCTTGGAAAAAGGTTCCAATAGATATATAAACAAACTCGTTAGGAAGCTTTCATTGCAATAGACTTTTTGAGCACGCATTACGGAGTAATATATGTTAAACTATTATGTACTGTGTGAATAGATGTGTATATATATTTATATGTAGATGTTGTATATATGTGATATGTTAAATGTATGTCCGATTGGTTATATATGTTTCTGTATCAATAGAGTGAGACAAAGGAAGACTAACATTACTTTGCATTAGGAATGATGATTAAATGATTATTCTGTGTTCAGTGACTAAGTAATATTTTCACTTTGATATAAAATATACATGCAATATTTCCCCACTTTAGCCAATGTGTAGCAGATTTTAATGCAGAGAACAACCCATCTAAAGGTGGTTCTCTTCTGCACTGCCCGACCTTTCTTCGCACCCACATACCGAACAAAGAGTTGATCATCCCCTCAGAACTCTTTGGTACGATCAAGGTAGTAAGCCAACACTTTCTGGGTCCTGGCAGTGGAGTCCCTCCTCTTCCTTAGAAGGATGAGGGGATGCGTTAAAAAATTAGGCAAGGTTATGGTTTGGCTTAAAATGAAAGGGCTGGCCACTTTTGGTAAAAAGAAAGCTCTGGTGCGAAGCACCACTTTGTCAGGATAGATGGAAAGGTAGAGTGGCTTAGATGAGAATGCCTGCAACTCTCTCAACCTGCGCACAGATGTAATGGCCACTAGGGAAGCTGTTTTAGCATCGGAAAGCCTGAGAGGACAATTATGGAGCGGCTCAAAATGAGCACACATAAATAAAGTAGGAACCAGATTCAAATCCCATTGGTGCATGAGGAATGGTGATGAAAGAAACATATGGGTAAGACCCTTACGGATTCTATGGACAATAGGAGATTTAAACAAAGAGGGTTGGCCAGGTCAGGTAATCTCATAAAAAGAGATAGCAGGCAAACCTTTCAGGGTACCCAAAACAGAGCCATGCTGGGTCAAAGAAAGTATGAATAAAAGGACCTCGGAAAGAAGGGCAGCGATGGGGTCAACAGACTTGTCCGTGCACAATGCCACAATTTTGTTCCATCGACAGGCGTATAGCATTTTGGTGGAGGGATGGCGAGTTGCCATAGAAAATGTTACAGAGTTCGGGCAGAAGGTCAAAAGCTGTCAAATGCCGCCACTCAATCTCCAAGCTAGAAGGCGTAGACAAGACAGGTTCAGGTGGAGAACTCTACCCTGCTGCTGCAACAGAAGATCTTCCCAAAGGGGCAGTGTGCTCAGAGAATCGATGGCCATGCTCAATAGCTAGGGACACCAGACTCTTTATGCCCAGTCTGGAGTTACAAGGATTATTGGGGACTGGTAGTTCTTGATCTTCTTGAGAACTCTGGGCTGAAGTGCTATGGACGGAAAGGTGTGCAAGAGGCCTGAGCTCCCCGCAAGACGAAAAACGGTGCTGAGCGAGTGTCACCTTGGAAACTCCAACGTGTAAAACTGCTGACATTGCACGTTCTCTGTGGAGGTGAAAAGATCTAACCAAGGCTCTCCCCACTGCTGAAGAGACCTTGCGCCACCTCTGGATGGAGATGCCACTTGTGATTGACCAGGCATTGTCAGCTGAGATCTTTTGCTCTGGAATTCAGAAAGCCCGCCAGGTGTTCGAACACCAGGGAAATGCCCTGCTGTTCCAGCCATATCAAGAGGCGCAGAGCCCACCCCACCCTGCATGTTACAGTACCACATGGCTGTGGTGTTGTCCATGAACACATGCATGACTCCCTTTGAGAGGGAAGGAATGCTTTCAACGCCTGTCTGATCGCCCTGACCTCCAAAACATTGATATGGAGCTCAGACTCTGCCAGAGACCAGACGCCTTTCGATCTCTGCCTCTCCCATGTGGTTCCCCCCATCCCTGGAGTGACACATCTCTCACTACTGTCAGATCTGGTTGGGGAAGTGAAAGGGATCTCCCTCTGAGCCAATCGAGGTTCAAGAGCCACTGCTGCATATTCTGCGCAGTTCCCTACAAGATCTGAACCATGTCCGAGAGATTCCACTAATGCTGTCAGCCAGTTATTGGGATAGGGGAAGACAAACCCCCAGCTGGTAAGGCCAAAGGGGAGCACAGTGAACTGAAAATGCTTGTGGCCTACCATGAATTGCACACCTGTGGGCAGGTAGGATGGAAAATGGAAATCAGCATCCTTTAAGTCCAACGCTACCATCCAGTCTCCTGGGTTCAGGGTCCCTCTCATATGCCATTGAGACGGAGGTATCTGCTGTGGTTTGGTCCCTCAAGAAGTTGAGATCATACCTGTTGGGTATTCACTTCCTTCTTCAAAATGACCACAGACTTCTCAGATGGCTTATGCAGATGAATGGTGAGAACCCTCAACTTTTACGATGGTCCATCTCCCTACAGGGAGTGGACTTTACAGTGGAACACAGACCAGGGACTGCCCATGCAAATGAAGATGGACTTTCCAGGTTTTCCACTTAGACAATGAAGACTCTCTTGGGAAAGATTAGTCTCATCCTCTTTTTTCCTTTTCTTTAGGGGTTGTGTGTTGGGGGGGGGGGGGGTCAACCCCCCCCCAACACACACACAAACTTTTGCTTGATATCTGAGGCTAACTGGACTGAGTGTATGCTGGGATCCTGCTAACCAGGCCCCAGCACCTGTGTTCTTTCCCTAAAATGGTACCATTGCTCCCACAATTGACACAAGTCTGGCACACAGCTAAGTCCCTTGTAAAAAGGTACCAGTGGTACCAAGGGCCTTGTGGCTTGAGAGGGCACTAAGGGCTGAGGCAGTATTAAGTCACCCTAAGAGAAACCTCATCAAACACATGCACACTGCCCCTGCAGACTGTGTTTTGGTGCAGAGAAAAAGGTAAAGGAGACATGGCCTCCATGCCTCCAAACACCGTCTGTGGCATAGGTAAGTCACCCCTTTGGCAGGCCTTACAGCCGTAAGGCAGGGTGCACTATACTACAGGTGAGGGCATAGCTGCACGAGCAATAAGCCCCTACAGTGTCTAAGTCCATTCTTACACATTTTAAGTGCAGTGAAGCCATACTGAGTATATGGGTTTGGAGTTTGTCACTACGAACTCCACAGTTCCATGACAGTTTTACTGAAAGCAAAAATGTTTGGTATCAAACTTCTCAGCTTAATAAACTCACACTGATGCCAGTGCTGGATTTACTAATAAATACATCTTTGACCACTGCACTCAGCTGCCTCTGTGCAAACTTGGTGTCTCATGGGACCTTGCCCTATAGACACATAAAACCCTGAAGACTAGGATAGTAAGTCAAGAACTTACCTGTAAATGGTGATTGTGCTTTTCTTCCCATAGGACTGCATTTCACTCACTGGCTTTGCACGGACTGTCTACTTTTGCCATTGAAAAGTCTTGCTATATGAAATGTATGCTTACTGTTGATTTTCATCAAAAGTCCTATTGATACTTGAAAGTGTCACAATCCTGAAATTGTACTTACCTGCAACAAAAATCCTTTTGGTTCTAAAATAAAAGTAAAAAAGTACCTGTTTTTACATAAACATTGGACTGGAGTTAGTCACTGTGTGTGCCTCATTTACCTGACTATGTGTGTACAACAAATGCTTAGCCTAACTGCTCGCCCACACTGCCACAAACGAGAGCATTAGTATCATCTATTTTAGCCTCTGTTAAGCCTCTGGGGATCCACTGGACTCTGTGCACACTATACCTTCATTTGGTGTAGCACATGCAGAGCCAGCTTCCTACAGGAGTACAATAACAATTAACACAGCTGAACTGCTTGTATTTTTCACCATTTTAATAATGCTGATTAGAACTATGTCATCTGTTTAAGCATAGCAGCTCACGTTTTCTTTACAAGAATACGATCATTTCAATAAATGTTTTGAAAATGTATTTTCATATCTTCCTTATTTATAACCAGGGCATACAAAACAATCGAAAATGTTAGACATGTTTCCATGAATTCCTTGGGAATCAGAGTGGTCATGTTCAAGGTTATCAATAACATTTATCACCCTGGTCAGGATAGAGGTTTAGATATGGTACTGTGAGCTAGCCAACACAAACCAACATTTACTGATGATATATGTAGACTAGGACCACGGAAGCACCGCCAACAGGCTGGCGGTGCTTCCAGGGCCATTCTGACCGCGGCGGTAAAGCCGCGGTCAGAAAAGGGGAACCAGCGGTTTCCCGCCGGTTTTCCCCTGGGCCAGGGAATCCTCCATGGCGGCGCTGCTTGCAGCGCCGCCATGGGGATTCCGACCCCCTTCCCACCAGCCTGTTCCTGGCGGTTTCTACCGCCAGGAACAGGATGGCGGGAACTGGTGTTGTGGGGCCCCTGGGGGTCCCTGCACTGCCCATGCCACTGGCATGGGCAGTGCAGGGGCCCCCTAACAGGGCCCCACAAAGATTTTCACTGTCTGCTTAGCAGACAGTGAAAATCGCGACGGGTGCCACTGCACCCGTCGCACCCCTGCAACTCCGCCGGCTACATTCGGAGCCGGCTTCCTAGTTGCAGGGTCTTTCCCGCTGGGCCGGCGGGCGGCCTTTTGGCGGTCACCCTCTAAGTCTCTCTATTGTGAAGTTCTTGTTGACACAATACACAGTCCTACTAAAATTGTAGGAAACGTAAAACTGTGACAATGGCAATGAATGAGATTTCAAGGCCGAACTTAACTTCAACCAGAGTCGAGCCTGATGCTTGTTGTGTGCACTGACCATACAAAGCTTTGCTGCCAGCTCCTAACTGGCCTTAGCACAGATGAGGCCACATCCGTTGCCCAGCTTAAGAATCATGCTTTGGCCCCAGGCACAAAACTCATGGGGAGTGAGAAATGTCCATTATAGGATCTGCAAAGCTTAATGTCAAAATTTCTTGGGGAGAAAAAAATATAAACGGCCTCTAGTGCACCAGGGTGGCACTATATGGCTCCACTGATTAACACCTGCAACGCTTCTGGAGCAAAGATGGAATCCGTGCCACCTGCCGGCAAAGGAAAGTCATGACAATCAATCCTGGATCCAGTCTAGTACCTATTTATCAGCAGGTGGAAGTGGCTATTGGAATTGGAATTCTGTATTTTTTTGCAGTCACAACTCTGCAATGTGACCCACAGCACTGGTACATGATTTTCTAGTAGTGCCAAAGCAATATTTTCATAACCTTTAAGTCAAATGGAAAGTACTAATATGTAGTTACAATAAATGTCAATTCATTTGTTTTGTCATCTCTTACAAAATTCAACAAAAGTTTGAAAAAGTAGACTAATTGTTACCCTTATTCCAACACCAGTGAATTGGTCCACTGAGGGGACACTGCTTTGAGATCCAGACCCTTTCTCACTTTCTGTGCTGCCTTCTTCGTCCTGGGACTGGCTACCCTCCACGTCACCTTTTTTCATCACTAATGTGGCTTTACCACTAGGCACCAACTTCTGAAAAACTTCACTGAAATTCTTAGACACCTAGAGAAAAATAAAAAATATAGTTTATTTTCTATATTTCGCTTTTTGTTTAAAAGATATAATCTATATTGATCTTATGTTCTTTGCCATGTGGTATGCATCCAGGTATAACGCACAAATAAACTGGTTTAGGTTTCCACATAACATGGGCATTTTCTCAGTTTTACATGCTTCTTTTAATTGACAGGACGGTAATTGCAAACTCTTTTTCATCAAGATGAAAATAAATTACAACTTACCTTAGGTCTGTGTAGGACACAACTTAGCCTAAAAGAAGTGCAGTCCATTTTAAATGATGGCGGTATCCTTAATAATGATGAGGTGGTATTACTGAATACGTTTCTTACCTTGAGTAACTTCTTTCTCGTGGATACTGTATCTAATGGCTAATTCCTCACATTTAGAATATCCCCAGGCACCAGACTGGAACCAAAGATTTTCAGCACAGCCCCTGTGTACCAGTTTGTGGATTCATGTAAATCTGCGTTGGCCGCACTCTGCCTAAGTCGTCATGGATGGAGTCACATATATGTGCACCCAAGCGCACTGACTTCAGTTTATTTCTGGGCACAGCCTGTGCCCTTGGAAACTGAGCCCAAAAATTCAATAGTTTGGCCAGTGTGCAGCAGATCTCTAATTTGGGACCTTTTTAGATGGAAAAAGAGTCTTCTATTCCACAGAACATGTGGCACTGGCACCATCTTGATAGCCCTTTTGACCAAAATGGCTTGCACTTTCTGCTGCAAAATGAGAAATGGTCCTCCATCAGTCAAAGTGGTGATAGTGGGAGGTACGGTGGGGAAGAAAGGAAGAGTAAGGAATTAACTTTTTCGACAATTTGCAGTGCCCTCCTGTCCTATCTGATCTCCTGCCAACCTGGATAGAGTTGGTGGATTCAGCCTCCCACCAGGTGGGTGTGGCCCTGCAAGGGAACACTCTAAAGAGGCTTGACAGGTGGGACTGGGGGATGTGTAGGGGACTAGGGGAGAATGTACCTTGGCCGCGGTGGGCACCATGACCTCTTCCTTGAAACTTCTGGCTTCTCTGCTGGTGAGAGAAAGGGTGGTGGTAAGAAATGCCTCATCCAAAGCCACAAACTGAAAGCGTGCTTTCAAGGCTGAATAGAGTGGCCCAGGGAGCGAGCGGTATTCCTACTCTCCTTTAAGTGTTCAAGGGCAGAATCAGCCTTATCCCTCCATAGGCGAGCCCCATTGAACGACGTCCATTAGGGAGAACAGAACATCGCCCGAGAACCCAGATGAATGAAACCAGGCATGGTGCCAAATGCAACACTGGTGCATTTAGCGTGTTCAATGGAGTCGGTGGTATTCAAGACACAATGAATTGCAAACTTGGCAGCATCACAACCATCCTGAATGATCTGTGACAGAACAGGGTGAAGGTCATGAGCAATGCTTTGGAGGAGTTGCACCAGAAGACACAAATGTAGCAGCCTAGCAAGCAGACAACATGAACGGACAGTAGGGCCAAACTGACATATGAAAACATGCATTTACTAAATATCTCCACTTGCACAGATTCCCTATCAGGGGAGTGGTAGAAACGTTCTCAGGTTGGTCTGTCTGGTGGAGGCCTGAACCACAAGGCTCTTGGGAGAAGGGTGCTGTGACCAGAAGGCTAGGTTGCATGGAGCAAAACTATGGCATATGGCAATTTGCCACTTAATTTGGAGAGTAGGAACAAGGCTTAGCCCAAGCCCCAAGTAGGGAATCAGTCAAGGCCTCACTAAAAGGGAGTGGAGGCTTAGGAGTCTCGCCAGGCTACAGGACTTATCAGGACTCTGATTTTCACCTATATAGTGAGGAGCTGGAGGTCTAGGACTTTCGCTGCCCTACACCTAACCATGGAATCGGATGTAAATTACTATGTGGCTGGGCCAGGAGGGGAGAAAACGGCTGACTGTGGAAGTGTCCAAACCACTAGTATCTTGCAAGTCCTCACAGTGTCATCAACATAGGTATGAGTGAAATCATCACCCTGGTCAGGATCGGTGTCTGAATAAGTTCCAAAAAGAGAATGTAAAGAGTGTTGCCTGCCTGGTGGTAAGGCAAGTGCAGAAACCTCAGGCGGATTCAGGTGGGACGCTGGACTGGCAGCGAGTCTGTGTCGGAAAGGATAATCTGGGACCCCCTCTTTGGGTGGTGAAGTCCGAAACAGTGTCAATGTACCTGGAACTGTATTGGATATGGGTGTCAGGGGTGGCGTCGGTACTGGAGCCAAGGCGGCAGCAGCTCAGAGGGTCCAAACTGCACAGAAGGGGAACCCAATGATGGTAATCTAGGTGGTGGAATTTAAGCACAGTGGGGCTCGAAGGTGAGCCAGATGAAGTTAATGGATATCTGAAGAACCGGAGCATAGTTGAGAACACTGATTTGGTGCGGCGTGGCTGAAGGCCCCAGAAACAGGCTGTGCCGGAACCAGGTGCGGAATCAGCTCTGAAACCCTGGGAGTGGGAACTAAACCGTTTGAGCCTTCCACCAGCTTTACCAGGGGACTGGGAATGGACATAGGGAGGGAAACTCCACTTCAACTTCTTATGTTTTTTGTGCTTACTGAAGGATTTGGAGTGTGATGAAGAACAGCCTTGAGAACAACTATGCTGCCTCTAAGAACGGAAGAGCGACCGGGAATGTGCTTTGAACTTGGAGTGGGGTACTGATGGTTCTTCTTCTTATGCTTGGCGATGTAGAGTTTCACCTCGTGTTCCCAGTTGGCCTTCTTGTTCACTGGCACACAATCTCTGCAGGTCTTGGAGTCGATGCTCAACTCCAGACACCATAGGCAAACCTGTTGGGGATCTGTCAGAGGCATCTGTTTGTGACAGTCCTTACAGAGCTTGAAATATGTGACATACCTTATACGCTGCTAAATTATTAAGAAAATATCTGACAAAAGGCAGTCTCTGAGATGAGCAAAGCTCCAGATTTGCATGAATAGCGCCTTTATAGGCACCACAGGTCTCTTTTGGAGCAGAAAGGAGTCAGAGCAGAGCTGCACAGCACCACCTTCCTGTGTGCAGAGGTACTATGAAAAAAAATTCCAGATCCAGTCTGATGTCTGGAGAATATTTACAAGGTGAGGAATCTGCAACAAGAAGTCTCTATCAGAAAACCATTGTTCCAGAGCCCTTGTAGGTGGCACCATGTGGGTCCACGCTGACTTTGTTATGCTCCCATCAGTGATGAAAGAACTGCATGTAAATATCACCCCGCACACA